>NC_086180.1:57658416-57973269 GCF_023053635.1 Elgaria multicarinata webbii | reverse complement strand
GAGGGAGATCATCTCCCTCCATTGAAATGAATTGGGAACATGAAAACCCTAGGTGAATATAGGAGATACGGTGTCTGCAAAAACGTTTTCTAATTCTTATTAATGTTTAGTATAATAAAACCAGAGAGGACATTGGGAAGGAAGGGGAATGTGTGTATTTCTGTAAACACGTCAGAGAACAATTTAATACTAGTTAACCAAAACTATTTCTTCTTCTTCTAGAGTTAAGGCTGCTCTGCAGGTAACATTTTGAATCAAACACTCACTAAAGGAAATACAACTAAGCCGGAAAACATGATGCACATTTATTCTTATACATTAATGAGGTCCTTTGAAGATTAGGCTTATGGCAGTCCAATACCCAGTCAAGTCAACAGGGCACCCATCAGGCTTTTAAAGATCAAAGTCCATGCTTTTTTAAAAAAGATCTTATTGCTTAGTTTCTGTGATCGCTCATAGTAGGAGTCTAAATATGTGGACAGCAGACTACTTACTTGGCAATACTCAACCCCATATATCAAGGATGGGACATGTGTCCATCCCGATATTGTTGAACTGCAACTCCCATCAGCCCTAACCAGAATAAGCAATCGTGAGGGATCATGAAAGTTGCAGTCTGACGTGTAAAGGAGCCTACCTTAACCTCACACATGTAAAGCCTACCTTAATCCGAAAGCAGAAACCTTGGTAAAGGCGTGGGATAAAAACCTGATGTAGAAATACCCTACGCAAGCAAGTGTATCAGCCTTCAGCAGTGCTTCACATACGGCCAACCTTTGGGAAGGTGATGTACACTTTACTGGGCCTAGAGAACCAGGGCCCCCAGGCTAGGCTGCAACCCCATTACCAATAAGGAAAGAAATGGAGGCTGAATTGTAGATCATGCTTGAGACTCATTATGTAAACATATTTTCCTGGATTGATGTACCTATTGTCCAGAACTTCTGAGATGTGCTGGACCCAATCAGAAGCAGTATTAGAGCAGAGAAAGTTGCGTTCTGAACAGTGATTTTAAAAAATCAACAAGACAATACACTAATTAGGATCAACATAGATTGCAAGTTTCACCCAAATTGGATGACAGTGGTCACTGGCTGTATCTATACAATGTTGCTTTGCCTCCTGATTCCTCCAAAACCCTGCAGCATCACTGCTGCTAAGTCGCAGCAATAGAGTTACACACAGGAGTCAGCATGGGCTATCCAGCCCAGGAAAAATCACAGCACCAGTTAAAGAAATGGCTCCATTCTTGCTATCTTAGGGGACAGCAGAGCCACCTGCCAGAGAAATGAAGACCCAAGCAAAAACCACATTGCTGGGGGCTGTTTGGTTTGTTAAGTGTGCCCCCTGCCCTGCGTTCCCACATTTACCTTGCACTGATCCACCCCCAGCAACGCCCACTTCCTTAACCTGAACCGAGGTCACCACTGATAGACAAAGAAGCAACGAAGGAGCAACTGAAAAAGTCGCAGGAAAACAATGCTGTGCAAAAGTGCAATTTGGTGGTCGCAGGGAGGGTGGGGGGAGAGCCCGATATGGCTGGAAGTTGCTGGTTGGGTCATAGCGCCATTGTGCAGCCTCAATGGGGTACAGAGAGCATATAGAGAATGCTCTCTATTTGCATATATGTTTGGGCCAAATATAGGGTGACCATATTTGGGAAACCAAAAAAGAGGACACCTAGTGTGTGTGTGGGGGAAGCAGCTTTCTGAGTCCTGCAGAAAGTACGTTATTCCCCCACCACCTTAAAGAACCCAATTGGAGTGGAGGAGGGGAAAGGATTTCATTCTGCACCACCACCATCCACTCCAATTGGGGCCTTTTCTATAATGTCCACGAATGACCCACTTTCCCCTTTAAGACCTCAATTGGAGCTCAGGGTGGGGGAATGATGTGCCTCAAGAAAGCATGTCACTCCCTCCTGCCATGCTAATGGCAGCCTTAAAGAGGAAGGTGTGTCATTCCAGGACATTATTGAAAATTATAGAAAATCCCCCCTGACACCATGGAAAGAACAAAAACCAGGACAAATCCGGGGACATCCTGACAGCTGGTCACCCTAGCCAAATAAGAGTTTCACCATGTCCTTTTCCCCCTACCAGTATATGGTGGAAACTGTGTTCTGTCAGTATGATCGAATGGACAGTGGGAGCCCTTATCCTGGCTCACTCAGAACTATTCTGAGAAATAAGAAAGCCAAGGCAGGATCTACACTACTGCTTTAGAATGGTTTAAATAATAGTGACAACTGTTGGGGCCCAGGACACATTCCATAAACCATTTTCAAACCACTTTCAATGTGTTTTATCCTGCTAGGTGTAGATCAGGCCCAAGTTGCCCTCCAAAGAATAGAGCCTACTTTTTAGTCTTGCAGCAGCTAAGAAGAAAGATACAACTGTGATTTCTCCCACTGTACTTCATGACCATTATTTGTCCCTTCCATGTGCCATGGGGCAAAATGAGAGCCCTGATTGCTCCAAAATGGAGGCGCCGGGTGGGCAACTTGGCAGGAAGAGAAGGGGGTAGGATAGGGTGACCATGTGAAAGGAAGACAGGGTCCCTGTATTTTTAACAGTTGTATTGAAATTTCAGCAGGTGTCATTTGTATATATGGGGAACCTGGTGAAATTTCCTCTTCATCGCAACAGTTAAAGTTGCAGGTGTCCCACTCTCTTTTAAATCTGGTCACTCTAGTATAGCTCCTGCACCTTTAACTGTTGCGACGAAGAGGAAATTTCACCAGGTTCTCCATATATACAAATGACACCTGCTGAAATTCCCTTTTCTATGCTACTGTTAAAAATACAGGAGCCCTGTCCTCCTTTTCATATGGTCACCCTAGGGTAGGAGCTACAGCTGTGGGGCTGTGAAAAAGACAAGGAAGATCAGCAGACTGCAAACTGATGTTTCTTGATTTGAATCTCAGATACTTGCACTACTTGAGATGTTACAGTTTCAAGTAGGTTATCCATGTTTCCTGTTTTACAAAGGACAGTCCTCTATTTGAAAACATTATCAGTTTGAAGGTTTTTTATCCAAGCCTGATCTACCCAGAACTGCTTTTCAGTGCTGAAGCTAAGCCTTGGAATTAATGGGGTACACAGAGCAAGTCAATTCCTTTATTGACTCCTGCCCCTTTAAGAGCGGCTTGACCTGCAGACATGACATTACTATAGTTCATTTCTCCATGCCAGGTAAAGCTTTGCCTGCTGAGTTCTGAGTTGTTTGTTGTTGAAATGTGGGTTATCAAGTTGTTTGAACCCAGCCACACTAACAAACTATGATTCGTTAAGCAGAATCAACCCATGAAGAAAACCCATGGCTTCACGTTGGGTTGTGAACTATGGGTTGTTATCACAACTGGGCTCAGACAACATGATAATTCATATTTCAACAATAACCCATGGTTCAATGACAACTCACACTCAACCCTGAGTGTAGAGGGCACCCAGTTGGAGAAGGCTGGTCTAGAATTCAGGGACTCCAGAGGCAAAATTCCTGGAGCCCAATGGAGGCTATGCTACCACTGTGTGCTGCTGAATTCTGCTGACAGGAGCAGCAATTTTGGCAGCAAACCACAGTATTGGCCTAAAAGGCCAAACGTAGCATTCAAAGAAATGGAGCTTTAAACCAAGTGCACCAAGTTCACCGCAGAAATTTGCCAATTGGGTGACACACTTAAGGCCAGGGGGGAGCTGCACGTAGCCCGTGAGCCATGTGTAGCCCACCTTTTCTCTCAGGAATGCTGTGAGGATAAAAACGGGGGAGGGGAGCTGGTATGCTCTGTGGAGGATCAGCAAAAGAAAAATGCAATGAACAAACAAATAAACAGTATAATGGGTGCCCATGAAACTCTCACATCTAAGCCAATGATGTCCTCCAAGTCAGTAGTTACATTGGATTTTGGTATGCAGTTCTGCAAGGCTTAGCACCATCGGTCGATGCAGATCCCAGTCATGACAGCTAAATTACAGCATAGCCATAGACTAGTAAATGGGTGTACCAGCCTGGTGCAGGGAACGGCATTTTCCCAACAAGCAAATAGTGTGCCGTTGACTGTCATTGTACTGCTTTGCCTGGAACCTCTGCATAGGGTAACCGTATGAAAAAGAAGGACAGGGCTCCTGTATGTTTAACAGTTGTATAGAAAAGGGGATTTTCAGTAGGTGTCATTTATATGCATGCAGCACCTGGGGCTCTTCCACACGTCGTTCTTGGGGCGCTTCCATCCGCCCCCAGTGCACCCCGAAAATGATCGTGAAACTTGCCTGGTGAAGAGATGAGGAAGAGGCGTCCATGCCGGCGCCGCCACCCAACTCCCTCCTCGTCGGCTGGCTCAGAGAGCTCAGCAGAAGAAGGCGGGTTGGAGAGCTTCTTCCGCTCTCCACCCCACCTTCTTCCGCCGAGCTCTCCGTCCCTGCTGTTGAGGAGGGAGTTGGGTGGCGGCGGCGGCGGCAGCGGCAGTGCCGGCAAGGACGCCTCTTCCTCGTCTCTTTTACAGGCAAGTTACACGATCGTTTTCGGGGTCGCACTGGGGCCCTGTGAAAGTGCCCCTGGTGAAATTCCCTCTTCATCAGGACAGTTAAGGCTGCAGGAATGCTGCCTTCATGACCAGATTCCCTTTTCTATACAACTGTTAAACATACAGGAGCCCTGTCTCCCTTTCCACATGGTCACCCTACATCTGGGTAACGCCAGTGTATGATGGTAAGTCCAGATCTCTTCTTTCTTTCCCTCCCTCTCCTTCCATCAAATCCAATGGCATTTTAAAACCAAGGCTGGCAACATGTCTGGCTCAGGGGCATTCACATTTGGGAGCTCAGTTATCATACATGCCAGGAAAAAAAATTGCTTTTACAGAAACATGCCCCCCCTCCCCACAGAATACATATTAATAATGTATAACCATAATTTGAAGATAATGCAATAATTGCTTGCTTGATTATGTAGCCAAAAGAATCATTTCTGAGATGTTTGATTTCTACACGGTGACTGCATTTTGTATAATTTGGTGTTGTATGAAGGGCTGAACAGTCGGGTGGGGGTGAGGGGAGAGAAAAGCAGATGCTCATCTATTTGTAATGGTCCAGAAAGCAGCACTAAATTGAACTAGAATTACTTTAAACCTTTCCAAGCACCTAATTTTACTTTAAAAATAATCACAGCATAAATGGTCTTATATTACTTGGTGAAAATCTATGTAAGATTCATGGATGAAGAAAACAATTTCCTCTAGTTAATAATCAAAAAGTAATGTGCACTTTTTTAAAAAAATAAACCACCTCATTCTTATTTCTTCTTCTTCTTCTTCTTCTTCTTCTTCTTCTTCTTCTTCTTCTTCTTCTTCTTCTTCTTCTTCTTCTTCTTCTTCTTCTTCTTCTTCTTCTTCTCCTCCTCCTCCTCCTCCTCCTCCTCCTCCTCCTCCTCCTCCTCCTCCTCCTCTTGGAACTAAGTTTATATTTGCATTTCGCAGAGCAAACTCCTGTCCAGTGAAAAGTGCTTATGATTTTCTATGCACACTTAACTTGAAGGACGTCCCATTATTTAACTCAGTAAAACTTACTCCTGAATAAAGATGCCCTGGGTTGGGATGAAATGCATGCTTAACTGTACCATGAAGCCAATGGGATTTAGAAGTGCTAAACTTTGGCAGGATTGTACCCTATATTTATATGTATAAATGGCAGCCTGGGAATTCATTCGTATACAAGTTTTTTGCCTCCATGTTTACTCAGAAATAGGCCCTCCTGGGGAATTACTCCCAAAATAAGTGTACATCATATTGCAGTCATAGACCAGGGGTGGGCAACTTGTAGTCCTCTAGATGTTTTGGCATACAACTGCATCAGCTCTAGCCAGCATAGTCAATGGTAAGGGACCATGAGAGATGTAACTCAAAATAGCTGGAGGGTCACCATTTGGATCTGGGAAGAGGGCATAACTATCAAATTTGTACCCCAGCAGGATGGATTTGGACCTGAGATTCTACATACCAATTCAACACACTTTCACAAGGAATTCAATGTGTCTTACTTCTGAGTAAACATGCATAAGATTGCAGTGTAAGTAACTAACAATCCTTTCATGACATCCAAAATCAACTGCCTGAGATGGCCTAATGGTAGCCAATAATTGTACATTGCTCATTCTTTTCCCACATTCTGAACCATGAACAGGTCAACCCACCACCACCACCACCTAGCTAAATTGTGATCACCTCTGATCACTGGCAAAAAGAACAAGAAATGTGGTGTGCAGAGGATACCAATTTTTGTACACAAGGGCAGTTAAGTGTAGAAACCTCCTCATCCTTCAAAGGCACATATGTTACTAGGGGAATGAAGAATGTAAACGGTAGAAGCTTAGAAGAATAATTAGGAATACATGAAAGCTGCTGCAGTAATTAAAATCAGAAATGAGTTTTTTTGTGGTATGAAGGAAAATGCTAGGTACAGGAAGTGGCCAATTTGGTTTCATGAAGGATAGTTCCAAGTTTGTGGCTAAAAAGGAACTTGCACTGGAAATGAGACGGTGGGTAGAAAAATCAAGCGATGAATTATAGTCGAAAGCTTGCAGGCTAAAGATAACAATGTCAAAAAATGGGAATTAATGCATCACAACCAAAGGGAAACAAAGAAGCACTTCTAGTGGAGGTGGTTAAAAGGGAGGCTTTGGAATTATTTAAAAGAAAGTGGAATATATATATCACCTGGTAGAGGCACAAAAATGGCCCTTCTCATTGGCCGCACCCACCACTCTCCCACATATGATCTGAAAGGCAGAAACAGAGGGAGGTTTTAAATGCCTTTCCCTGACCAATAAAATCACCCTGGCTTATTGTTAAAATGATAAAATGGTTTTTAAATGTTTATAACTGTTTTTAATTATTTATTACGTTTATCTTGTTTTTATTTCATTCATTTATATATTTCTGTACCACCCCATAACCCAAGTTCCCTGGGCGGTTCACACACACACACTTAGGGATTTTAATACATTAAGTCATACATAATTATTGTAATAAGTAAATAAAAAAAATCCGACAAAAATAATTGTCCCTTTTCTGATCAAGTAATATTTTCTACCCTACTTATGGTTGTTTGGTTATTATGCCAGAAGAGTTGGTGTAACTGACTAGAAAAGAGTGAAAATTCCAGTGTCAAATGTCAACTCAGCCAAGAACTCACTAACACTACAGACCTATACATGTTTACTGGGATATACTGCAAGCCCTGCCAAGTCCAGTGCAACTTATCCGCAAGAAAATGCGTGGAGGATCGCAGCCTGGCTTTAAGAGCTGATATGGACATTGTTCCAGCCAGGAAACCAATGTATGTAACTGCTCACAAGACTGGGAAATTGGCATGAGCTGTGAAAACTCTGAAATGGAGATGCACCGATGATTATGAATGGCTTTTCCATGATTCAAACAAGACAAAATGTGACTTTAAAAAGGATTTACCTCTGCATTTCTGTGAGTTAGTCCCTGGCTCAGGTACTCACAGAAGTTGGCAGCGGCTACATAGTTGTGGTGGTTGTTTCAAAAATTGCCTCTTGTGGTCGTTCTAATCAGGGAAATGCCCCTGTAATGTGAGTCTCCATTTCAGAGTTGTCGTGACTTAAGCCAGTTTCCCAAAACACTGTTTACAGTGCAGCAGTGCTCAATTTGCAACTCAGCTCATGCTGTTTAATATGCCAGCAGGACACTACTGGACACGGGTTGAATGGTCAGACCGATATGTGGATTGAACATGTTCTTAGGCAGGTGCATTATCACTTTAGCGCATACTGAACTCTACGTGGATCCACACAGCCCACATTTTCCTCTTGCCATTATTCACCCAAATCAAGACCTTGGTTTGATGCAGCCATGTCTGATGGGTCACTAATGTGGACTTTTGGATAGGGCTCTCATAAGAGCACCAGAATTTCCCTGCTGGTTCACACCAGGGGCTCGTCAACACAGGCGCTTTGCCCCTGGATTGCTTTGGAGTGGCGGCACGTGATCTACATGATGCAGCCACCACTCCGAATCAATCCAGGGGCAAAGCCCTGAAGTCAGGGATTTACCCCAACTTTTTTAGATTGGAGCAAAGCTTCGCACCTCTGCGGAGCCTTGTTAAGGAAAAATAAATAAAATTTAAAGGGGTGGTGGTGGAAATCCCACCAGGGAGGGATCACCCTGTTCCTCCCCTTTGTCCCCGCCCCCGTTAGCTGTAAATGTGATCCTTTGCATTTACAGCTAATTCCCCCCCAAACCCGCCCCCCACGTCAGCCTCATTTTCCCATTAAAACTCCCACTAACCGGCACGGATGCTCCCAGGCGCCCCAGACTACCCTCATGAGCACTCAGGTGGACACGGTGCCTGCGCCACCTGGAAACCCACAGCTGTGCTCCTTCCCATGTAGCTGCTGGGAAGGAGCGTCAATGCGGCTCGCACCACTGGGCGCAGCATTATTTATTTATTTATTTATTTATTTATTTATTTATTACATTTTTATACTGCCCAATAGCCAAAGCTCTCTGGGCGGTTCACAAAAATTAAAACCACAATAAAACAACCAACAGGTTAAAAGCACAATTACAAAATACAGTATAAAAAGCACAACCAGGATAAAACCATGCAGCAAAATTGATATAAGATTAAAATACAGAGTTAAAACAGTAAAATTTAAGTTAAAATTAAGTGTTAAAATACTGAGAGAATAAAAAGGTCTTCAGTTGGCGACGAAAAGAGTACAGTGTAGGCGCCCGGTGGACCTCTCTGGGGAGCTCATTCCACAACCGGGGTGCCACAGCGGAGAAAGCCCTCCTCCTTCTTGAAGTCATATAGATGAGGGCCAGAAGACTTTCTTATTCCAGGGCAGGATCTACACAACTGCTTTATAGTAGTATTGAAGTGCACTAACATGACACATTCCATATACCGCTTTCATACCACTTTCATAGTGTTATATCCTGCTTGGTGTAGATGTGCCATAGTATTCTGTTTCCAACAATAGAAAGCAACAGGCTTTTCAGTGGTGGCCCCCCCAATTATGGAATGATCTCCCTGACAAGGCTCACCTGGTGCCAACATTATTACCTTTTCGGTGCCAGGTAAAGACTTTTATCTTCTCCCAGGCATTTAACAGCTTATATTGAGTTTTTAATTGACCCAGAATAGATGGATATTGTATGTAATCTGTTTTTATGCTTTTAAATTTTGTAAATTTGTTTTTAATGTTCTGTGTTTTAATCTTTGTAATCCGCCCAGAGAGCTTTGGGTATGGGGCTGTGTATAGATGATGATGATGATGATGATGATGATGATGATGATGATAAGGCTCCTGTGCAACACCACAAGCTATGAAGTCACTAACTTGCAGCACTCCTTGTACTCCTTCCCAAATATCGGATTGCTAGTGCAACAGCTCACAAAATTGGGCCACCAGATAATGGAATTAATTGATTGAACAAGAATGGTAAGCTGCGCTGGAGAACTACATTATTATTTTTAAAAAGCAATTAGAATGGTGGTTTTCGAAGAGAGACGAAAATAATAATAATCACCCAGATAATTATTTTCCATTCACCTGTTAAAATTGGCTTCACTTCCTAATAAAATCACAGAACAAATAGTAAAAGCAGGAAAAAGAAATATCAATAAGAACACAGAGGGGAACAAAATATTGACTCAAAGGCAAGTGTTGAACAGACAAGAAAAGGAATGTGATGGCTCCAATGAATCGTGAACTCCGTGAAGATTTTATAAAATAGGGCTCCAGGGATTTTTAATATTAATGTAGAGTGGCTTCTGTATGAGCTGAAAACAAGGATGCCCCATAGACATGGTCAAATATCACCATTGACATTACCAGTGGTATTTGGCCATATAAATACACCCTAGTAAATGATAGAGGGATTCCATGGATAATATGCTTGCAGAGGCACCCACACGTAGCTTCATAAGTAGAACGTTTTGATGGATTTGACACTTAGTGACCCCCTATTCAGAGATAGGGAAGAAGCACCTTTGCTGTAAGAACAGGTGTAATAGAGGATTTCCAGTATTATTATTGCTTGCCAGTTTGTAACCTAAAAATCCTGTTTTAGTTGTTTATAGATGGCTTTCTTGCTGAAATATATTTACTGGCCAGATGAAGCAAAACCAATAAAGGGCTGTTTTTTATCATTAAGAAAACAAAGAGGCTTTGTCTCTCATTTGAAAACAGAGTTATGCTTTTGAACGAGACGGCAGAAGATGCATAGATCTTACAAGAAAATAGCCTAAGTAAAATAAAAGCAGCTGTGATTCTTTCGTGAAATGAGATTATTTGCTTGACCTAGTTAAACCAATACATGCGCACCCACAGACTCCAAACACATATGCATAGTACTTTTTAAAAGAAGCCTGTAGAGGTTCCGCTTGAACTTCTGGTCATGCTCTGGAAAACACGTCTTCTGTATTCTTCTTATGGGTTGCTTTCCACCCCACCTCAGGTTTTAACTGGAGTGTCAGCATCTCCGTATTACTGCAAGTTCTGGCCTTAGAGTAGGGGTGGGCAGAAAGTAGATCTGCTTTGGACATCGGGCTCATCTATACCAAGCAGGACATTGTACTATGAAAGCAGTATATAAAAGGCAGGAGCCACACTACTGCTTTGTAGTGGTACTGAAGTGCACTGACAACTGTTGGGGCTCATGACGCATCAACACCAAGCAGGATATAACACTATGAAAGTGGTATGAAAGCGGTATATGGTATGTGTCATGGGCCCCAACAGTTGTCAGTGCACTTCAATACCACTATAATGCAGGAGTGTGGCTCTTGCCTTTCATATACTGCTTTTCATACTGCTTTCATAAGGCAATATCCTTCTTGATGTAGATGAGCCCCTCAACTCCAGTGTTCCTGACCATTGGCCAAACTGGCAGGGGCTTCTGGGAGTTGAAGTCCAAATTATGTAGCGATAATTTGGACTTCTGCCCTCCTATGGCTTAGAGGCCTAAGAACTGAACCGCATAGCCAAGCCCACAACTGCACTGCAGACATTCCCAAGACAGCACAGAGTCTGGGTTTGGATGACCAGCAGGGGAAACAATGCAATGTCGATTGTTTCCCCTGCCTCCGCATGTGCCAGTCGTGCAACTGGGATGACCCTAATTACTCACGCCACATTGCGGGTCGCTGTGCTTGGGACTAAGAGATACTGACAGGATTTGTGATGGGGCAGAATGAAAAATGAGTACTGAGGGAGGATTCACAGGTAGCAAAGAGTGGGGGGAAAGACAAGGCTCTGGCCTTCTGAGTTACTGTCTGAGACGGGAAAGCCACACATATTAAGTATTTCATGGATCAGCACGCACACTTGTGAACAAGGGCAGCATATTTATCTGGAAAGGCCATTAACATTTCTCTGAACTACTTTTAGAACAATTCCTTCTTTGACATCACTTTCTGAACCACTGCACCCATGCGATATAGACCTACTATGCATATGATAGTCATGTGCATCAATTATAACTGTAGCACATTTATCTCTTGAAATAACAGACACTCCACCTCCCAAAGACATTTTCTGTCACTTGCTGGCGTCAACTACTTTTCCTCTAAGCAACAGACATTGGGCCTGGCCATATGACTGTGGTTTAGCCCTCAACTTAACAAGCCTCTCAAAACAACCACTGTTTGAACGTTCCACTTCCCGAAGAAAGAGTGCAGGAAGAAATAGATAGAAGGGAAGAAGGGAGAGGCAATTGAGCTAATAAAATGATGTGCAGCTAAATATTGCCTACCTGCTACCTGGTTTATTCTCCAACTACAGATACTGGGTTGGGTTCGTATGTCGCACTAAGCCACCCTGTGAATAAGCCACAGTGGGTTGTTTGTTTGCTGAACAACTCACAATACTCTGAAAGATGACCAAGATTGCCATGGCTTGCTCTCCTACTCTTTCCCCTTCAGTCCTCCAGCCAGCTCCAATGCATATCCCAGGTGCCTTTGTCTCCTCACCCAGCTCCCTCCTTGCTCGGATCGCTAGCCTTTTTCATTCACCTTTTTTTTTTCTTTCGGCGCTTTGGGACTATACAAATAGCCCCCCCCTTTTTCATAAACTCATTTTCACCTGTTTGATAGGTCTTGTCATTGTATGTTGCCTCTTCAATGAGAAAAGTAGTTAAGATACAAAGAAACAGGCAAGGCAAGGGTTCAGATAGGCTAATTTGCACACAGTAGAGAAGGACCAGTGTGTATGTGTGTGGATAATACCAAGGGAAAGGAAGAAGCCATTTGCACAGTCAAGAAGCACCCAAAATGGGGAAAATGTGAGAGCAGTAAGTGCATCAAAGGTAGTGTGTGTGTGTGTGTCTGCGTGTCTGTGTGTCTGTGTGTGTGGAAATAGCCCCACTTGGTGATGTAATCCTCTCGCTTTTAAGTGCTGAAGTGACATTTTTCAGTGTCTTCTTCCCAATTAATACTTTCCTGACTCTCCAGCAAGTCCAGGAAGGTGAAATATTGGCTTCTCCCTTCATTTTCACATCTCAATTTTGGAGAGGCCCTTTATCAGGTATTGCAATCACAAGCCATGTCCGGCTTTCCAAGCTACAGCTTCCAAACCATCTTCAAAGATGGCCCCACACAAAGCACAATTCAGTCACTTAAACTGGAGGTTAGAGAAGAGCACAGATGACTGAAATTGAGTTATACGGATATGAATGTAGCTGGGTCACCAGCCAAAGCCAGTAGAAGGCACACTACCAATTGCAATTAATATCATGCATCCTCCATCAAGCCCATGAAAAACTATTGGACATGCTGCTTGTTTAGTGCCTTCTCTGTTGGCTGAGAGGTTCATATAATCTAGACATGATAATGGCTAGGGATGGATGAACTCAACCATGCCCGTCCCGCATGCCAGACTCCCACCATTTGCCCAACCCCAGTAGGTGCCCGGTGAGAACTTACAGTATTCCATTCACCCACAAGCTGCCATTTTACAAATAAATAAATAAATATAAATATGTGGGCAAGCTTTTTACCTAAATCACCATTTTGCACAAAACGTTGGCCCTAAATAGCACCATTTATGCAAAATTGCAGGCATAAATGGTCTAATGAGGTCCCCAAACTCTCACGATACTCCAGCCAACCCTTCCCAGGTGCCCTGAGGCTGCTGCAAAAAGTGACAGCAGCTGAAGAGGCGGGAATAGTGGTGAGGCATGCAAGCATACATGCACACCCAAAAAACAAAGTGGCTGTCTTCATAGCACCTGGTTGGCACTGCCTCCATCCTCAAATCTGTGCTTTCACTCTTCAGGGGCGGTATTGGGTAATCCTGACACAGAGGATTGGTTTCTGGGTGGCCATCTGGGTCCCGGAGCCACTCCTGCCCTCCTCCTGGTGGAAGGTGACCAAATCATAGCATGGTGGGGAAGGCCCGTGGTGCGTTGTTATCGAGGGGGTGCAGAACCACACCCACCATGGGGCTTTCCCCATGTATAGATAGCCTCCAGGTCAGCAGATGAGTGCAATCAGCTGGGTTGTTTGGCCAATCAGCTGGCTTGCCAAGCAGGTCAAGTGCGTGGGAGGCGAGTGGGTGGGAGGTATGCAAGGGAGCCAGACATGGATCTGGCAGGACCAAGAAGTAGTGGGCCATTTGGAGGGGGTGCATGGCACAATTGTCTGCTCTCCCCATATTCTGCCACCTGATGTGCCTGCATTACACCTACCTGCATTACACCTTCATGGTAGGGCTGGCCCTGTGTCTTGGGATCTGCTTTGCATTCTTCCATCACTAAGTCCAGGACTCTAAGAAGCAGGGAACTAGCTGTCATTTAAATTTCCTCCTGTTCCCCCTCCAGGCCCCAGTGCAGCTTCACTCTGGGACCCCTGACCACATTGGCATTTCCATGTTATCAGTGGATGATTTGCTAATATCTCAGCTATACACTTCTCTAACCACAGGTCTAGCATTAGCACAGAAGTAAGACTGCCTCATTTATCAGATTGTACACAAGATGATCTACTGCCAAACAACTGGTCTTCCTTAATGTGCTTTTATGCTTAACAAGGCCACAAGATGTTTGACTCTGATTCTCAGTGGTGAAAGATGAAAAAAAAAATCCTAATGAAGAAGACGGTTGCTCTCCAAGACTGTGGCGAATCACATGCGCTGAGCAGGAAGCATGGCCTACAGCCACAGTATACAGTATGAGAGCAATTCAAAACTTGCAGGTTTTAAAAAAGATTTTATTAATTTTCCAAAACAAAATAAAAAAACCACCATGATTGAGATAAAAACAAACAAACATTGGATTTAAATCTAATTATTGACAGAAGGTAATACATTTACCATATATGTATGTTTTCCCTTTACATTACAAACCAGGATATAAATGGAATCCATAGGCTGCTTGGAAGTTTGCTTTATATTTCTTCAACATAAAAGATTAAACTTAGTCTCTTTCCTATAGTCTAAGGAAGTTTTTGAATTGCTGATGTTCACTTTAATTTGCATTTTACTATCACAATACCCTCTAGATTTTTGGAATATAACTCCCATCAGCCCCATCTAACCTGACCAATAGTCAGGGATTATGAGAATTGTATTCCAAACCATCTGGAAGGCTATAGTCAGGTTTCATTAAAAGCACAACATTTCTGTGATGTATCTAGCGATGTCCTTCTACCAGTGGAAACAGAAACAACCCCTCAAATCTGTTCCAGAGGGTTTGGGGACTCTAGGAAGCAGGTTTTGGAGGTGTGCAGGCCAGGGGAGCTGAAGAGGAGAGGAGGGCAAGTCGTTTAACATTGGATTTAGCCCTGTAGCACGGTGAGTTTGAAAGCTGAATGAACTGTTGTTCTGAATTGAAAGATCAATAGAATGGTTTCTGATTTAACAACTGATGCCAAAGAAGAGCTCATTTTGTAGAGTTCATGCAGCAGAGCAGAGGAATTATGTTCAGCATCTTCATGCAATATTATCAGATGGGGAAATGGAGAGAAAACAAAATCATATTTGCTATATGTGTAAAAGTGAGCACTGGGGATAACTGAATTTGAAGATGACCATGGGTTTGTTCCATAGAGCTTCGAATCCTGTTAGGCATCCTGTTAGGCATTCATGGCGCCAGCTCAGTGCCGTATCCCTTAGAAATCTCTTAGCTTCCCTCTCTGGGGTGGTGTTGGGAATCCCGACACCCAGGATGGAGCAGAGGGTTTCTGGATGGCCATCTGGCAACCAGAGCTGCCCCTGCCCTCTTCCTGGTGAAAGGCGACCAATCGCAGGTTGCCTTCCACCAGACACTGCCCAGCCATGCCTCTGCTATGACTCTGTAGCAAGGCAAAGGGCAGTCTTGACATCATCTTGTGCATCTTTGGCTTGCTCTGGAGAAAAAAAGTCGGGTAAGTCCCAGACTTTTTTCTCTCCACAGCTTCGGCAGAAAGCCCCAGGTTGGGTGCGTGATTCCAGCAGCATCGTGTAATTGCCGCCGCACACCTACACTAAAGCTTTCTGAGTGTTTAGACAGCCCCCAAGTTTACATTAGATAAAAACCCATGTTCTGCAATTGATAGGTGGGGCAGGGGTGAACATAATAAAGAGATGAAACAGAAGTGGTAAGAAGAAATCATGTCTTTGTTTAGCCTGTCTCACTGCTACTAATCTTCTAATTTCATGCCTTCTGTCCCCTCCACCGATATATTTTAAAGGCTGGTTGTCTTAGTCTTTCCCCCTTTTCACCCTAAAGATGACATATAGCTGACATACCCTGTTAAGTGGCTTGACCTAATTCTTGCAGATTACGATTCAATAAATTAATGGTAATAATTAATTGCTTATAATAGTCACCAATGAGACTGGGATATTAATTGGCATCTGAATTAGCAGAGTGACAGCTTTTTGTCCCCAGATTTTCAGCATTTCCATTTGCAACACTGTCTCTTTAAAATCCCTGTTAAGCTGAGTAATTACGGTAAGACGCTTTCTGAGCCATAGTGTTTTTCTCCATTGAAACAGAGCTGAAGTTATTCTCCTTCTGTTGGCATACAATTCAAACCTCCGTGAGAGTAATTTTACTTAGTTAATGAGGGGTGCACTTCACTTCTATGTCAAACTGAACTGAACAGGCAGCAACGTTAAATATTTAAAATGATGGCAATTGAGACAGAAGAACACACTGGGGGATAGTGACCTTGAGCTCAGTTTATTTATTTATTTTTTTTATTTATTAAATTTATATACTGCCCCATAGCTGAAGCTCTCTGGGTGGTTTACAAAAGTTAAAACAGTGAAGATTAAAAAGTATACAAATTTAAAGCTATCAAAAAATTTATTTATTTATTTATTTATTTATTTATTTATATAGCACCAACAATGTACTTGGTGCTGTACAAAATATACAAATAAAACAGCAATACCCTGCCTAGAGGCTTACAACCTAAAATCACATTAAAACATATGAAGGGGGAAAAGGGTTCACAAAACAGAAATAAGAGAATAATCATAGTAATAAGAACAGTAAATCAAGCTAAAATACCAAAAACTATTGAAAACAAATGAGTTTTCAAACGCGTTTTAAAATATATAATGGAACTCGTGGTACGTAGTTGCTCTGAACAGTGTAAAAAGAACAGTGTAAAACAGTATCCATTTTAAACAACGACAGTTCTGGGGTCCATTACAAACAAACAAACTTAGCATACGTTGTTAAATGCTGTTAAATGCCTTGGAGAAGAGAGAAGTCTTGACCTGGTGCCAAAAAGATAACAATGTTGGCGCCAGGCAAGCCTCATCGGGGAGATCATTCCATAATTGGGGGGCCACCACTGAAAAGGCCCTCTCCCTTGTTGCCATCCCCCCGAGCTTCCTTCGGAGTAGGCACTCGGAGGAGGACCTTAGATGTTTGAGTGCAGTGTATGGGTAGGTTCATGTCAGGAGAGGTGTTCCGTCAGGTATTGTGGTCCCAAGCTGTGTAAGGCTTTATAGGTTAAAACCAGCACCTTGAATTGGGCTCGGAAATGTATAGGCAGCCAATGCAAGCGGGCCAGAATGAGTGTTATATGTTCGAACCTTCTGGTTCCAGTTATCAATCTGGCTGCTGCATTTTGCACAAGCTGCAGCTTCCAAACCATCTTCAAAGGCTGCCCCACATAGAGGGCATTTTTTGTTGTTGTTTATTCGTTCAGTCGCTTCCGACTCTTCGTGACTTCATGGAACAGCCCACGCCAGAGCTTTCTGTCGGCCGTTGCCACCCTAGCTCCCCCAAGATCAAGTCTGTCACCTCCAGAATATCATCCATCCATTTTGCCCTTGGTCGGCCCCTCTTCCTTTTGCCTTCCACTTTCCCTAGCATCAGCCTCTTCTCCAGGGTATCCTGTCTTCGTTACCTTGTCGTGGTGCTGGAGCTTGAGCACCTCAAGGATGCCATGAGCTAAACCGTGAAGGGACACCCAAGACAGGAAGGTCATTGTAGAGAGGTCAGACTAAATACGATCCCCGGGGAAGGTAATGGCAACCCACCCCAGTATTCTTGCCATGAAAACTAAATGGATCAGTACAACCAGAGATATGTCGGTATACCATCGGAAGATGGGACCCCCAGGTTGGAAGATAGTCAAAATGCTACTGGGGAGGAACAGAGGATAAGTTCAACTAGCCCCAGATGTGATGACGCAGCTAGCACAAAGCCGAAAGGATGTCTAGCGGCTGACGGTGCTGCTGGTGAACGACGAAACCGATGTTCTAAAGATCAACATACCATAGGAACCTGGAATGTAAGATCTATGAGCCAGGGCAAATTGGATGTGGTTATTGGTGAGATGTCAAGATTAAATATAGATATATTGGGTGTCAGTGAACTGAAATGGACTGGAATGGGCCACTTCACATCAGATCACCACCAGAACTACTACTGTGGACAAGAGGATCAATCTAATTTGGAGGTTACCAGAGCATGGATGACTGAAGCTAGGTTATCCCTGTCCAGATAGGGGCGTAGCTGGGCCACCAAATGGAGTTGGTAGAAGGCACTCTGTGCCACCGAGGCTACCTGGGCCTCAAGTGACAGAGATGGTTCTAGGAGAACCCCCAAGCTACAAACCTGCTCCTTCAGGGGGAGTGCAACCCCATCCAGAACAGGTTGAACACCCACCATCTGGCCAGAAGAACCACCCACGAGCAGCATCTCAGTCTTGTCTGGATTTAGTTTGTTTATTAGCTCTCATCCAGTCCATTGTCGCATCCAGGCACCAGTTCAGCACATCCACAGCTTCATCTGATGAAGATGAAAAGGAGAAGTAGAGCTGTGTGTCATCAGCATACTGATGACAATGCACTCCAAAACTCCGGATGACCGCACCCAGCAGTTTCATGTACATGTTAAACAGCATGGGGGACAAGACTCACCCCTGCGGAACCCCATACTGGAGAATCCACGGGGTTGAGCAATGTTCCCCAAGCACCACCTTCTGGAGCTGACCAGCCAAGTAGGAGCGGAACCTACTTGGCTGGTACTTGCCTCCCACTCCCAACTCAGCCAGATGTTCGTCTGGCTGAGTTGGGAGTGGGAGGCACTCAATGGTATTGAAAGCCGCTGAGAGATCAAGAAGAATCAACAGAGTCACACTCCCCCTGTCTTTCTCACGACATAGGTCATCATACAGGGCGACCAAGGCTGTTTCCATGGCAAAACCAGGCCTGAAACCTGACTGAAATGGATCCAGATAATCAGTCTCATCCAAGAGTGTCTGGAGCTGGTCCGCAATCACCCGCTCAAGGACCTTGCCCAGGAATGGAACATTTGCCACTGGCCTATAGTTGCTAAGATTTTCTGGGTCCAAGGAAGGTTTCTTCCCACTCTCCTAGTCTTCAGGAGGTCATACAACTCAAAGGAGGGAAGGGAAACACTACTAGGGACACTCCCAAAGTTAAACAGCAGAACACCAGCGTCTGACCACTCTTTATTATTGTAGATAGACAATCTTCACTTCCAGTCATTGCCAGCTGATACCAGCTAGGAACAAGAATGGAGCCCCCCATTGGCTATGTTGAGCCCGGGCTCAATGGATTAAGAACATAACAAGAGCCTTGCTGGATCAGACCGAGGGTCCATCTAGTCCAGCACTCTGTTCCCACAGTGGCCAACCAGCTGTTAACCAGAGCTCCCACAACTAGGACACGATGCGACAGCACCCTCTCACCCATGTTCCCCAGCAGCTGGTGTATATAGGCTTACTGCCTCTGATACTGGAAGTAGCACATAGCCATCACAACTAGTAGCCCTTGATAGTCTTCTCCAGGAGTTTTTTTAGTTAAGATGAGGAACTTCCATGCCACAACAGCAGGGTTGCATCCCTGATTCAGGCTAAACACCTGCCCAGCTTTTTTTTTTCAAAAAGGGGTGGGGCTGGCTCCATGATGTCATTCCCTCCCAGCGAATTACCCCTCAGCTGCATCGGTCCCTATTTGGCAAGATTACACAACAACAATTCTCCCCATGTCAGAAATGCATGGGGATTGCTAAATGAATGACTAATGGTGCCAGAACTTAATTCTAAACTGTAAAGTTTCAGTTGTCTTGTATATAATCCATCTGCTAGGATGGGGTGGACAATTTGTGGCCCTTTAGATGGTTTGGCCTACAGCTCCCATCAGCCCTAGCCAGAACAGTTAATGGTGAGGGATGATGGGTGTTGTATGCAAAACATCTGGAGGGCCACAAGTTGCCCAGCTCTGCCCTAGAACGACAGTTTGTTATAGTAGAGCACATGCACAATTATATTCTTGGAAGACTTTGCAGTCATTCAGACGCTTTTTAGCAATTGAACAAGCATACAATTCCAACCCTTTTCCTCTTTTTCCTTTCAGATCTTCAAAAGAAGTCTTAGGTTTACCAAGCACATCGCTACAATATATGGCACTGCTAACTGTACATGGCTAGAGCTATATGTTGTTTCTAGTCAATAGTCAACTTCAAATGAGATGCTGGAATTGGCAGAGATGGCAAAACTTACAGCAATATCAGAGAAAAGTCAACATCTACGTTTAGAACTGAATGAAAACCTCTTATAGACTTTTTGCAGGATCGAGAAAACAATGATTTGTTTATCTGTGGATTCAACGAATAAGAAGAAAATCCTAAGGCAAAAGAAAGGGGAATTTTGTAATTATAGATCAAGGGGAAATATGGTTATTTATTTTTGCAGTAGAGAAAATTGGAAGTCCATCTTAATTTTGTATGTTTTCCTTGTGTTTTGTGTCTTCTTTTGTATTGTGTGTTTGTTAGTTTGATGTGAAAATAATAAAAATAAAGAGGACTAGTCAGCTTCAAATGTACCAGGAAACTATGGTTTGTCATTACATGAATAAGCTACAATGAGCCTCTGGCTTGCATGCTTCTCTACCCCTTTCCCACCTCTTTTGCATGCCAGAAGGACTGGAAGCTTTTGCTTCTGATTTTAACCAAACCTGTTTCCAATGAGTTGTTCAAACACGTAAGCATGAACAAACCAGGATCCTTTTGTGATTTCAGATCCTAGCTTCGATATCTAGAATTTAAGCAAACCATAGTTCCCTGAGTTTGGATGTAATGGGCAGCAGGGGTTCAAAATCAGAAGCAAAAAACTCTCCAATAGTGTGGCAATTAAGTATGCACTGACATTTCTCCCATCGGAATTAATGGGACATCAAAGGGCTTAACATTGGTGAGATTGTGCAAGATCTTCAAGGAGCTGGTAAGAAGACTAGGTTATGTGTTCATCTCTGTGAAAGAAAAAGGCAGACAATATCTGGGAGTCCAAGATACATTAGATGGTGGCTGTGATTAAACTTTCTTTAATACAACTGACTTTTAACACTGCCATCCTATTCATGTTTGAAACAGGATGCTTTACAATAATGTTAAAGTAACAAGGAGTTCTCTATTCAGATTTGATGTAATCTAAGTGATGTTCAGTATGTTATTTGTATATTCTTCCACCACACCAACTGTGGTTTTTTCTTCAGGGAATATATGACTTGAGGCTTCAAATAAGTGACTAGTAAAGTACATTACAGAAAGACCTACAAATCAATTGATGTATATTATTTACACTTTTATTTAAACTCTTCAACAACATCTTTCAAACATTCACATATTTATACATACAATCGCTGTGCATATATATATATATTTATATAAAAATATTTTTAATATTCAAGAACCTAAAGGAGTTGAGAAGACATTATTGCTACATTTCAGCATTTACATGAAACAATTTGAACAATAAAACAAATCTGTAAATATCAAGCTGCTGCATAACTACGTTCTCAACAAAAACAAACTTATAAAAATATAAACTTCTGAGAATATTAAAGGGAAAAATCTTCCATCCAAGTGCCGATGAAGTACCGCGGCGTCTACAATTATTATGAGTTTGCCTAAAACAGCTATGGAAGCCAAAAGTGTTTTTTTTTTTTTTTTTACAAAAAAATTATCATAACTTAGAGCCAAACTAGACATTATGCTAATCGCATAGTATGTAGCTGATGGCCCTAATTAAGATTTGGACCATGCTACTCAGGGAGAAGAGGGTTAAACTCTCCCCACCCCCACTCACACACATTTTCACATGAAATCTCCTTCCTCAGGAGGGGGCCTAAAAAAAGAAAAGAAGTCTCAGTTGGAGTCAATGGAGGCTCCCCCCCCCTTCAGGGAAAACCTGAAGGGGGGGGAGGTTTAACGATTCCCTCCAGGAGCGCCATGGTCCTCATCCAAATTAGGGCTGTGCATGCTTACACAAGAGTAAAAAGTAAAACAAGTCTTAGTTACAAGCGATGTGATTAGTGTAACATGTAGTTTGGTCCTAAGAAGTAGAGAGAGAGGATAATGTATGACACAAGCCCTGTTCTCACCTTCAGTATATGCATATACTGAACGTATGGAGTGGGGAAAGAGATTGGTCCCCATCTCCTGCCCCATAATATGAATCCAATGGATGATATGAAGTGGCTCAGTGTGCATACAGGTGTATGCATTTAGACTATCCTCCACAATTGGGATGCCTGATTGTGCAAGGTTCCCAAATGCATGTGTACAGTCTACACATGAAGAACTGTATATGCATACAGCGCCTTTCACGTCATCTGCTGAATATACAATCCTGCTCCCCCTGCCCCATTTTTATGTTATACGCAGTGTTCTGTATATACCAAAGGTGAAAACAGGGCTACCAAGTGACCACCATCCAGTGGCTCCAGCTCACATGCAGGATTTTGATGTTCATACAATGCTCTGGGCATGCAAAGGCTTCCCCATTCTCAGAAGAGGGAGATCATTTGCATGAGCAATGAGAAAACCGGAGCACATATGGAGCATTTCCCTTCATAGAAGAGAATGGGAAACCACTGCAAATGTGGAGCTCGCATCAAGCCATTCCCCCCCCACAAATCCTGGCAAATGTTGGAAAGGTGCAACAGCGTAAATAACTCCAGTGCAAGTGTCTACTTCCTAAAGACCGGCTAACACAGCATTGTAACTATAACCCCAAACAACGTAGGAGAAAACGTCACTGTAGATCAGATGTACTGCAAAAGCTAGTGGTATTCAGTGTAACTTGAGGAGGACTCCAGCAGTGCATTTTTGATGATTTTGCATTTGGGCAAATAGTTTATATTGCATTTGAGCAAATACTTACTTTCAACAAGAAAATGTAAACCCAACAAGAAAGGCTGCTATATTAAGGGTAAATAACAGGGTGTTGAAAGGCTGGCATACTGTAAATAAGTAGGTACTTCAGAATTGCTCCAACACCTAAATACCTTTTTCTAGATTTTTGTGAATTATGGAAAACAGGACTTTTCAGAAAATCAACGGGTATTTAAAACTTTTAAGCATTTTTTGGTGGTCAGGACCAGTAAGCTTGTCTTTTGCAACAAGCAGAAATATAGATAAATCATTCCTAAATCCATCTGCCTGCTCTACTCCATTTCACTCTAATATGAAAATTCACACATCTCAAGTAAGTTACTTTTCTTATCAATGTTGCCATCCCATATACAATGTAACAGAGGCGTAAGCCCTTCCCAGGATGTGATTATGGAGGCATTAACAGGTGTAGGAAAATACACCCAAGTGATGCATTGGGAAGAATAATAAAACTATTTGTCTGTTTTACATACACAAAAAACAACTGAAAAATTAACCTTTCTCCTTTAGAAGGTACATAGCTCCTACCATCACCACCTCCTCTACTCTTTGATCAAACTGCAAGAGCTGTATAAAGATCATATGATTGTCTGTTTTGAACATTTATCTTTCATCAAACCTGGTAGCTAATTAGATGTTATATTTTCTTATACCCAAGTTTTAAATAACAGATGGGGATGCAACTATTTTGTTAATTTGTAAATAGCTACACAGCAGTATACTTTTTTCTTTTTAATACATGCTCTGGGAAATGGATGCACAGACTCACCTTCCAATGTGGATAATGAGATAAAGAAGATACCGGGCAGCCATTGCTACATTACAAAATACTGCTATGTGTGTATGAATGGGAATCTATTCATACAAAAAAGGAAGCATGGAAATTGTCTTCTGTATCCCCCACCCCACAACTTTTACATACAGACAGACTAGAATGGAAGATACAGGAACAAAGAGGTTGATGAGGTGGGAACTGCCACCATCTCCAATTCCCTAAATGGGGAACCTGTGACCTTCTATCTGTTGTCAGACTACAAATCCCATGCTCCCTGGCCTTTGGTCATACTGGCTAGGACCGACAGGAGTTGGCCCAACAACATCTGGAAGATCAGTTTCCCTACCGTCCTAGAAGGTGGCCTATAATTTCTGATGCTCAAGCTGAGTTACTATTCATTGTCTTTCAAAATCCTTCCAGTTAAGCGTACCTTCTATGCTTGGATCTGGAATGTCACCCTTTGCTTGTATTTCTAACATTTGAAGTTTGGGAAGTAATTGAAATTGGCTTCACTATTTGCGTTTATTCATTTCCAAACATGAACATCAAATTTCTAGAGTCAGAGCTCTCAATATCTGATGGTTTTTTAAAAAAAAGGATTCCATACACAAAGTGTTTAAATGTTCTTTCCCACTCCCAAATCTGCTTCTACACTACAAATGCATATAACATAGCAACTATACACAGATTCTAGCAAACAGTGTAACAATGCTGCAAGTGTGATGGGCAATCTACTTTTGTTTCTAACAGTATGCATTTTTTTTAAAAAAAAATGAGCGAGAAAATTACTGCAGTATTCTTACTACCCTTGGTGTAGTACTGAATAAAATGAGAACAACCTAAGTCATTCCTAAAACAACAGTAGATTCTCCATCGAGGCTGGCTTAGTCTGTTGTTAAGCATCTTCATGTGTGAGTAGGGGCTGAGTAGATGAAGCACTGCTGCCCACAGAGTTAATTCTTATGGAGTGATCCATAGCATTTCCTTGACTACAAATGCCACTTGTAACATTTGAGTAAATCTGGAAAAGACATAAGCTAGTGTCAATACTGATTGACTGAACATGCTGCATATCTAGTTATCAATTCCTTTGTATTTATCCCAGGAAAGTTAACACACTAGTCTGTGCTTCCACCATTTGATCAAGTAGGCTCTTGATTACAAACGCTCATGCCGCAATCGAATGCAGTAAAGAGAAAAAAGTCCCCCATACAGTACCCATGGCTGTATGCGCAATGATTTCTGCTGGATCAGCTCCATCTGTATCAGAATGGCCAGCATGGTGATCACCAGCTTACAGGAGTGCAAGGATTGAATACAACCACCCTTTCTTCCTTCACTCCCAAAAGGTGATTGGAGCTATCAAAGCTCACAACAACACCTTTTTGGTCTAGCACGTACATAGAGGTCTAATATTTTGTAGGATGCGGTAAGTGATAATTACCATATGGGAGCCCTTCCATAAAATTATATCACAATACAAACACTGAGGGCAAATGTCACCTTTGGTTACTTCTTTACTTCAAAAATGTTTAAAACTGGAGATTTTGCCTTTTAAATTTGTGTAGATATCTTACATAGTAACAGACTTGGAACTCAACAATTATCCCCAGAGATTATTCTCATATTTTTAGTGACCTTAAACTTTGTCAAAAAGCACAGTAAAAGTCACTGGACACCAGCAACTTACTGGTTCTTAGATCATCATTTTCAGAAAATTGTATGATTTCTATCTTGCTTTTTGTTTCATAAAAATCCCCAATATGACTTCCAAAAAATTAAAAAAATGCAGTTACATTGGGAGTGCTTCCAGGCCATCTATCACATAGGATCACTCTGGGATGTTCACTCCCGACTCCTAATTATCATTAGGCTATTGTGGCTGTTCTCATCCCCTTTCATCCCATTTCCCTTCCCTGATTTCCTAGGAATTGGATGATCAGTTCCCTGGTGTGTACTATTCCGATTGCTTATACCGTTTTCATAAAAGCTGCCAATTGGGGCCACGCTTCGCTAAGTGTCGACCCCGCAGCAAGAACTACTGAAATGGGTTGAAGATATGCAGGAACAGAGTTTAAGGATTACTTTCTTCATTAAAAAAACCTTCACGGAGCCAAGAAAGGCGTGTAATACAGATGAAATTAGAAAGAAAACATTTACAGTGCTTAGCTACATTAAACAGGACACTCAGCAGTTGTCTCCATCAGGAAGCCAAACTGAAAGGCTCAATGCTTACATGGTTTGTAGTATCTGAAATCTGCTGCTCAATCAGTTGTACAATTTGCTTAAAGGTTGGCCTCTTTACAGGATCAGCATCCCAACAGCTCCTCATTATCTCATACCTGCAGATACGGTTAGAAATTATTCACTGAGATTTTGGGAAGAGATAAAATATTAATCACAAACATTAGAAAACTCAAATGAATATTTTTACAGCATTCTGTTTGTTTTTAAAACAAACCACTAGTTTACTGGTGAATGATAATTAAAAAAAAAAAAAAGGCTGATGCAGTGCCACAGCTAAAGCCTCCAATTCAAATCTTGCTTTTGCTATGAATTCACTGGGTAGTCCTAAGTAGCACCTCCACAACTGCAACATGGGGATAATACTGACTGTACTGAGAGATCATATGTGTGATGCTAAACATCTGGAACTCATCAAATTGCTAATATGCAAATATAAATGCTACATATTATGATTCTGGAAGGGTGTCTGTAATCACAGGGGAGAGTCATAAATGCAGCTAGAGGTTTCTTTTAAGTTTCTACTATAGTCACTGACAGAGCTGAACAGGCAAAACAATTTTAAACCAGGAAACAGTTTGCTTGTTCAGCCATCTGAGCAACTGCACAGAAATATCAGAGCCCCCCACCCCCCACCAAATTCATGTCATCTTTTACGGTCACAGACCAGCAAAGTTAATATAAAGCATGTAAAAGATAGTTTAAAAGTGTCATGAGAGCAAAATACAGCTTTGTAGAATTCCTTCTCTCCAGAGGATAGAAACATCTCCCCCGGCACACACACAATTTGCATTGAGGTCAGAAAAATCTTAGAAATCCTTTCAGTGATACAAGAAGACACATCCCTAAAACAAATTAGTACCAAAGTTGTGGAGTTGCTTCCAGAAAAGTCTCTTAATAATGGAAAAAATTAGCTTCTTTCTGCATTCCTTATACATGTTACAATACAAAAGGACATGTTCAACAGTTTCTGTTGTTCCAGCGCCATAGGGACATACCCGTTCATTAACTGGGATCTTACTGAATCGTCCTTTTAATATTGCTTATAGCAACACATTAAAGTGATCAAGGGGGAACGCTCTTCTGTACTTTGGAGTGGTTAACATATGCATATATGAAGCTGCAGTGAGTCCATAGTTATTAAAGTTATTATAGAGTAACGGAGAACAAGTTTTTTTAGCAGCAGTTCTTAAATGTTGAAGATCTAGGTCTATTAGTCTTTGGAAAACAAGGAATTGGGCCTTCTGAAGCTCATAGCTTCCACAGGGAAGCCTGGCCTAAGCAATTTCTCCATCTCTCTCATCCAACGACTGACACAGGAATCTGAGAGCACTAAGAAGGGATAACTACCAGGAACTGCCAGGAAGTGTAACCATAGCCATCATTTAAAGGCATCAATACATGCCTTGCATTTGACTGATCGAATACCCACTTCCAAATAAATACCCGCATTCCCCACATAGGAAGGAAGGCCCAGTAACATCCTAAAAAATACGGACTGGACTCTTTCAATTTGGGCATTAAATCCCAATATCCCAATAGGAATACCATAAGTAAATTGGGCCAGAGTCTTAGCTCTGTAAATTTGAATTGCAGAAGGGATCATTTGACCACCTTCAACAGGGCCCACAATTCTCGATGGATGTGCACACAAAGTTTTATTGGTTTACAGCTGTTGTAATCAATTCTCACAATCAATTCTGCAGGTGTTATGAGCTGGTCTGTCTTTGTCATGAATGGATATTCCATTTCTGGAACTTATTTTTTACCCTTGAAGAATGTCATTGCTCAATTTTTCTGCTCTCAGTTTGCCTGCTATCGAGTGGTCATTGCTTTATTCCAGTCCTTTGGTGTGCTACACGGGCAGAAACTGTGCTCATCTGTTTATACAGAGCCTAGCACACTTTTGGTGGAAAATAAGAAAACAATACCTATGAGAACATCTTGAATGATCACGATGTTGATCAAGATCAGTTGAGTTTCACGCCTGACTACAACCTCCTGAAACCTGGTCCCTCCAGATGTTTTGGACTACATCCCCCATAGTACCAGACCATTAGCACACCAGGCTAGGACTGATGGGGCTTGTAGTCCAAAACAACTAGAGGGCACCATGTTGAGGAAGGCTGATGTAATGGCTATTTAAAGCAATCAAGGATTAACCTGGAACACACTAACTTTGGGACCTAAAATTCCCCTTTCTTCTTCCCCTAAAATTCCCCTTTCTTATTCTTAATGCAGCAGAGAACAGGTGTGATCACACTGTACTATCTCCAACTCTGGTGCAAGTTTCAAGATAGGCTTCAAAGTTTGTGGATAGCACCTGCTGAAATTTCAGAAGTTGATCAGCAGCCTTGTTTGAACAGGACTTCTACAGGCTGGGATGGACTGTGGGTAAGGCTTAAGTGTTAAGTCCAAGTAATTCCACTTCTCCAAAGCTGAGTTGTGCAGAATAAGCAAATACATGCACATGTGGGAAGGTGCCATATCTCAATATTAGAGCACAAGCTTTGCATATAAAATGTTCAAGACCTCTTCGTTAAAAGGATCTGAAGAAGAGGGCTAGGAAAGACCTCCACCTGAAACTTTGGGAAGTCACGGCCAGTCAATTCTGGACTAGCAAAATTGTTCATATGTTATGTGCTTAATTTATGAGTCACCAAGATTGCAAAATCCAGACTTTCTTGGTGCAGGGCTTGTTCACCTTGTTCCTCAGTTTTATTTTTCAGGGTTTGGGGGGGAAGGGTGGGGGTGGGGGACTGTTATACAAAGGGCACACAACTGTGAGTACAAATTACTAAAGAAATCAACATCCTAATCTTATATGTATGTACCTGGTATATCAATCTGATTTCACTAAGGCTTACTTCCAAGCAAATTCATTTAGGATGAGCTGGAAGGCAATGCTAGGATATCCAGTGAATATTCAGTACACAAATAAGGCTTATTCTACTACTTCAAGTTTGGAAAGGTAAAAGCATGCACGCATGCACACACACACCGCCCCCATAAAACAATCCCTTATTTAAATCAAAATCTGGACATTTGTTATTTTCCATTTCAAAACTGTTGTAAGTTTGGTCTCTCACATTTCAGCAGGTGCAAATTCTGGGCTAAACATTCTGTATCCTTCCTTAATCCTTTTATAGAACTTGGAATCCACAGGCATTCCAGGGTAGGGGCTGCTTCCTGTTAACACACAAGTGCCTTTTTAATACATTATATGTTTTTAAAATGAGAGAAAGGTAAGATCAGAGTAATAATATTTTTGATTTGTAGAAAGAGCACACTTGATAGACAAATGCAATTTACCTAGAGAAAACAGTTCCCAAAGCAAAATTCCGTAAGACCAGACATCACTCTCAAATGTGTACACACATTCAAAAATACTTTCAGGTGCCATCCACTTCACAGGAAGTCGTGCCTTTGCAGAAAAGAGAAGGGAAGATGAAAAATTAGCATGAAATAAAATGGGAAATATGGCAATTATTTGGTATAGCTATTTACAGATTGAAGAATTTTAGATCAACCATTGCCTATGATTTGTTAATCACTGGTTAATTGATGATATTTGAATTAATTTGTATATTATTATTATTATTATTATTATTATTATTATTATTATTATTATTATTATTTCCTAGTACTGGGACTCAACACAGTTTACAAGATTAAAACATGTACAATTAAAACATATAATTATAAATTTACAAAAGTTAAAATAGAATTAAACCCACAGTAAAATTAAAAACATTTTTTTAAAAAAACAAACAAAACAGTAACAAATTAAAAAAAATAAAATAAAATCTAATACATTAACATAGGTCCAGAGTATTTCCAAAAGCCTGCTGGAACAAAAAAGTTTTTGCCTGCCTCCGAAAGTATAACACAAAGCAACTGAAAAGTCAATTACAATTTAATAAACAAGAGCTAGCACCTGTTGTTAGAAGGAATGACCACAATTAGTATTTCCTTCTCCATTCTGCATTATGGTAACACACCAGGACCAAAATTGCTCTCTGGCTCTATCCATTGAGCAAGGAACTGAGGACTATTGTCAGGTTGCATCCCATGCTTTCCAGGAAGACCACCACAGCAAGGGGAAGACCAACCCGGCCCCATCCACTGACTGAAGGAAGAGCAGGGAGCTTTGCTTCCCCCTCCCTGCTAGGAAGAATACTCTGCTGCTTTGGGATTACAGAGTAGAAGGGGAGCACTGTTTGGCCCCATCGAATGATCGGGGGCTAAGGGCCGCAGGGCTCTGGGGGTGTATTATTGCAATCTATTGTATGGTGCCTTAAGGACCATTCAATGGAAAGGTGGGATATAAAACTTCTCAATAAAGAAATAAGACTCACTAAGAGTGCTCTTAACTTGAAGCCCTCCCACCGTTAAAGTTAGTCTTCATTGGTTTATCAACAAAAGCTTTTCTTATTGAATCTACCAATTAAATCTCACAGCTCTAATTATGATACAGCCCACTGAGAAAGTGATGTCTATCAGAGTGCCAGGAGCTATAGAGATTGGTATTCATTTTGATGATACCAAAATAAGGCATGGGAAGGGCTGCTATCTCACAAACCTTTATGAGCTTCATCTAGTTATCTTAGGATGCTTCTAGACAATACTTTTATTTTACAATTGCCTTGCCATGTTCATGGAATTTTAGGGGGGATCCAAATGATGTTGCCACCCATTTTTAGCCCTCCTGTGGTTTCCCCCTCTCCTTCCATCTTTTTGCTTAACCAACTCTCCCCACCACCCACAACCCATTAAGGAGGAAAAGATGGAATAACTGTACAATGCCTTTTTACTGATAGTGCTACAAACCCTGTCTGGTAAAAATTCTAGAATTATTATGGTAGTGACGTCTTTTGCATTGAGCTGTGGAAAAACTAGTCAGCTAAAAGATCTAGCAACCCTGATAGCCAAAATAATTTAATAATATCTACAGAAGGTTAGTCATACTATGCTGTGACAAACCACATAAAATCAAAGCAATCTGAGGCCAGTCACTACAGAACTGTGCAGCTTATTTTATGCATCCAAGGGGACTCTGGGCTTGTGTTTCTTGAACAGCAGTGCCCAGCAAACCATTTTTTAAACCATAGGGTCTTGTCAAAACAGTCTGTGATATAGCATGGGGGTTCCTGTTCAAAGAAAGTAAGTCAAATGCCTCAGTAGGTTGGCCTTTGGCTTGCCTAGTCTAGCTCCACAGAACGTCTTCTGGCTCCAATTTCTATGTTGCTAATGTTACTGAGGCCTGTATAGTTACTAAATGGCCAGTTTCAAGTTTCTAGTTTTCATATCACTACTATATGGTTTATTTTCTGTAACTATGTGGTGACTCTTTTAGCTGGTTTTGGGTATCAATCTCAGTACAAACTTACATCAAAGGGTCACATCATCCATTTCATCAAAAGGCTACTGCTGTACCATACAACAAACACTCACTGTTTGGGTTAAGGAAAGCAATTTGCATCACTGCCTCATCTAATTACATGAAGCAAAAGCCTTGAATCAGAATGATTAATTTTAAAGCCATCATATCTTTGATCACCCAAGGATGATCAAATCATTCTTGCTACTGACTGAAGTAGTTGCTGGCTGCTATTGCTTTCCAGAGTGATCAGGGTTCTCTTAGCATCTGGTTTGAGCTTATAGTAAGGGACAATTTCTGTTCCTGGTTCCTAACAGCTGTAGCTGACCCCTCTCTTCTGATTCTTTCATACTGTGAAACATCAGGCATCTGAGGACACCGAAACTCCCTAATCTAGACAAATGAAATGCAATTACTTACTGCCCACCTGCAAGCTGTTGTCCTGCACTTAAAAAGAACAGGGAAAAAGAATGTGACTTGTTGCAGATAATTAGCTGGAGGATGGAAATTAAATCTGGTCTCTCACGTTAGTTTTTCTGCACACACAGATGCTATTAAGGGGCTTTCAGTCATTACCTTGCTTGCTTGTGCTGCTCATATTCCTGCTCTCCTCTCAACTACCTGCATCCCACACTGAATTTTGCGAGGACATGCAGTGGCAACACAAACTGATAGAAGAGCAAGGAATGCAGTCTTCCTTGCTCAAGCCTTGGATGAGCTGGGTCCTCATTATCTCAGGAGATGGTTCCGACTGCACCCCCAGTACAAAGGAAGAGATTACAGGCTTAATGAAGAGATTTAGTTGAGAGGAAGTTTGTTTGAGGGGAAGTCATTTGCAGTGAGCTAACCGATGGCAGAAGGGAGCTCCTTTTGACTTTCTGTTTGGAGGACCAGCCCAATTTCTTTTCACTGCCCACCTCCATCCCTGTTCTAAGTTGTGGATTATAGGCAGAAATTATTTGGTGCGTAGAAGGTTACTGGTGTGATTTCCAACCATTAAGAATCAAGTCAAGTTCTACAATACACTTCATAGAGTTGTAACTTGCATCCAAGCGTACTTACATTCCCTTTCACCACATAATTTGAGTCATTCCTGATATCTCTTGCAAGGCCAAAGTCACAGATTTTTGTTATACGGCCATGAGTTAGTAAGATGTTCCTTGCTGCCAGGTCTCTATGAATGCACTGAAAGGATTGAATTAAAAGAAAATATATATGCAACATAAATAACCAAAACTGGCTTAGCATTATACATTGCTACTGTGCAGAACTGCTGATCTATTACTGAAGGGCAATCTAGTCTTAATATACTTGTCCAAGTCTCATTGATGTAGGAGAATGACATTTTGAGGATTAGTGAATCAGGATCCTAATGGATACAGAGTGACGACAAGAAGTACCTATGGTTAATATGTTCACTTTGTGTCAGTCTCTATTCTGATTCCAGTTCTACTAAGATGGTAGCAGGGCAGCCTTCCCCAACCTGATTCTCTCCAGATGTTTTGGATTACAACTACCAGCATTCATGGCCATTTGTCATGCTGGCTGGGGCTGAAAGTAGTTGATGTTCAAAACATCTTGTTTTCCTTCCTCATCCATCAACCAACTCAGAATAGGTTCACTTGGAAGAAAGGTCCATGGGAAACAATGGAACATGTTTCCAAGTAATGTCTTCAGGACTGTAATGGTTTCAGTCACGTTTTTGGCACGTAATTATCTTGCTCCTCATGATCAAGCAAACCTAGAGAAGAGTTTCCCCCACCCAAAGTTGTAAGTGGTTCTACTGCACAGTTGAGTCCTGCACTTCAGTATGAAGTAGATACAGTTAGGCAAAGGAAATACACGTTTTTAAAAGTTATATAAAAAATCTGACTGTAAACAACAGTGTCTACAGGTGCCAACAATATCAACTCAATATAGAATGCTTGCTCCAAAATACTGATGGGCAATTTTGTTAGCTTGCATGACTAGAATATCCCTGATCAAGTTGTTTGGGGACAAAGGATTCTCCCAAGTCATGATGACAACTTCCTCTTTCCCCAAGAAGCACAGATGGGGAGAATCTGACTCTCCACCTTGGCTCGTTCCCTACCCATCCCGACACAATCTCTTATTTCCCAATGGGAAGTACACCTGCCAATCAAGAATTGGTGCCATGAACTCCTAATTTGATACAGGTAGGGATGTAAAGAAATCAGAGCAGGAGATTGAATGCAGCTTCACAGAACACCAGTGGGCTTTCCCTCCTCTAAAAGATAACTCAACAGTGAAAATATGCCCGACTTAATGTCACTCCACAATGAGTCTGCATGAAAAAAAAATTATTTCCCTGAATTCCCGACGTACGTTTTTAGAGGAAAGGAAGCTCATCCCCTTTGCCACTTGATAAGAAAAACTTAATAGGTCTTCAATATCCAGAGCCAGTTCATCATCTTCTAAGATGGCAATGGTGACATCCTGATTAGCAAATGATCCTAAGCAACACATGGGGGAACAATACATAAATGGATTAATTATGGCCGCTTGGGAAGATAGCAGGCTTTCTATTAACAGAGCATGGCACTGAATTAACATAGAAATGCTACTCAAATGCATAATCTGCTATCAAGACATGAAGTAATTCTGAACATCCTATCTAAATGTGCCCACCCTATGGAAAACTGAAAAATCATTTTCAGCTTCATTGTAGATTGTTAACATTCTATTAATGCTGAATTAGTTTTTTTAATTGGCCATGCTTTGATAGGCCTGGGCAATTTTAAAAAAGGAATCTTCCCTTCCTTCCTTGTTGCCAACTTACCTGGCCTCCCCGGACTTCTGTTAGTGGCTTTGGCATGGATGACCTGAGAAACCCCTGGTTTCATGTCCATATATTCATTTGTGGCATCACTACATAGAAAGAAAAGTATGAGGTCACTTAATATATAGGTCACCTTTGCAAGACAAACAAAACCTGGTTGTCATGAAGGAGGCTCCTGGAAAAAGAAGGCAAGCCTCCAATAGTGATGTAGTGGTACCTTTTGAAATGCAGATGCACATCATTACAGCCCCCATAGCTATACCTCCAAGGAGAGTCCAAAAGTGTGGATCCACATAAAAAGTTCTAGCAGTTTTCATCTCCACCTGGAGCAGGTCTTTTGTAAAGCTACTGGGTCTTAATTGCCCACTCAAGACCAACCAAAACATTTTGCACTGCAACAGTTATAGCTCACAACAATATAGTGTTGCTGGGAGGATTACAACTAAGTTCAGAGGGACATCCGAGGGGCTGGCAGATGACTCCATCACACTTTGACCTTGAGAGCCCTGACTCCACTACACCACTGATCTCTATATACTACATAGAAAAGAAACATGTCTATACAGAATGTGAAGAAATGCAATTGCTGCAGAGGAAAGATAGCTCAGTGACTCTGAATCCCTTTATTTGATCCTTGACCATTCTAATGAAGGGACTTTAGGTGGCATTTATTGGAATTACTCCTGAGCTAACACTCTTATTAAACTCCAATTACCACGCTTGTGCTTTCATTTGTGTTCAAGGTACACCTACTGTCAGTCAGGCTTCACAGTTCCTCAGACCTGTAGCCTGGCTCAGTTTAAGGTGGTATTTTCATACAAAGATCTAATCTAAGATCTATTCTGCAATGCTATACACATTTACCTGGGAGTTGGTCCCATTGAACGCAATGGGACTTGCTTCTCAATAGCTGTGCATAGGATAGCAATGTTACAGACTCAGTCAAATGCCTATCTGGAACAATTTGAGCTCTCTCTTAAAAGAAAGCCACAGCAGTGTGGTGGATAAGAGTGCTAGACTTGAACCACAAAGTGGAGGATTCATATCCCTGCAGAGAACAGTACTTAACTCAGTGGCCATGAGCAACGCACCGCCTTTCAGCAAAGCTTACCTTACAAGTTAGTTGTGAAGGTAAAATATAATGGTTATTATGTACAATACCCTGAACTCCTTAGAGGAAGGGTGAAATAGAAATGTGATAGATAAAAGGTTCCCCCTCACAAAATGGGTACAAAATTGTACAAAGCAAAAAACCAAAACAAAAACCACAAAAGATGCACTGTGATTTCCTGGCAATAACTGCAAATATTGGCATTGCATCCTTACTACATGTGTTCCTTTTGATGAAGAAGATTCTTGTAAACAGCGGTTTCTTCATGCTTTGGGCAAATAAAAGAATCACGTTTCCTCCTCAGAAAATTCAAAAGATCCCCATAGCAGCAGTATTCCGTGATGACCAAAGTAGGACCTGCAGATGCAGAGGAAGTGCGAAGCGGTGGGTGAATTCTGCATTTCTGGCTCACACATAAAAAAAATGATTATTCGGCTACATGTACGAAAATGGGCCACTTCAAATCACACTATAGTGTAGTGTTTCAGCTTGAAAAGTCAGGGTGAAATTACATCAGCAGTGTTTCTATTCAGAAGCTGGGTCTCATTTCCAATTAAAACGATGTCATTCCCAATTAATTATTTCCACACATCAATAGTACTGCAGTGTTAAAACAAACACACATACATGAATTAAATAAGTCTCGTGATAATGGTGCAAAACAGACACATCTGTTTCATTTTGGAGCCCTTCCTGAAGGAAGTTATCTGTTCCAAATTTAAGCTTCTAACATTAATCCCTTTGATTCACTCCTGTTTACAGCAGGACTTCTCGGTCCTACAGTAATGTTTTGGAAACGATATAAAATATTATAGTCTTCAGCATAATAGGGGAAAAAAACCATTCAAACAGAACACCCTACAAACACAGAAAGCTGGATGTGCCAGACTTTTAAAACGATTACAATTGAAGTTTGAAGGCAGAGTTAAGTCACTGATAGTACCAATCTTTTTATATCAAATTTGTGTTTTCTGAATGCCTGGCTGCCTCTGAGTCTTTTCAATATCTTATAAAACCGTCTAGGATTTCAATTATCGGATTCTGTTCTAGTGCTACTTAATCTGGATAGTCCCCCACCACTGCCCCCCACCACACACAGTTCAGTAACTAGTGTTTTTATGATAGCAAAATATATACTTGTTTATGTCAGGGAGAAGGTATTATGACAAGAGCTTCAGGCCATCTGTTGGGGCAAGAAGGGATGGATTGCTTAATCAGATTTTATTTATTTATTTATTACATTTTTATAGCACCCAACAGCTGAAGCTCTCTGGGCAGTTGACAAAAATTACAACTAGGATCTGTAACAAAATATTGTAGTGTGGAATGCTCCAGTACAATGTCCCAGGTAGACAGCCATGCCTTCTTGCAGGATATTCCATTCCTTTCACCCTCCTCTCATATTTTCCATCTCACCACAAATGTTACTGTTTTGAATGCTCTCCCCTGATCCCCAGTAGTTCCCCCCTTTACTTTAGTGTTTTGTTACTTCTATAAAACTGAGGAATTTTTTGAAACCCATACCTCCAACAGTGCAGGCCCCAAGTAGATTCACAATGTTTATGTGGTTGCCAAGGTAACTCAGCACTTTCAGTTCTGACATCAAAGCTTCCTTCTCAGTGAAATGGGCACTGGCTAGAGAGAGAGAGAGAGAGAGAGAGAGAGAGAGAGAGAGAGATGAAGCTCAGCAAATAAAGGAGGGAGTGGAAGGGAGTTGCAAAAATAAGCATAAAGTGTGGTGCTTTCAGATGGCTTCCTCACATACAGTATATACCCTTCAATGAGAGGTCCTGTTCAAACTAGGTTTGCGGCCTCTTCCTCATTTCAAGGAACAGTTCCTTATTTAGAAATCTTATTTACTTGCAAGGTGTACCACAACTGCAAAAAGCAACGCTTATCAAAATTAAAATTGCAGCCTTCTCTAACCTAGTACCTTCTGATGTCCTAGATGCCAACTTGTAGACAAACACATCTGGAAGGCTGCATTATGGTATATTCTAATGAAGTACTATGAATGTTCTGACACACATAATAAAGTAGTTTTATTTAGGGTGACCATAGGAAAAGGAAGACAGGGCTCCCATAACTTTAACAGTTGTATAGAAAAGGGAATTTCAGCAGGTGTCATTTGTATGCATGCAGCACCTGGTGAAATCCCCTCTTTATCACAACAGTTAAAGCTGGAGGAGCCCTGCCTAGTGTGACCAGTTACAAAAGAGGGCAGGGCTTGCTGAATGACTCTTGCTGAAATTACCTTAAAGATACAGGAGCCCTGTCCTCCTTTCCATATGGTCGCCCTATTTTACTATAGTCTTGCAAAATGCTCTTTACTTTGGAGCCCTTTGGGTGTCCAGCCTAGCTCAAACAGCCTTCCAAAATTAGGCAGATGGCTATGAGAAAAAAGGCCTTCCTGGTGGTTGTAACTTGAGTGTGCAATTCGCTCCTCAAGGAGGCCCTTCAGATGCACTACTCTGCTGCTTTGCAGAAAGCTAGTTAAGACTTGGCTGTTAAGACAAGAATTTCTGCTCACACTGAGCTGCATGGAACAGGTTGTCATTCATCTGTGTTTTAGATGGTTGAGACAGTAATTTGCCCTTTATTGTATTTAGTGTTGTTTTAAGGCATGGTTTCATATTTTCATCCATATGACACTTTGGGAGCCCTCTGAGTGGCACGGCAATAGGGACATTTCAAAATAAACAAAACAAAATGCAACGCAATGAAGATTCAGGAACTTACGCTTGAGCATTTTTACAGCTACTCTTATTGCCCCGTCAGGTTTGAACAGACCATAGGCGGTTGCTTCAACGACTTTCCCAAAAGCACCAGCTCCTAGAATTTTGCCTAAAGGATTTTCAGAGAGTGTGAAAATTAAGCACAAAGATTCTATCCAGTAGATTAGTAACGCAGTTTACTTCATAATATATAAAATTACCTGATCCATTTGGCAATTTTTGATACAAATTGGGAATAGGCTAATATTAGATCAAGGGTCCCAGTCACCTACAGTTTTTTTTTTTTTAACCTTATCTGCTTTTATGTTGTGTTTACATTAAGAGCTTGTTTTTTTTAACCTGGGTTTTATTGTTAGCCACCCTGAGCACCATTTCTTGGTGGAAAGGCTGAATATAAAATAAATATCTCAGTGACTTGACATCTTTTATATTTAATAAGCAAGAGCTATACCTTACAGGTATTTAAAATGTGTGGTGAGGTGTCATAACTAGCATGTGTGAAATGTTGGGGGTGAGGTACGGCTGTAACTAGAATTAAGGCTTAGAGTTTGAAAAAAATATCTTTAAAACATGGCCTTATTTATGGGCAATCTGCAAGACATTTTTCCCAGGAAAATTTTCCCACCTTTTTCCTCAGACCAACCAGCCTCTGGCAGGAATTCATTCACTGGGATGAAGATCATGTGGAGAACCCACTTGTGGGTACCTTGGCACCCAAGCGTACAGAGCTTGTGGCTTAGGGAGAACCTGTAGTTGGCTTTACACTGTCTAACCTTGCCTAAAGAGGAAACAAGTTCCTCAAAGTACTTGCATAAATATTAATATTCTGACAATTTTTGGTGGACAACACAATTTTGCAGGTCTGCTGGCTTCCAATCATCAGCAAAATCAAACACATGCAAACTAACCAAAACTTAGCCGGTTTCTCGGAAACTCCCATTTGTCATCGTAAGGAAGCTGTGTTGGATCTATGTAAACATAGTTGTTTCCATTTATTTCATCAACCACTTTCCACTGAATCTCATATTTAGGTTTCTGGAAGACAGACACAACCATTTTGAGCACTCAAATTGTTTACATGAAGGAAGAAAACAGCTACAGGGTGCTCTAGCTAAACACAGGATTCTTACCTGGAGATATTTGTACACAAGAATTATAACTGTAATGCACATCAGTCCTGCTGCTACTCCAAAACCGATTAACAAAGGAGTGAAAAGGGTGTGGGTACTGATTTGTTCTAGAAAGAAACACATAAAAAAGAGCCTAGTTTTAAATCTTGCACAGAGAATCCTAATACCAACCTGGCCCTTGACTCCCCTTCATGCGGTTCAAGCACCAAACTGAGAGTGGGAGATATTTGAGAGTCAATACCCCCAACAACTTTTGACAGTTCAAAATGTTTTCTATAAAAGCTATCCAGCTATTCAAATAAATTCTGCCAGGAGGAAAAAACCCTGTGTCGCTTATAAATGGATTTTGATGTGCCTAATAAATAATAATAATAATAATAATAATAATAGTAATTCTTACCCGCCTCTCCATTCTGATCGAGGCGGGGAACAACAGTAAATATAAAATACAAAAAACTTAATTAAAACATAATATACGTTGTTAAAACATCCTAAAATCATCTTAAAAACATCCTAAAATCATTTTAAAACTTCTTAAAATTACACTGGATAGGCCTGCTGGAAGAGATCAGTCTTAATAGCTTTCTTAAATGCTGATAGACTGTTAAGTTGACGAGTCTATTCAACAGTCTGGGAGCAACAGAAGAGAAGGTCCTTTGGGTAACAGTTGTCAATCTAGTTTTTGCTGACTGAAGTAGATTCTTCCCAGAGGACCGGAGCGTGCGGGGCGGACTGTACAGGAGAAGGCGATCCCGCAGATAGCCTGGACCCAAACCATGTAGATCTTTAAAGGTGATAACCAACACTTTATACTTTACCCGGAAACTAATTGGCTGCCAGTGAAGAGATTTTAAAACTGGTGTAATGTGGTCACCTCTAGGTGCACCGGTGACCAGCCTGGCTGCCATATTTTGAACTAGTTGAAGTTTCCGGACTAGGCACAAAGGTAGCCCTATGTAGAGCGCATTGCAGAAGTCAAGGTTTGAAGTTACCAGCCTGTGCACTACCGTCTTTAGGTCTTCTAACTCTAGGAAGGGGCACAGCTGGCTTATCAGCCGAAGCTGATAGTAGGCACTCCTGGCCGTCGCATCTACCTGGGCTGTCAATTGGAGAGACGGTTGTAGCCTTTCAGGTCACGTTGTAGAAAATCAGTCAATGCATGTTTACACAGTGCATCATAGGATATTTAATGTAAAAGGCATCATGATGAAGAAAAATAATAAAGCATGTATTTATTAGTACAGCACCCTCAAGGAACATGGTGCTTTGTGGCATATGCCAAAATGGACATTACAGTATAAATACAGGATGTCATTTCAAAGATCACTCTCGCAGTTACCTTTAACTGCAAAGTTGAAAAAAGCCGAGCGCTTGTCAATGGCATTGGAAGCCTCACAAGTTATTGTGCCATTGTTCTTGAACATGCTGGTATCAATGGTGCTTTCGACAACTACCTTTCCAAAGGAAGGAAAGGGTGGATCTTGATATTTGGTCTTTACATCCACTGGAGAAATATTTGATGAATCTGAACACCTGGAAGAAAAGAAATAACTTGGTGGACAACTGACTAGCTATAAAGTGTGGGTCTGTTTTCTGTGGTTATGGAGCGGATGCATCGCCCCCTGACATCAGTCAACAGCCTCCACTGAGATAGAATCATAGCATAACAGAATTGGAGGGGGTCTTGTAAGCCACCTAATCCAGCTCCCTGCTCAGTGCAGGAAATCCCAAAGCTAGAGCCTCCCCAACAGATGGCTATCCAGCCTCTGCCTGAAGATACCCAGGAAGGGATATATCTACAGATATAACCTCTAAGTACCTCTGTGTATCCGGGAAGTACTAGCTAACTGAGGTAGAGCTGAACTGAGCTAGTGATAGTACAAGTACAGTACTTCAAATGTCACATTAATGTTTGCTACTTACAAAGGATGTTTGCAACAGTTCACTTATTTTAAGAGGACTGCAGACTAGCAGAAGTCATACGACATCTTGAGGCAGGTGCTGGAGGAAGAAGAGAGTTCAACCCTGTGCACGGGACTTCCAGAACCAGTGCAAATGGAAATTTCATTCTTTTATGCCAGAAGCTGGCTTCCTATCTCTAGCACTGGTGGGAACACTGTATAAGCAGTGGAGGTTAGTGGCTCTGATGTGAGGGGGTGGTGAATATACTCTGGGTTTCAGTCAGAACTCTAAAGGAGCTATCCAAGGTACCTGTAGAATTCTGACTGAAACCTGGAGTGGATTCACTGACATTGAAGCCACCAGCCTCCACTGTGTGCAAAGGTGTCTTTGGGAGGGGCAGGGGTGGAGCCACGCCCATGAGGGCAGCTCCATACCCCTAGCATCAATATGTAACAGCAAAATGTATTGGTCGGTGGAGAATGAAAGGCAGATGAGACAGACTTAGTTGGCTTGCCTCACAAAGGGTAAGATGGCTGCCATTCTATACATACTTACCTGTGAGTAAGTTCTACTGAACTCAATGGTGCTTACTTCTGAGTAGACATCTATAGGATTGCACCATCAACTGTGCATCTAATACTATTCCCTTTAGTAACTGATGTTCGTGGTGTAGACTGTTTTTGGGCCAGCCAAGGAATGGTTTTTAAAAGTCTATATGCTCTTTCTCATTATGTATTGCAATTTAAAATCCCTTTAGGACAAAGCATATATATTGATTTGAAAAAATTTGCCCTTGCTGTTTTTGATGACAAATGCATATTTCAGAAGAAAACTTGGGAAAAAAATAACTTTTGAAAAATGATTCAGATAGGAAATGTATTATATACTAACAATAATGTCTGGAATTCTATCAAAATAAGCAAGCACTTTATAATTCTATTTACAAATCCTCTACCTGTACTGAAAGTACATACAATCTTCTTAGAAACTTGGTAATTGCCTTTGTAGTTAATTCTTTTCATTTCCTCAAGCTTACAAGACACATTTACCATATAATCTACTGTGTGTAAATGGAAATCTAATTACCCTGTGTCCTGGAAAATTGTGTTATTACATGATAAATCCAAAAGATAACGGCCATACACAGAAGCTATTTTGTAATTGTCATTCTACAGGGTTAAATAATTAGGGCCAAAACCAGCCCAGCTGTAAGTGGGTGTAATCCCTCTGAAGTCTGATTTGGCTCTTAATGCCTAGTCATAAATTATAGTGACTCCTTCCAGAAAAAGAAGAAGCAAACCACTGAAAGACCTACCACAAGTAAGGTTATTTGTAGAGTGGGAGCTAGCAAGTTAGATAGGAACATAGGACGTTGCCTTATACTGAGTCAGACCGTGAGTCCATCTAACTCAGTATTGTTGCCACTGAGCGGCAACTGCTCTCCAGGGTTTCAGGCAGGTTTATTTCATTGCCCTACCTGGAGAAGTGGGGGATTCAACCTGGGACCTACTGCATTCAAAGCAGCTGCCCTACCAGTCAACTATATATGGCTCCTCCGTGCTGAGCCTTACTGGTTAAACTCAGCCCCAGGAGGGATGTTGACTGGTCTCCTGGTTGCAAACCTAGGATTGTGCAAATGAATTCCCTCCCACAACACACATGTTCAATGAACACGTTAGGGGGAACAGAACCACATCCGATGTAGCTCCTGATGCATTTGCTGGCTATGCCATGTTAGCAGCTCTGTGTACAGTATTAGTTTGAAAAGGCCCTATGTGCATAAAGTACACATGTAACGGCTCTCCCTTGTGATGGCTAGCAGGTGTGTGAGGTCAGCGAGCATGGGCCTCCTTCCTCCCTCATGTGTTTACTGCATGTGTGTTTCCCACACAACCTCAACAGATCTATGGAGAAAGTGACTGCTGTGGTAAAAGAACCTGGCAGCAGGCTACTTTGGGGTGGGGAGGGGATGGAGGAAATTTTAAGGCACTGACCCCCTCACCCCTTGCTCACTTCTTAAGCAACCCTCTCAAGAAAACTAGCTCCTGAAAAGTATTTTAGAGCACGAAAAAGTGCAAACATTTAAATTACATTTAAAGGGCTGGCTTTATTACTCTATTACACCTTAAATCTAACCTACCGTCAAAATAACATAAGAACCTAAGAACTGCCATGCTGGATCAGACCAAGGGTTCATCTCGCCCAGCACTCTGTTCACACAGTGGCCAACCAGCCACTGGCCAGGGATGAACAAGCAGGACATGCTGCAACAGCACCCCGCCCCCCCCCCATGTTCCCCAGCAACTGGTGCACCCAGGCTTATTGCCTCGAATACCGGAGACCGCACACAACCATCAGGGCTAGTAGCCATTGATAGCCTTTGCCTCTAGGAATTTATCCAACCCCCTTTTAAAGCCATCCAGATTGGTGGCCATCACTACATCTTGTGGTAGTGAGTTCCATAATTTAACTATGTGAACTGTGTGAAGAAGTACTTCCTTTTATTTGTCCTGGATCTCCCACCAATCAGCTTCATGGGATGACCCCGGGTTGTTGAAAATGATTCACCTACTCACCTTTGTTCAGTTCCTGGGCAAATATACCAGTTTATTGTAGGGGCAGGGTATCCAGCTGCCACACAGTGAAGCCTGCCGTTGCTAAGTCGTTCTGAAGTGACAATCTCTGGTTTGGCTGGAAATAAATGGACAGGTGTACAGTCATTCCTTGGCTCTATGCACTACTGCACATCGCTCCATCCTCAAATACAAGAAGCATGTTGGAAATGTGGGCCTTAATTAGGGATGCCAGAGAAATCAGCAACAGAGTCAAATAAGTTTTGATTTCTCTGAATCTGACTTGCAGATTCCACAGCAGACCTGTTTTTTCTGGGTTAGACAGATTCTACTGACTGCTGGACAATTTTTACCCTTTGGGTGAGGATTTGCACTAATTCACATTCGCATAAGTGTGCATTAGCACTAAGGTGAATTAGCGCAAGTACAATGAAACTCTGGTTTAAAAAAATCCAATTCCATCAGTGAGCAGACAACAGAATGAAAGTCACCTGATAATCTGTGAAACACCGGCAGAATGGATTTAACAAAATCCCTACTTCCCTAGTTGCAATTGAGGTGTCTGACTAAGGCTGCAATTCTGTGTACATTTACCTACAAAATGTTCAGCCTTACTGAACACTGTAGAACTTATTCCTGCATAAACCTAATTTTCATCTTAACATTTTTCCTAACTGCTGAAAGCATTTCAAATACTTTACCCCAGGAAGCCTGATTAATAGCAGCCGAAAGGCAGGACTCCATGTTCCATGGGCACCTTGTTTACTAAAATACTGGGTGCTGCTTCTCTCCAAAAGCGTATTTGGAATTCTTCTCTGACCCACTGACTGCATCTCCCCTGCAATAGCTGCTTTTACCCCAGCTAGACTTCAGCATCTGGAACCCTTGCTAGGGAAAAGTAGTTTGCTAGAGGGATGAGTTCTTCTCCTAACAAGCCTGAGTCATAGTCCAGGGTTTGCTTTTGGCTCAGGACTCTGGCTTGTGACAGCAACAAGCCAGAGGTACCAGTTTAAACATCATGTCAAGGAACAAATCATGGTCAGAGAGACCTTGGCTTGTTTAGTTGCTCCTGCTGGCAGAAGGAGTCAAGCAGGTGTGATTGAGCAGTGTACAGAAGCACACTGAATGGTTCATGGTAAGCAAGAATTTTATTTTTAATTCTGGCTCACAATGATATGCAAAATGGGCCAGTGAGTCAATGCCCATGGTGAGACTGGAACTAAGGATCTTACTAACCACTGCATTATGTTGACTTCTTGTTTTCAGTCTGAAGACAGAATTGTTTGGGTCCAGGCTGAAGCAAAGGGCTGGTAGTGCTGCTTGCCTTCACTTTTAGCATGACTGGAGGCAACTTAAAATAGATTTGAGGGCAGTCGTTCAACCCTCTTTTTAAAAGACGTTTTCCACTAAGTGAAATGATGATGAATGGCTTGTTATGCTGTTACATAGCTAAAATATGTATCTCTGTTGATTAAGGATTGTAGTATTCTGCTTCCTTTTCTAAAGCATTACACTTTCTTTTATTGCATTTAAGAAATCACAGCACTGCTGTGTTTAAAAGATTATTATCTGAGCCCAAGGGAAGAGAGCAGCAATAAATAGGATTTGTAGCCATTCATACAAGCTGTCTTTGAAAAGGCATTCGGAAGTACTGGTACAGCAAGCAAGGAATTTTGACAAACTTTTCCATAACATCCTGTAAGGATTTATTTAATGGAGGAGTTGGACAGCTTGAATAGGAACTGAGGCCAAAATAGTGTGGAAATAGTCGTGTATATGTCTTACAGTCATTTCAAATCCTCAGATGCTCAAGAAAAACCAGAAAGAGCTAGTGTGAAGAAGAGGGGTGTGCTACCTGCCTCAAAAGGGGTTGTGGGCACTCAGATCAAACACTCACAAAGACTCAAGCTGTTTGCATGCATTCAATTCAAATTTCTCAAAGGCTCAGGAAGTAGGCCTGGGGGAGGGCAGGGTAAAGTGCCAGGGGATGCTCCATAGGCTCCAGTAGGGTATCCAGTTATGAATCACCAAAAAAAGAGGGTAGAAGAGGGTGGAGATTTGCATAAAATCGGCATGTGATAATTATTTGTATTTAAACAGAAATCTCGCCTTAGTGTGGAAGACGGTGACCTGTGTGCCTGCCTACTTAGTCTGCTGTCCAGCTGCTAATGGTGACTAGCAACAGCTCTTACCATTGTTTATCTTTAAAATGGAATTGGGACAGGGTAGCCTTTCAAATAAAGGTCATCTTCAAATAGGAGGGCTGTCCTCTGTAAAAGACTGTCCTCTGTAAAACACTGGTGTGTGTTTTCCTGCCAGTTATGAGATTGACCAGTGTAAGAATCTCCAGTGAAAAACATGATTTCCACCACAGAGAAGGCCCTTTAAGATAGTCCCAGTCCCACCGCAATGAGAAAAGACACCCAAGGCCTAGACATTGCCCTCTGTCTTCCTCTGCTCTAAGTAAATTACCTGGCCCTTTGGGACAGGGAAAGGGAAGTAGTAGCAGTGCTTTCAGACTTCGGGAAAGCAGGGCAGCCCTGTTCAACTGCTTGGGACATCTCTAGTAGAGTAATCGCAAGAGCATGAGCTATAGTCAAGAAATCTTCCGTTCAGCCCTGAATTCACCAGGTGGTCTTCCACAAGCCACTGTGTATAAGAACCCTCTCAGCACTTAAGGGAGATGTTGTTCTTGTGGTGGAATGAATGAAATCTTCATTGCTAAAAGCAATAAGCCATCACTATTATTATTATTATTTATTTATATAGCACCATCAAGATAAGCTAAAATAAATAAGTTAAATAGGTTAAAAATGGATAATATAAAGTAAAATTAAAATAATGAACACAATTGGAATATGAAGATAAAAATCACATTAACATACATTAAGAACTCGCGAGTGGGGAACTAGATCAGTACATATACCAGAACAAAATCTCCAGCTCTCCATTATGAAACTTGTTAGGAGTCTTGGTGCCTAGCTCTCAACTTTCTTGCAGCAAAGGCGAATTTTGCAACCAGATCAGTAATAAATACATTATTGCCAGCCAGCAATATATAGATTTGCTCAAGGGAAGATCCATCAGAAAGGTAACAAAGAATGTAATCGAGAATTTTTTGTCTAGAGGATGTATATATAGGGCATCGCAACAGATAATGTTGAATGTCCTCCACTTCCCCTGACTCACAGATACAGAATCTCTGGTGCACTGGGGTGTTATTAAATCTTCCCTTTAAATAGGAAGAGGGCATAGACTGAAAACACAAAGCAGTGAATGCTTTTCGGAGTGGAGCCAACATGAGCTTGATAAAATACTGCTCCAACCCAAAAGATGTTTTAAATATAGGGTACCAGGAGGACTATGTAATTTGGGAAAGTAAATGAAGGTCTCACCATTTGGAATCAAGGTAATTTTTTTCTTTAATAAGTTGTTTAACTCTATTAGAGGAATAATTTGGAAGAACTTCCAAATCAATCCCGTAATGATAGAGTAATGTACTGACTGAATTTGCCCAAGAGTTTCTTGACAAAGATTGTAGTTGCTCTAAGGAGCATTTTTTTGGGAGTCTGGAGTCACTCATGCTAGCCAGCTTCAACCAGTATAGGGCTAGTGCAACATGCGCCCCGATTTGTATGGAAATTATCCCAGTTTCAGCCCTTAAAAATGGGGCAGGTGTACCTTTGGGGAGAGCCAGTAATGATTTCAGAAAGGAGTTCTGCACCACTTCTTAGGGGGAAACATTACTGTATCCCCAAATCTCTGCACCGTACAATAATTGTGGCACAATCTTCATTCAGAATACCTCTACTGTGGGGGCAACCAAGCTCCCTCCATGAAATCTGGAGAACCATAATAGAGAGTGAATAGACTGGGAGGATTTCAACTTGACCGTAACGGGCCAGATTCCAGCTGGACATCAGGAAAATCTTCCTGACTGTTAGAGCAGTACGACAATGGAATCAGTTACCTAGGGAGGTTGTGGGCTCTCCCACACTAGAGGCCTTCAAGAGGCAGCTGGACAACCATCTGTCAGGGATGCTTTAGGGTGGATTCCTGCATCGAGCAGGGGGTTGGACTTGATGGCCTTGTAGGCCCCTTCCAACTCTGTTATTCTATGATTCTATGGATAGAGAAGTAAGGACTGGGGACCACCAGCCAGGATTTGATAGGAACAATTCTCCCGGGAGCATATCTTCTCCAGGGGCTTTTTTGGTAGATAGAGAATTAATCAAGGTGTTGATTTCATCAGCGGTTACTGGATCCCATTCAGAGCAATAAGAAGGCAAAGAAATATCCATGCTATAATGGGAATTCAAGGTGGTTCCTGAGCTGGAGTGGCCAAAAAGGGAAGAAAAGTGGGTGTACCATTGCGCAGATATAATTTGATTATCAATAGGGCCATGTGCCTTTCTAGTCCCTTTTGCCACCAGAGCCCAGAATCTAGTTGAATCCCTTTCCATGGTTAACCGGCCTGACTCCATCCAAGTGAGGCGAATATACTCTGCCTTTCCCCCCCACACCCTAAGTAATTTTTTATACTCTCTTCGGAGTTGTACATAGCACCTATAATTTTCTAGCGAATCTTCCTGTTTCATTTTTCTTATGGCTCTTGCTAAGATGTGCTTCTGAGTGGCACATTGCGCATCAAACCAGCCATAGCTGGTTTGTTTAGCTGGATCCTTTGGTTTGGAACTTACCACAAAAGGTCTAATTTCTTGGACTAATTTGTCAAAAATTTCCAAAGGGTCTGAGTGAGTTAGAAGTTAGTCTCTTAGCAAAAGAGACTTAGGAGACATAAGGAAGGAATTTATAGTGGTTTGTACCTTCCCATTCCAACAGACCCCTTTGTCTCCTTGGAATAATAAATTCTCAGGTGAAGCCATCAAATTTTCTGAGGATGGTGTTAGACTAAACTGAGAGAGGAGAGATAGTTGAATTGGTATATGATCACTCTCAGGTCTGACCAGAACTTGTGGTTATTATTGTTGTTGTTGTCCGTGTGGACATTAAACTTATTTTAAATATTATTTAGCAAAGCAATAGGCCAGCTCTTTTGTGGGCATAGACTCCAAGGTACTGAGATGACTTATGTTTCTTGAGATTATCTATAGAGGACACTAGATTCTGTGCGTATTATGTTACAGGAACTGAAAATGCTCTTTCTTTCTCTTTGTATTTGCATGTATGTAGTGCTTCTGTCAAAATATCAAACCAATGAATGCTTTTGCAAAATTGCCAGGGTTGATTTGCAACATGACTAAATGGAGTGTTGAATGATCATGCACATCCTGTTTGAAGGGAGTGTCAGGGAAAACAGCTTCAGGCAAGTTAAAAACTCTTGTATTTATTCAACTCCCAAACAATCACAGTCAGGAGCCAGCCTTCCCACCCACCCACCCCTATAATATAATTTGACTGTCAACTGACTCTTGTAGCCTGCTCTTATGGTACTGTGGCTTATGCAGGCCTCATTCACATGGAATGAAAAGCCAGGATTTTGGAGAATTCCGGCTTACTGTGAACAAGCTCTGTGCTCATGCATGCAGCCTGCTTACTCCCACTTTTCTCCTCCTCCTCACTAGTGTGATCGCTAGTTGCTAAACAAACCAGGAAAGTTTTTCTCCTGCTGTCCAAACCTGGGCTCCTGTCTTGTTGCTTCAAAACAAGCCAATAACTGTTAAACCAAGAACAAACCCTGGTTTGCAATTCTAGCTTGTGAAAGTAGCAAGAAGCCAAAATTCATAGTTTGAATGAGGCCTGAAAAAAGTTTCCCTGGTTTGTTTAGTGTTGACACTACCAAAGTTGGAGTGAACAGGCTGCATCCACCAGCATTCAGCTCATTCACAATAGGCCAGAACTTTCCAGAATTCTGGCTTATCATTCCATGCAAAAGCGACTGCAGTAAGCTCTAATAGGCTGTTCTTGACAACGGTTTGGAAACTTCAGTCAGTGCAGAATGCCACACCATTTGTTCTACTGACATCTCAGGCAAGTTTTACCTTGGGCCCCAGGCCTGTTCCTTGTGTACACACTCTTGTGTACATAAAGACAACTGATGAAAAGAAGGGAGAAACGAGTTCTCAAGATGCTGAACTTTTTATTCTTAAATTGCTGCCTACATGGAGATGTCCCCACCAGAAACAGCTTTTGGGGATACGGGCATGACAAAGGATTTGCATGAAGTTTTGGGAAGCACTTTTCCGAATGAACTGTGTGACTTGAATTTGCCATGTGGTTGAGTAGAGAACCATGGGCAGCTCAAAGAAGACATACTTGCCCCCTATGTTCCTTGTGGACCATTGCTCTGAAATTAACAGACAGCATAGAGTGTCCCTAAGTAAAAAAAACCCTACAAAGTTCTAGAACAGTGGTCATAATTGGTGCAGTGGTTAATGCGGAAAGGGAGTCAAAAACCTCTTCCCTCCTCTGTGGGTTTTGGGGGCAATTTATATGAAATGGCACACACCATAGAGATGTGTACAGGCAAGAATCCTGCAAAGTCTCAAATGGATAGGTGCAGGAGCTAGGGAACTGACTGAAAACCAGTTTAAAGCTTTTTAAATAGTGAAGCCTGGAAGTGTTGGGGGAACGGCCATCTCATGGTTCCATCCTTGTCCTCCCATAAAGTACAGTGATTGCAGCCCCTGGTAAAATATGCCCTAGGATTAGAAGGTGGATCTGTCAATTGCACGCCCCCTCCCTCCCTCCCTCCTTCCGCTTATCAGCATTTTAGAGCAACAAAATGAAAAGATGCTGTTTGGAGAGGATCCATGTTTGGATCTCTGAACACAAATCAGAAATGAAACCTTGTTCTGGCCTAGCTTTGGTTCTGGTTGCTTCGAAGGGAAGCCTGCCTGGACTTGGGAAGCAAATGGGCCCAATTCTGCTTTATGTGAATCTATTGCACACCCCTAACTGCTGCTTCCTAGTTAATCAGTGCCCCTCTGCACTAGGTGCCTAAGGTCTAATCCAGGTAAGCAGTATGTAACAGATGAAAATCCAGTCCCTTCATGCCAAAATGTTTGGCAGCCAAAAATTCATACATGACCAGATAGTCCTACACTGCAACACAAGGGAGGCAGGCACTGAGCACAAACAAGAGAGAGCCAGCTTAGGTTGGACCCAACTAAGGGTCAATTACATATATACAATACATACATACACACACACTAGCAGGTGCAATATACATGTTCTAGATAGAAACAGGGCCGGTGCCAGACTATTTTGCGCCCTAGGCAGGTGAGCGGCTCCCAGCTGGGTGCGCCGTTCCAAAGCCGCTCTCTGCCCCAGCGTCCTGGCTTCGAAGTCAGCGCCTGGCAGGAAGCCGCTCCTGGCTTTGAGTTGGGGTTGGGGAGTGGGGTGGCGGCTTCGGAACGGCGCCCTCCTTTGCTTGGCGCTCTAGGCCACCACCTGAGCTGCCTCTATGGCAGCGCCGACCCTGGATAGGAACCATGGGGGCAGGGGGAATCTTAAAGCCCCTCTACCTCTCATGCCAGGATCACACCCCACACTTGTTATATGTAAAGAAAAATCCTACACTCAAGGGCAAATCACATGACTAACGTAACTTATTGTTTGGCACTTGCATGCTTAACTTAACAGCACAGTAGTGCATAGGATTGGCCCTCGGCAACAAATACCTCACTGGCTGATGATGGTGATTACATACATACTGCCATCATATTTATTTGCCTCTACTAATTAGGAGGAAAAAGAAACTGGCAATAAAAGCAATGCAAATTGACTCAATGACTCTGAAGTGATGACTATTGTGATGCAAAAGTAGGAAAGTAACTTCTTTAAGCTATCTTTAACTGTGCTTGGAATCTGCTTTGATGGTAGCTCAATAGCACTTAATAAACTAATGAAATTAGAGATTTAAAGCACTTAATGGGTGATTATTGACAAGAGGATGGAACTATGCAAAACAGCTTAATGAAACATTCAATAATTAATTCGTTGTAGCTGAAGCAGTGAGCAATATATAGCCATTAGCAACTTTTTTCTGATATTGGGGATAATTAAAAACAGTGGAGTGCATCAAGCCAGTCCCTGCAGAAGTTCTGGAAGGGAAACACTGCACACACCTGCTAGCCCTGGTACATATTTACATCCAGCTTTATTACATTCTTTGATTACAGATAAAGGTGTCACTAGGGGAAGAGGAATGACACTATGTCTTAGTCCAGGCTTCCCCTGATCTGGTGTCCTCCAGAACTTTCAGACATCTGCTCCCATCATCCCCAGTCAGCATGGCTGATGGTCAGGAATGCTGGGAGTTGTAGTCCAAAACATCTGAAGTGCACTAGGTTGGAGAAGGCTGCCCTGCCCTAGCCTAATCTAATCCTTGGAAGAAGTCTGCTACAGAAACTTGAGAATAAATAATAAACATGTGAAATTGGGGTGCAGGCATTCTGAAGTTGGCTTATATGGGGTAAGCAAACCTTCCACTTACTATAAGTACATTAAGTAATCCTTCCTTCATTTAAAATGTCTTCTAAAACCCTGTAAGAGGAAACCCAAGAGCTGTATACTGTAGACTGAGTGGCTACGCACATACAATAAAAGTAATAGACTAAAACTATGGTAGCTATATTTGATGGCTAAGAGCACAATCCTAACCTCCCAACCTCCATTGTTAATGGTTGGAGAAGGTTAGGATGGTGCACTGATGCTTCATCCCCTGCCTTCACCAGCAGAGAGAAGCACTGGGATGGAGGTCTGCCCCAGCAAAGGCCCTTGCTGGGTCCAGGCAGGCAGAAAGCTGTTGCCACCAGTTCTCCTGCTGGTGGCTTCAGGAGGAAAGTCCCAGAATGGGACATTCCATGGATGGAGTAGTGACAAACCAGCTTTGGATCCACTGGATCCAAAGCTGCTCTGTTCCCTTGGATGGATGTGATCTAGGCTAGTCAGCTACACCAGCCCCGGAGCTTGTGGTGATCATTAGGATCCTGCCTGTGACATCTTGCAGGCTCATTTTGTTTTATTAGGTGCAAGGATCTGTGACAAAGAAATACTGTAGACTGCTCTTTTCTACTTACTGTTCACATAGACATTAAATGATATAGAGGAGCTGGCATCTGAATTGGACACAAAAAATGTGTAAATGCCTCCTTCTGTTCCCTTCAGTCGAGTAAGGTGAAGCTCACTGGAATAACTACAAGAGGAAGAAATACAGTTTTATTATCATATTACTCATAGCACAAACACAAAACCCAGTTGCTTTCATGAGGCATCAGTGAAATTAAGCAGGCTGTTTATACATGGATCTCTGAATTTTGTTGCATTGAAGATTGTTATTCTCCTGTTTCCTTTTGGACAACTACATTTCACAAGTTGCAGCTACTACATGGAGGGGTGCTTGAAGGCTCCTGAATTGAAATATTGTTTCTCCTGCTAATGCAAAAGCACAGCAGCACAGAGTAAATCTCAACGCCAGTTAGCTTAATACAATGACAAAGAGCACTGGGCTTGCCTGTGTGAAATTCAAACTCAACTCAGTATAGAGTTCACTGGGAGGCCTTTGAAAAGTCGCTATCTCTCAGCCTAACTTTTTTCACAGATGTTGGGAGGATAAAATAACACTACGGCTGCAATTCTTAACTAACTTACCTGGGAATAAGCCATACTGAACCTAGTGGTACTGACTTACATCTGGGAACACTCATATAGAAAGGGCTGTGTTGTAAGTGCTACTTGGGTGAAGGGTGAGACAGAAACAAATCTAGTAACACCTACCTGCTACTAAGCAAAACTAAGTACCTCTGCATTGGATTCACTGGTTATTTGTTGCTATTTGCAAGACCTTCAACTTTGTCCTTTAATAACATTATCATGTTTTGTAATGTAAATGTATGCTCGCTACTACTGACTTGGCTAGGAAAAATCATGAGGCTTCTTAATTTCCATCTCAGCTATGGCTCACCTTACGGCTAATGGGAATTGGCAGAGTTTGTCCTTATGTTACACATGCCCTCCCCAGGAAGAGAGTGGAAGACTGGAATCGTCAAACAAAGGAAGCAGCGTCACAGCTCACTTTAGTAAGGGGTGGGCACCATGGGGCAGTTGCTGATGGCCCAAGTCCTAAGGAGGACCCATTGCCAATCTAAAATGTTGGCTACAGCCATCCAGACCGAATGGTCCTCTCAGTGTTGGGCAAAGGTAAACAAGAACCCACCCAGCACTACCATCCAGGCAGCTCTGGCTGGCGCCCACCATTGTAATTCCTCCATAATGCCTCAGGGGTCCTGGCATAACAACACTGCAGAGCTATGCTTTGACAAGGGCCCCATGGGAATTGTGTTGGAAACAAAATGGTTGGTACCAACAGCAGCAATTGTACTGCTGCGCTCATAACTGTAAGGGGTCGGAAATGGGTTCACCATGCCAAGTGGGGTTGGGTGGCAAGGGACCTAACAAAACTGACAAGTACTCCCAGACATTAGTCATTAGATTTGGCAATTATCTGTTGTTAGAGAAGTAGGAAATACTGAACACACCTCTACCCTCTCAGCTCCTGTACACCATACCTAAGGGCTACTGGAAATTGACATGATAACTCCATGATGCTTCCCACCACTCTATCTAGAAAAGGGACCCAGTTACCATTTCAAAGCATGTTTGGTTGCACCATCTTACATTACCTGTTTCTGTCTATATTTGTGACTCTCACATAATGATCAGATGAATTTTGCAATGTTTCATTCATATACAACCACACTTCTTCTTCTGGCTTGGGATATGCTTCATATGTCACTATTAAACCCAGATTTTCTCCATCATTGACATTTACTGTTGTGTTGGTTGAAGTTGATATATTGATATATCCTTTACCTGGTGGTAAAGGTAAAATGGAAAGTTTTTTTAAAAAAAAATCTCTGGAACCTTTCTGTATTTCTAAACACATATATAATTAAATCAAGGTCAATGGAATAAGGAAACTTTACTGCAAAAATATGTTATAAATTGCAACCTGTAGAAAAGCAAGCCTTATCAGTTAAACGTAAGACTGAATGAAAATGACAGTTTATTGAGTGAGGTGAGCAATAATTCTTCCTGTTGCACAAAGAGATTTTACTCCCTGTACACTCATTTATATCATAGGCCCAGATCCAGCCACTGATTTCAGGGGGATATTAAAATCATGCAACTTATGGCTGGATTTATTTACTTACGTATTTATTTTATTTAACTTGTATCATATGTAGCCTATATCAGGACCTAATTGTGACTCACAACACAAAAATATCCATAAAGGTACAACAAAGATAAACCAGTAAACAATCAAAACATTAAAACCATAGACAATGATATCGTCAAAGAGTTAGCAATAAAAATTTGCAGCCACTAGTCTAGGCTTTGAAAGTTGTGGTGCTCAGAGAAGGGTCTTCATGGAGGATAAAGCTATTCGTGGAGTAACACTATTAATGGCTACTAGTCCTGATGGCTACATGCTACCTCTAGAATCAGAAGCAGTATGTTTATGTACACTAGTTACTGGGGAATATGGGCAGGAGGGTGCTGTTGCACTCATGTCCTACTTGTGAGTTTCCCGTGGACAGCTGGTTGGCCACTGTGTGAACAGAATGCTCAAATAGATGAACCTTGGTCTGATCCAGAATGGCTCTTATTATGTTCTTATGTCTCTCAGCCTGATCAAAGTACAAGGGGAGATTCAAATGGAAAAAGATGGCGTCTAGGGTATCTTGATCCAGGTAATTTAGGGACTTAAGGTTAAGAACCATCACCTTGCATTAGCTAGGGTGACCATATGAAAAGGAGGACAGGGCTCCTGTATCTTTAACAGTTGTATTGAAAAGGAAATTTCAGCAGGTGTCATTTGTATACATGGGGAACCTGGTGAAATTTCCTCTTCATCACCACAGTTAAAGCTGCAGGTGCCCTGCCCTCTTTTAAATCTGGTCACTCTAGTATAGCTCCTGCAGCTTTAACTGCTGTGATGAAGCAGGAAATTCACCAGGTTCTCCATATATACAACTGACAACTGCTGAAATTCCCTTTTCTATGCAACTGTTAAAGATACAGGAGCCCTGTCCTCCTTTTCATATGGTCACCCTACATTAGCAACCAATCAAGCTCTTTTAACATAGGTGTGATGCACTCCCATTATTATTCCTGGGATTGTGCCCATAGTATTTATAGCTGAGAATGAATTTGGTCCACAGGAATATCCAAATAATCCAGAAATGCCACAACATAACAGCTAGATTTTATTCATTTTCGTTTGTGAAATAAAACCATCTAGGAAGCAGAGCAACTGGGAGAAAAAAGAATGTTTCGCCAATTATGGGTAAAGATATATTCAGAATACTCCTGCTAATTACAGTACATGAATATGCTCCTAATCAGTTTAGCACTTATGGTAATTTTAATATTTCAAAAGTACTACGTGTCACAGTAATCCAGCACTCTAGGGAGGCTTTTCAGGAAAGCATGTTAATAAACAGCACAATGTAAGCACCTTTGATGGCTCTTGACGGAGCTGATATAGAGTGCGTGCGAAAGACAATGGCTCAGACTTTTTAGAGGGCCCTGGAAATCAGGCTTTTCACACTAGAATGTGATCTTTGGGCACAATCCAGCCTACTTTAGGGAATAGCTTCCCCCATATGTTCCTCTTCACTCAAACACAATGGGCAATATCCAATGCAACACTATCGCTAATGTAAATTATGCTGCATTTGCGGAAATGACCTCTAGTGCAATTCCTACAGCACTTGGTGGCATGACAGGTTTCTGGAGAAAACTGACTATGCAAGCAAGTGGTTTTGGCACAGCAGCACAGGCCACTGATGCTACTGCAACATGATTTATATTAGCATAGCACTGTGTTGGATACTGCTCCAGGGGAGGCCTTATTTCATATGCTTTCTGTTCAGAAACTAAAAAAAACCCCATAATAAAACATAGAGCAGGGGCTTATTAACTGCAGCAGCCATTTTACCAGGCCAGACTTTACAGAGATGCCCACTACATCTTGTCATTGTATACTGCTCTTTGTAATGCTTTCCTTTTCTCTAAGGCTTTTCAGACTAATTGTACAATCATTTGAGTTTAGTGGGACACACTCCCAGATAAGTTTACACAGGATTACAGCGTTAGTATATGTTTTTTATATACAAGAAATAGAGAATACAGCTTAGGCCAGCCTTTCCCAAGCTAAATGTTTTGGAATTCAACTCCCATCAGCCTCAGCCAGTATGGTCAATAATGCAAGAGTTGTAATCTTAAACATCTGGAGAGTTCCAGCTGGGAGAAGGCTACCTTAAGCACTTTTTAAAGGTGTGTGGGGTGGGGTGGGGGTGGAATTCACAAATACAATCCATCCATCAAGTAGTATATTCGTACTATTCTTGTTTTGTTGTAATGTCTATGATGTGGTTGCTTTTATCACATTCTATCTATTGTATTAATGTTTTTACAAATTATTTTAATTTTAAACATAGTTTGTGTGACTCTAAGCAATTGCTTTGTTTGGGGCAGTTCCTGTTTATTTCAACGAGGATTTGTGTTGGAGAACGTCCTGATAGGTTTCACTCCTTGATTACACAAGTAACAGCGTTTTAGAATCCACAGAAAACACAGTAATTTCCTAACATAACTAAGTGCATTTCTCTGTACAACATAATTAGCATGCCAATAGCTGGAAGAGAAAATAAACCTCATTCTAGCTCTGTGTATATACTAATAATAGGTGAATGTATTTAGTGCCCCATTCTGTATTGACACTCACGGCACTTTTTATAAAAATAAAATACAATCAACAATTTAGGTACTTATGTGGTGTAATACAAGAGTGGACATCATATGGAATTAGAATACCTGCTTTACTTAAAGCAATGGTCAGGGGCATTCCCCAATGGCTCTGACATTGAGCCGCTGTCATTCTGCAAACTCAAACAGTGCTAGGTACCTGCCCGGACCCTAAGGTCATCCTCAGGGGTCCTTCTCCACGAGCCCCTGCCAAAGGAAGTGAGGCAGGTGTCTACCAGGAGGAGGGCCTTCTCTGCTGTGGCACCCCGGCTGTGGAATGAGCTCCCTAAGGAGGTTTGCTTGGCACCTACATTATATTCTTTTAGACGCCAGGTGAAGACCTTTTTATTTTCTCAGTATTTTAACAGTCTATAAATCAATTTTAACTTGGTGTTTTAAATTTGTATTTTAAATTTGTATTTTTGCATTGCTGCTGTTTTTATCTGGTTGAGCTTTTATATTGTATTTTATATTATGGTTTTATACTGTTGTTTTATACTTGAATTGTCTTAATTTTGTAAACCACCCAGAGAGCTTCGGCTATTGAGTGGTATAGAAATGCAATAAATAAATAAATAAATAAATAGGTAACATTGCCAAACCTTTCCATTGCACAAGCACAACAGGTTGCACAATAATTATGTACAACCTGTTGCACCAATGTAACTTTAGTTGGATTCTCCTCTTGCACCCAGTTTGGAACCTAGTTTCCACTAGCACAATGACAACAGTTGGCTACCCTTAGGAGGAAACAAGGCTGCACAGTGACGAGAGCATCCCATTCCTACAATATATATGCGCACAGTGCTTAGGCATGGCCCAGCTCCCTATCAGAGGGTTCACCTCTAGTCTTCCCCCATGTGTGCCTCAGGGTACCAGCATGAGCTTAACAGTCTGCATAGCTTGCCTCTCCCTTGAGTGCAGGAGGAACACCCTTGCTAAAGAGCAGAAACATTTCCTGCACTTTCTGTCATGTCTTAGGCACCATTCGTACCTCACCTCCTGCAGAAAAGTATCCAAAACACTCACACGAGGTCAGGACCTATGCTGCAATGGCAATATAAATAAATGCTGTCAACACAGGCCTCCTCTGGGACAGTGCACTGACCCACTTGTAGTCTTCCCCATGTGTGCACCTTCAACAAGTGATAATATTCCAAATGCTGAAGTATTTGTTTTGTCTTCTTTGTGGTATCAATGGGGCACAGTCACATGCAGATATGGCTATCACATACAAAATTGGTCATTTTATTCACCCATGTAGTCATGTTATTCACATGGTGTCAGCTGGGCGTGCATGTAAGGCGTATCCTAGTGGCTTCGTGAAATGGATACAGTATAAGAGGAATGGGTACTACATTTACATTACTGGTGCCATAGAAATACTACTACTACTACTACCACCACCGTCACAAATTCTAACATTCATACTAATAAGCCAACCCTTGTTCAGAACCTTGTTTTTACAGACGGCATTGGACTTTTTTTTAGCATAACTTTAAAAAAACATTATACATATATGTATTTCCAACAATCCTTCACACCCTCTCTTCTGCACTAGAGAGAGGGGGTTGAAGTATACGTATGTATTATTTCCTCTCCCCATGGCAGAGAAATCTTAAACGTCTGCTCTATTACTATTTACCTAGTACTTTCAAGGTTATCGTGTCACTGGATGTTCCGAGGGGGTTGCTTGCTTGGCACGTGAACGCTCCAGAATCATTAACTCCCACTGAACGGATGCTCAACGTTAATTTTGTTTCAAATCCATAATCACCCACATTCCTTCTTTGGGTTGTAATAGTCTGTCGGCAAGGGGGAGGAAAAATTAACATCTAAGATACAGTGTACACAGCATCTTTCCCAGATAAATTAAAAATAGATGTAATTATAACTTCACCATATTAATATTCATAACTTAAAACCAGAATAATAAGCCATCATGGCAAACCTGTCACTGGAACCTCTCCATACAAAACAACTACATTTTCCAAGCTCTCTCTGGGGGAGAAAAGTCCTTCCGAGAGCTGTTCTCACTCCCCCCCCCCCACACACCTTTTTTCTTCTTATTTCCTTTCTTCAGATTCACTCCTACGTTCTTAGTAGTCTGCCTTCTTTTTTAGTAATAATGACAACATTAGGAGACGTGCAATCTCAGGACCCTTTCCAATATTATCTCAGCAGCATGGAGGCCATTACAACTTGTCTGTTTGTTGTTCCGCTTCAGTATGCTGGAAGACGCAGGTCAAGTGGGAGGGCAGAAACTACGACGCAGCCCCTTCCCAGCGCAGGGATGACGCTGCCCCAGTTCCCAGGAGAAATGCTAGCTTGGTAAGTAGCTGTGTGTCAATGCTTCCTCCCATGTTGTCCCAGGAAATGAGAAGACAGAACTGCAGTTGCTGCACCACTGAGGTAACACTGGAAAGGATTCCAATCTTAGGGCCAAACTAAACATTTTTGTAATAATGTATAGCATAGCTGAGCTATGTGCGATTGGCTCATTTACTCCATAGTAAGAAATTCTACCCACCCTCTTCAGGAGATAAAAAAAAAAAAGGGGGGGGAACCATTTCGGTCAATAGAGGATTCCCCACACCTACTTTTAACCTTTCCACCCCACCCTGGTAAGTGTGCGTATGTGGAATTTCAGGACAAAACAGGTGGGTAAATTCAAACCTTCCTTTCCCAAACAGCACTTACTCTGGAGTAAATAAACCAATCACACATAGTTCAGCTTTGCATCAAGTCAAGAACATTCAGTTTGGCCCTTAGACTGGTAGCATCCCATGCCAAGAAAACATAGCCAATGTAATTTAAAAAACACGTAAAATTTGGTCTAACAGCCCCTGGTGAGGCTTAACCATGGTTAAAAATGGTGCAGCATGAATGGCTTAATCAACATACCTGTTAAGTTGTGGGGCGATGGGGGAAATCCTATTCTACGAAGGAGAAGGGCTGCAGGGAGGGAGAACCCATTTCTGAAGCTAACTCCTGATTTCCTAACCATATGTGGCAGGGAATCAGTATTACCATCCCCTCCTCATTGTTTTACTATGATTTTATTAGATTGTAAGCCTATGCGGCAGGGCCTTGCTATTTACTGTTTTACTCTGTACAGCACCAAGTACATTGATGGTGCTATATAAATAAATAATAATAATAACACTGCTAAACATACAGCCTAACAATTTCAAGACCCATTTTTATTTCTTATTACCAATTTAGCAGACTGCCACCAAATATTCTTTTGAAAGAGAAAAATACGGGTGAAAGTGTCACCCCCTCCCAAATATTTTGATAATTTTTTTTATCATACAAATGAGCAAATGTAGAACGTACAAACAAAACTAAAAGGGGGAAAAAAGAATAAAAAAGAGTTAGAAGGTGGCCCGATCGAAAACCAGTTTTTGAATGAAAAATTCATAATGATCTTGGAACAGTCCCAGAACTCCCATCTGCAGGTCCCACCTCGGACCGCGTGCTACCAAGGCCTGCTTCACCCTTGGAGTGGGTGAGTTGCAATTTGCTGACAGATAAGCACTTAACAGGCAGAACCTGTGCCAGCACCGGTGGATTAGTGGAGAGTAGCATGTAGGACTCCAGGGAGAGATTACGCAGGACATATTTTCCCAAGGCTGTGCGATTTATCTAGCCTTCCAGTGCCACACAAGTCTTTTCTATATGCACACATGACTTGCTGATTATATATCCTAATCACTGCTATTAAGAGTCGGCAATTAACAGTGGGATCGTACTCAGCAAGGTTAGAAGCACTCTTCTTCAGAGTTTTTCCTAGGCACTTAAATTACAAGATGTGCCTACAAATTTGCAAACTATCAGTGATTTAGAGCTAGTTCAATTGTTACCTCAGTGGAGTGGCCACTATTAAAAATTATTTCCACTTTGCTAGGACTCCCTGAAGTTGCAGTACTTGGACCAAAATCCTTCTGCCCTGTTTTATGCTCTCTGACCCATGTGTTGTTCATTGCCAATAAATAATATGGAATTGGGTCTGGCTAGCCAAAGCATTTCCCTTAAAAAACCGGTTAAAACAAACAAAGGAACACAGGAAACTCCCTTATATTGAGACAGACCTTATCAGGCCAGGCCCAAGGTGGATTGCTGCCTGATGCACGCTGCTGGCGCTGCCCCACCCCCACCCTGCGCACCTACCCCATGTGCCAGCTGGCTCCTGTAAGGCATTCCCGCCTCTCCCAGAAGTTTCAAGTCTTGCAAGACTTCCAGAATAAGGGGTTTGACATCTTCTGAGACTTCAGTCACCTCATCCTGGAAGTCTCGTCAGACTACCAGGAGAGGCCGGCAAGCCAGTGAGTGACCCACTGCCTCTGTTCTGTCCTGCTGCCTCTTGTTCAGATGAGCAGCCAGAACAGTAGGCAGAACAGGACAGAGGTAAATGTGCTGTCGGCTGCCCAGGCAGACAGTCTGAGTGGGTGGGAGGTGTGCGGGTAGGCAGCGGGACCAAGAGGTGGCTGCTCGCTCAGGCATCTCCCGGCTGCCTGGGCAGCTTGCTTGGGCAGCCGCTGCTTCTTGGACCTGCTGGCCATGGGCACGCAGCCGGTAGGACCAAGGGGCAATCGGTGCGGCTGGTGGGTGCGGCCTGGTGCCTGTCTAAACAAGCAGACTGGGTGGGCGGGAGCTGCCCAGGAGGCCTGTGGGAGTGGCCGCTTCTTGGTCCCGCTGGCTGCTTACAGGTTGCCAGCAGAACCAAGAAGTGGTGAGTGCACCTGCAGGTACTACTATTCCCGCTGCTCTTCCCAAATTTTGTCACCTGGTGTGCTTGCATCAGATGGCTTCAGGGAAGGGCAACCCTAGACCTTACATTACTTCATCTAGTCTAGTATTGTCAGTAGTGGCTGGTAGCAGTGACTCTCCAGAGTTTCAGGCAGGATTCTTTCATGAAGACGCAGGTGATCGAACCGGAGACCTTCTGCATGCAAAATAGGTGCTCTACCACTGAGCTATGGCCCCTCCCCACAGTTTGGTTATTTCTCAGCCCAATTACAAGCCTTTTCCAAATAACCATCATGCTCCCAAACACCACATTAGGAGCATGACGAAGTCTGAATCTGTCCTACCTATTCCCCATTATCCCTGATCTTCCATACCTCCTCAGATTAGAAGCAAGCATTATGAATGGCTGGGAGGTGTGTTCCAAGCCAATGAATTGCAAACTTTGGCAACTTGCAGCCCCAATTAGTTTGTGGGACTATATAGCAAACCTTTTGGAAAAATCCAATTAACCTTAGTATCAGAAGTCCAAGTCTTTCAGGTGGTGGAACTACTGCTTTAGGTCTTCAGGCTCTTCCTCTTGAGCATCGCAATTTCTATCCCTGCCCTCTTCTTGGAACCTCACATTTATAAATTGTCCCAGTTATTTTTTTGTTATTAATTGTCCCTGGAACTCTCAATGCATGTTTACCTTCCCCAATTTGGTGCCTTCCAGGTGTTTTACACTATAACAGTCCCAGTCAGCTTGGCCAGTGGTCAAGGATGATAGGAATTGTAGTCTAAAACATATGGAGGGCACCAGGTTGGGAAAGGGGAAGACTAACAGTTCTTTAACAGTTCTCACTTGTGACTCCAAACATAGAGACGTAGCGTCAATACTGGGTCTTAGTCAGGATAAAAAAATAATAAAAGTGTGAATGAAAGCAGGGATATAAACAAGGACAAGCATGCTTCGAAGGATCAAGACAAAGCAAAGAGAATCAAAGCAAGGAAGAACATGGATGAAGCAAGAAACACGACACAGATTCTAAAGCTGCAACAGGGTAGGTGTCTGCTTAGTAGCTCTCGGCTGGGATGATGATTTCTAGTTGAAATGAATCACAGGAAGTAGAGGGGAAGTCATGTGGGTGGAATCCAACAGCTGCTGTCAATCGGAAAGGAAGAGATGGTTGATGCTAATCCAGGTAGGTTGTTGCCAAGGGCTGTATGGAAGAAAGGCTAGAAATCCACGAAAGGCCAGGGGCTTCCATTCCAGATCTGTCAAGGCTACTGCTCTTGGTAAAGACATTTCTCAGTAATACTGATTTGTCACAGTTAATGAAGTATACAATCCCACCCCCCGCATGTGATCCTGTGGAGTGTTGTTGTTTTTAGATTGTTCTTTCAAGTACATTAGTTAAGACTGATGGGGTATAATGAACTCACCGCGCTGCCTTGAAAAATCCAATTAGCTTTCAGAGTGCTATCCAGATCCGTGATTGTGCACATAACTTCAAATTTTTCACCTTCTTTGAGAAGGTGGTTGGGTTTGGATAAGGTGATGGCTGGAAGGGATTTGTGAACTGGAAAACAATTTAGAGGTGTATTATTTTTCGTTACATGCAAACCCTCCAAGAAGTGGGGGGCAGGGTGGGAATCAACAGTTTTTAACCTCCCAAGATAATATCAGACCTCCTAGAAATATTTTAAATCTCTCCAATGTATTAGAGATTTGTGCTTTCATGCGAAATACATCTTAGTTAAAAGTATAAAAACAATAACAACCAGAATTACAGAACATGCCCAGAGAAACCTACACGGTATTTAATAAATTAATAAATAAATAAATAATCCTGGAAGACTGACGCCTGATCAAGAAACTCATTCCATGGCCATTTTTATAAGGTTACGACTTGCCATCCACTGATGGAAGCGGAGTGTACCATTAGCATGAAATAATTATCGAATTATATTACTCTTGTTAACATAAAATCTTATAAAAAATCAGCTATACTGGTTGCCTAAGCCACAGGAGGAAATTATGTAAAAATGGAAGCCGTTCTTCCCCAACATGGCACCCTCTAGATGTATTGAACTACAATTTCCATTACACCCAGCCAGCATAATCAGGGATATTCTGGCTGTGGATGATGGGAATTGTAGTCTAACAACTCTGGAGGGCGCACAGTTGGAGAAGTCTGCTTTACTAGATATTCCAAGTCCAGATGAAGATGTGTATTACCTGGCCTTACGTCAAGATAAATGTTTGGTGATTCTTTCTCCACTTCATTTTGTTGCGCTACACACCGGTAACAACCTAGAAATGATCTCTGTACATTTTTGATGGTAATTCCTTTCTTTGGATCAGGAACTAGCACCATATTCTCAGGCAGAGGTTTGGCCTGGCACCTCTTCAAAGTGAAACCTGAAATTTCTGGATCTGTCACTGGACATTGAATAAGAGCGTCGCTGCCTTCCGGCACATTTATGAGAGAATCATGAAAGAATAAGATCTCTGGATCTGTAACGGAAGAAATAGAAAAAGCATTTTTCAGAAGATTATGTATTAAAACAGGATTGTTCATCTAGGTATGTAATGGGCCACAAGTAGAACACGGCATCATGCATTGTAAAAGCTAATCTGCCTGGAATATTACATTGTATTCTACACTACAATGGCAGCATATATGCATGTTAAGCAATTCATACATACACACACACACACACACACACTTCACCCAAGTGGAGGATCAATGAAACCATGTGAGGATATCCCAAAACTCTCTGCTGGGTTTCCTGAAAGCCTTCACTGATTCTACCCTCTTACAGCAATGAAGAAAAACTGCCATATAGAGTTGATTCCAAGGAAGGCAATAATAAACATCTATTCTGTATACAAAGGAAAACTGGGAAAGGCTGCACCTGGGCAAAGATGGCAATTACTAATGTAACAGCATCTCATGAATGGAAAGCTTTGGAAGAAGAACATACTAGTGAAGTACTCAGACCATTTGTCATTGAATGCATGCTTTATTGTTTGTTGTTTTGAGGAATTTTGATGCTTTTATTACTGCTTATTTATCATGAATTTAATCATATGAATTTTATTGTTGTATGCCACCTTGGGCCAGCTACTGCCCTGTAAGGTAAAGTACCTATATGTATTTTAGATAAAAGTCAAATAAAATGCATCCATCTGTCTTTCCCTTCCATCTAGCAGATGTTGCCTTCTTGGAGGTGGCTCTTACAATGATCCACCAGCCACTGCTATGGCCACACCAAGCTTCTATCTTGAAGGTGCTTCCTTTCTTCAGCCACTGGCAGAAATGAACAAAAGAGTCAAACAGGTGCAAGGAGAGGGACTGGTGGGTGTGCGACTCAGGAGGGGGAAAAGAGAAAGAAGAGGAGGATGGTGACAAGGAAAAAGGTACTAGGAAGCAAGTGAAAAGGACAGCAAAATGTAGGAAAATGACAGGGAGACTAGAGGCAGGGAGACCTGGAGGAGGATGGCAGGGAAGGACAATGATGGAGGGAATGGCCATTGGACATGACTGATGGGACTTGTAGTCCAAAATATGTGGGGGTACCAAGTTGCAGAAGGCTGCCCTAGATTACAAACCCCATCAGCTCTGGTAGCACAGCCAATGTTCAAGGATGATGGAGTCTAAAATATATGGAGAGCGCCAGGTTGGGGAAGGCTGTTCTAGTGCATGAAACCTTAAAGATGAATTAAAGTGGTCTAATTAAAGTTACTAAACAGAGTAACCTTCCCCTCCATAAACTTCCCCCTGGGAGTTTCAAGTGATTTGGAGCGATCTTTCCAGCAGTGCATCTTCTCTGCTTGGGGAACACCCTGATTCACACTAAGAACACAACGGCCAATTTCATCCAATACTGTACTTCAAATGAACCATGGTAGGGAGGCAACATCCATCCAGTGTTGTTTGTAGCCAGGAATTAATACTCAGAGATATATTCCTTCTGAACAGGGAGCGTTGATGAATATGTTAAAGACAAGTGAGTGAATAGTATTGTTTTGGGGTTGGATTCGATTATTTATCTCCTGGTCCCTTGCGATTCCACAATTCTATGAATTGTTTGTGAAAACATAGCAGAGCTAATAGGATATGTATTGCCGAGTTTGAATTTTACCGTACTGCAGAAATTGTCTTCCTGTTTTGTTTTTAAATAGGCAATTAAGAGCTCTGTACAAAAGAATCCTACAATTTTTAATCATCATTGAAATCTGTTTTTATCTAATTGAAAAACTCTGCTAGAAGACATTATGCTGTGACTGTCACCAAAATATTATTAATTCCCCTCCAAGTTAACCGCAGACATTTTATGACTGGACAAAAAGAAAAACTAGAAGAAATTTAATGGGTCACCATCAGTGGGACACATACTTTTGAGCCTAATTAAATCCTGAACCTGGTGCTCTCCAGATGTTTCATATGACAACTCTCAGGATTCCTGATCACTGGACATGATGGCTGGGACTGATGGGAGTTTACGTCCAAAACATCTGTGGAGCACCAGGTTGGGGAAGGCTGCTCTTAACTCTTTACTGTTGTAGTTTTCTTATGAATGATGTCTCAACTAGAATTCTATAGGCTAGATGGCCATCTGTCAGGGATGCTGCAGTTGTAGATTTGTGCACTGAGAAGGACTAGATGATCTCCAAGGTTCCGTTCAGCTCTAAAATGCCATGACCTTGACGTCTGACAAGCTGACAAGCTCTCATGTTACTTACAAGTGAGTCAGCAGGTCCTATGATCATAAGTCCCTGATATAAGCCTTCTGGCTCAATTTACTCCAAAGTGTCAGATAGCTGACTGCTTTGAGGGATACCACACCCATATTTCCAAGGTTCATGAAGAATGTCCACTAAATTAGCAGATTTAATTACTGTATTTATAACCTGGGCTTTTGAATGTCAGTAGTGACTGATAGAGGTTTTTAAATCAGGAACAGACTTCTACGTAGCTCTATGCAGACTCTTGAAACCTAAGGAAATACTAAAACTGCATTTTTCTTCTCCTGGAAACCAGGAGTACACAACAGATTAAATGTGTGTTTTTACATAGTTATGGAAATGAATTAATTACTTTGTTCAACATATTATGTGTTAGCAAACTCTAATGAGAGGGGAAGAATAAGATCACATCATATCAGAATTCCCACCATAGTTCAATTTCCTTTTGCTCAGTATGAAATGTAGCCTGCACAGTAAAATTCGCACTCTAGTTCATTACCATAAATAGCTTTCCCTATCTCATTCACAAAGGGGAATTTCTTTGGAAAGTGTTGAGATCAAATGTTTAATCCTTCTGTAACAGAACAGAAATTCTTAGTTGGTAGCAAAAGCTTATTCTATCACTGTGACCCTCAAAACACGTTAACAACCCAAATATACATCCCTGCACTTGCTTTAGTTGGCACATGGAGCTTGTGTGCGCAGGAGTCTCCATTCTTATCAATGGCTTCATGACATATCCATTTCCATAAATGAGAAAGCCATCTAGTGCAGGAAGAGCTTTATGCCCACATTGGAGCTCCCATAGCTTCAATGAATCTCCGGGCCAGGAGATTTCTCTGAAATAGTCTTTGTGAAATAAAGCAAACTGAGAAATGCCTGATTCATACACTTCTCATGTGGTATAGGTGCCATCTGGACAAGTCTGGATGATGGAATCACATGGGAAAGGCAGGTCATACGAGATGTTCCCACATCAGTGCTGCTGATCCGCAGGAAGATGTAACACTATTTTAGGAACTTTTTTATTATTATTATCTATCCAGGCATGCATCAACTAGGAACATAGGAAGCGGTGCTTACTCACTCCATTTGATCATCCTGGCAACTACTTCAGAGAATCAATTTGATTCGTTACACAAAAATGAAATAATCCCACCTCACCTACAAGAGGGGTGGAGAATGCACAGCCCTCCAGCTGTTTTTGCACAGAGGCTTTCACAGAGCAGAAAGAATCAACAGATTGAAGTCCAAAATTAATTCAAAAGCAAATAGATCGCAATGGAAGAGGAACTTTTCAACTCCTTAAAAATCCAACTGAGCATACACACCCAAGCAAAAGGCAATTTCTGGACAGTGGTGGAAGTAGGCGCAGGAAAGTAGTGCCAGAAAACACTGTAGTTCCAAAAAAAATAGCAGCTGGTTCACACATGCATGCTCATCAGTTGATGATTTTCATGTGTGAATGAAGCACCACAGATCTAAGACCATTAACAGATATTCCCGATCATCTTATATCAAAAAAGTGACATTTTCCCATGGAAACATTTGAAACATTCAACTGCCAATGGCAGATTCTTGAGGAATCAAGTCATCAAGTGATTTGTGCATGTGCAAAGCAGATTATGGATATTCTGGCAAAACAAATAAATTCATATTTGGAGGTGTTTCCAAAATCGCTTTAGCACTATAACAGCCCAGAGAACAGCTGCCGACAGCATCAGAGAACTCATTAGAAGCCCATACTCCAGATCTTTAGCTCCCTTCATTTCATATTTGTCTCGAGAGGCTTGGGCCTCACATGGGCATCATTCCAATCTGCTCAGGGAGACAGCCACAGCACAATCATCAGCAATAGGAACTATCATGTCTCAAAGGGATATTTTTGGAGCCACATTGCCCAACAGAAATCCCACAGCTACTGTTTTAGAACAGAGTTGCAGGAGCTCAAGGCTTACTAGTCCTGCTTCCAACTTCAGAAACATGGTGACAGACTGGAGCTACATTTCTTCATATATCCCTGTCTGAGCCATGTCACTCAAGACAAGTTTCACAGTTGATCCTTGGCTCAAAAACCCTCTCAGTAGGGGCATCAGGTAGAGCTTATTAATTCAGCAGTTTCCAGCTGAATCTCAGGGCTTGTTCACACATGCATCTTCATTGCTTGATGGCTGCAACCTTGCTTAATTTGCGAGGTACCAGACGACTGGAGGAGTCAGCACCACTGATGTCTAGGTTGCCCCTATCTTCAAAAAGGGCAAAAAGGAGGAACCTAGGAACTACAGAACAGTCAGTCTGACATCCATCCCTGGGAAAATTCTGGAGCAGATTATAAAGAAGTCAATCTGTAAACATCTTGAAATCAATGCAGTGATCACTAGAAGCCAACATGGATTTGTCAGGAACAAATCCTGTCAGACAAATTTGATCTCATTTTTTGATTGGGTAACCTCCATTGTGGACTGTTGAAATGCTGTGGACATCATATATCTTGACTTCAGCAAAGCTTTCGACAAAGTGCCCCATGATATTCTGATTAACAAACTAGCTAAAAGTGGGCTAGATGGAACAACTATTAGGTGGATTCACAATTGGCTACAGAATCTGACTCAGAGTACTCATCAATGGAACCTTCTCAAACTGGGGAGAGGCAATGAGTGGGGTACCGCAGGGATCAGTCCTGGGCCCAGTGCTCTTCAACATTTTTATTAATGATTTGGATGAGGAAGTGCAGGGAACGCTTATCAAATTTGCAGATGACACAAAATTGGGTGGGATAGCTAATACCCTGGAAGACAGAAACAAACTTCAAAGTGATCTTGATAGGCTGGAGTGCTGGGCTGAAAACAACAAAATGAAATTTAATAGGGATAAATGCCAAGTTCTACATTTAGGGAATAGAAACCAAATGCACAGTTACAAGATGGGGGATACTTGGCTCAGCAATACTACAAACAAGAAGGATTTTGGAATTGTTGTAGATCGCAAGCTGAATATGAGCCAACAGTGCAATATGGCTGCAAGAAAGGCAAATGCTAATTTTGGGCTGCATTAATAGAAGTATAGCTTCCAAATTACATGAGGTACTGGTTCCTCTCTATTCGGCACTGGTTAGGCCTCATTGAGAGTATTGCATCCAGTTCTGGGCTCCACAATTCAAGACGGACGCAGACAAGCTGGAGCATGTTCAGAGGAGGGCAACCAGGATGATCAGGGGTCTAGAAACAAAGCCCTATGAAGAGAGACTGAAACAACTGGGCATGTTTAGCCTGGAGAAGAGAAGATTGAAGCGAGACATGATAGCACTCTTCCAATACTTAAAAGGTTGTCACACAGAGGAGGGCCAGGATCTCTTCTCGATCCTCCCAGAGTGCAGGACACGGAATAACGGGCTCAAGTTAAAGGAAGCCAGATTCCAGCTGGACATCAGGAAAAACTTCCTGACTGTTAGAGCAGTACGACAATGGAATCAGTTACCTAGGGAGGTCATGGGCTCTCCCACACTAGAGGCCTTCAAGAGGCAGCTGGACAAGCATCTGTCAGGGATGCTTTAGGATGGATTCCTGCATTGAGCAGGGGGTTGGACTCGATGGCCTTGTAGGCCCCTTCCAACTCTGCTATTCTATGATTCTATAATTACTTGCATGTGTGAGCTGGCCATCAGCAATCTTACACTACGTATGAACTCAAATGCAATGCTTTTCAGTGGAGTCAGCATCACTGATGTCTAGGTGTCAGTCAACAAGTGTAGAGAAATCAAGTGGTTGTGTGTGCCCCCCCCCCCCCGGGGAAAAGCCACAGAGCAAATCTTTCTTCAGTCACAATGGGACTTCTCATCAAAAGATAATGAGAAGAAACTGTGCCTGATGATCCTAGAAGAGACACTAGATGTAACACTGTGCTATGTTGCCACTAGATAATGAACAGTGGTGCAAAGGACTCTTATCTTGCCCCAACAGAGAATTTCCTTGCAGTACACCAATACTACAAGGAAGATATCTGATCCCAAAGTGGGAAGCAGAGCTTCACTGTCCATTCTTGATCCAGGTGGCCACGTGGCTCATCTACATCTCCCCTCCTTTGCCACAACTATGGAACTGAAAGTGATCCAGCAGCACCAAACTACTGTCCAAGCTCATATTTCTACTGTTGGCGTAGATCAAGCCATCCAGTGCCAAGCATATCATATGGTTTCCAGGGCCCATGCAAATGTAGATCATGTATGTAGGCCCCTTCCAACTCTGCTATTCTATGATTCTATGTATTGGGTAAGTCTAGTTGGAAGCTTCAAGTCTGTCACTTATTAATACAAAAATATGGAAAGCAGAACTTTAGGGGTATTTTTATTGGGAATGTGGTGTGGAGTCTTTCCATGGTCCTAATCCTGATTAGAGGTGGGGTAGTAACGTAATCTAACATTTTAAAAGAAGCATGCACTGCCAAACTATAATTTTACGTATGCTGTAGTTTGGTCCCAAGTTCCCAGCAAAGGAATTATGCCATACACAAAAATACACATGTGCATATTTCAAGAATGCTTGGGAGTGGTGCCATCTTAGATCAAGAAGATTTCACCAATCTCAAGCACTTGCTCAAGAAAGCATATACCACACTTTGGGAGATTTTCAGTGATGAAAGGGCATGCACCTAAGTATTTATGCAGAAATCACATTCACCTTACAGTGAACAGCAACTTAAAGTGCAGTCAACATCTGAAGATGTATTTTGATCTGCCATGCTGGTATCTTATGACGTGAAAAGATCACATCATAAATATCAGTCTGAGAACTATAAAATGTAAGCATGAACCAAGCCTCTATTTCCAGTTCATTTTAGAGAATGCTGTCTTGAGATAACAAAGGGAGAGAAAATAACAGCAATAGCTTACCTTTAACAAATACATAAATGGAGTTGTTCAAGCTTTCTCTGTTTTTACACATATATGTTCCTGTGTCTTGGGGTCTTGCTTTACTTAGGTGGAACTCCTTATGTTTTACATTCTTTGGCCTTGCTGATGGATCCGCATTCTGAATAACCCAGGTCACAGGGCCATCGTCATTACACAACAGTCTTAATTCTTGCCCACTCTTCAGAATCAAAAAAGAATCCGCTGGAGTAATAGAAGGTCTTGTACTACCTGCCAAAAATAAAATTTAGTGATTAATATTTGTTTATCACCTTTCCTTTTTTCATTCATTCATTCATTCAATTTTTTAAAAAACAGGACTATGCAAGTTTAACTTGTAATTTTCATTTGTTTAAAGCTAGTATTTCAGTTTTAGGAATTTCATGCTGCTAACTGAATTTTCTTGGCTGCTTCAATATTTTACTCCAGCTCCCCCTTCCTTTTGAAAGGAGGTTGATATCCAGAGCTTCATGTGGTGCAGAGTGGTAAGCGGCAGTTACTGCAGCCAAAACTCTCCCCACGGCCTGAGTTCAATCCCAGCGGAAGCTGGTTCTCAGGCAGCCGGCTCAGGTCAACTCAGCCTTCCATCCTTCTGAGGTCAGTAAAATGAGTACCCAGCTAGCTGGGGGAAAGGTAACTGCGACTGGGGAAAGCAATGGCAAACCACCCCGCTACAAAGTCCGCCAAGAAAACGTCAGCGAAAGCAGGCGTCCCTCTAGGAGTCAGCAATGACTCAAGTGCTTGCACGAGAGGTTCCTTTCCTTTCCTGATATCCAGAAACAGAATCACAAAATGGAGACCTAGAATACAGAGACCTTGAGTTGGATGCAGCTTTAGTCTTACTTAGAGGAGACCCACTCCAATCAATGGGACTAAAGATAGTCATGCTTTCAGGGTCTGCTCTACATAAGACTAAATCTGAATCCAATGCCGTATCTATAAAGACACCAACCATTCCTCAACTGACCAGCCACTGTTTTTATTGGAATTCTGTTTTAAATTGAACAATTTTAATATGCTGTTTTAATCTTTTTACTGGTTTATTCCTATGTTCAACTGCTCCAGAATCTCTTTTAGATATTGAGCATTATATAAATATTACAAATAAATAAATAAATATTGACAGATTCTAGTTCTACAATTGTCATCTTATATGACATGGGAATTGTAGTCTCTTCATCCACAGTTTGTCTTGATAGGAAAACACTACATTTCCTACAATTTTTTCCTTCACATGATGCACAATATTAAAGGTGGAAGAAATCTACCTCTCCAGCCTCCTCTTCCGGTACCCAACTAGTAGAAGAAAACTTGTAAGCGTGCTCTCTTGCCTTCAGTACATGCCATCTAGTCGCCATCACAAGACAAATTTTGTTGTTAATAATTTCTGCAGACTTTATAAAAAGTATGTAATATTTTAACTGTTCTGTATTATTAAACATGCACAGGCCTCATCTCAATATGTGCTAAAAAAACCTTTTTACATGTTTTACTGAAATTATATTATTGTTCATATGTACGCACAGGCCGTGTTTGCAGTGTGCTCTTATATTTGTAAGAGGTTTTAAGTTATATGTTGTTTCATTCCTGTTTTTTATATGTACTTTTACAACTCCTTGAAAAAGGCCTAAAAAAACCAAGAGGCCGAAACACGTTCGGCTTTTGGATTATAAAATTTTCCTACAGTATCCTGAGTCTTTTCTCCCTTTTTGTGTATAACTTGAGTTCAAGTGGGTTCAGCTATTATGTATTTGTGTTAAACCACACAAAGTGTATGTTCACTGGGGAAAGGAAGCTACCGAGCTCTACAGGGGATCTGGAAACTAGTTTACATCTAGCCATTTTATGTGTCTTGGTTGCTTTGCAGAGATTCCCGCAATCTACATATTTCTCAAAAGTTATGTCCATTTATCATCACTGCCTCAGTTGTGCGAATCACAATCTGGTTATTTCATGCTAACTTTGTTTATACCAATTGCCACTCTAAAAGAAACGGGGTGGGGGGACGACTCCAAGAACATCTCCACTTGGCTCACTTGATGCAGACAGTAAGAACACTTCAATTAATTATTTCTTTCAAAAGTTGGCTTTTCTCGCCATTAGGGCCAATGTCACCTGCTAAGCCTACAAATGAAGTTTGCATAGATTATCCTGCAGTTGCAAATGTATTTATCTCACAACTTTAACAGCTCTTAAAAGTACAATGGATTTAAGAGGATGTCAGGTAAACACTCCCCAGCTAGTAAGAAATCCAAAGAAAGTGAAACACAATAAGACAAAGAGGGAAGGGTCAGATTCTCTAGAGAATCTAATCAATCTAATCGATAGAGAGCCTTTCAAATCAACAAAGACCAAGTATAATACCTTGGATAGCATGTTGGATTGCACTGGAGAAATCAGAGTTTAAATCCTGGCTAAGCCATTGAGCTCATGGGGTCCATTAATATATTTAACCCTTGTGGATGTGGCCCTGACATCAGAGTTGCCTGGAGGAAGGAACATATGAACTGGTACAACACTAATGCTAGATCACCGGAAGGGCCTGCTGTTGCAATGTTTCCCTATTATTCTGAGGCCTGAATTACACTCTATGTTAAACACTGACCATGCAGCTGATCCTCACTATTTTGTTTACCTTAGTGTAACCACATGGAACCCTGATCCCGATCAGGACCACCACATGTGGTTTGAGCAAGTTTAAACCTTCCCACCTAGCCACTTTTCCTCCAAAATTCTCACCTAACCACTCCACCATGGGGACAATGGCACTAATAGAGTCCCCCTGCCCCCTTTTTTAGTCTATGTGATAGTGGTGGTAGGGTGAATTGCGAGGAGTGGCTGGGCAGGAAGGCTGAAACCTCCCCTAGACACGCACAGTGGTCCCAATCCAATTTGCCCCCGTACACTTACACTAAGGTAAACAAAATGGTGAGGATTAGCTACATACTATGTATTTAATGTGTAGTTCAGCCCTGAAAAGTGCTCAGCCTTTTCTGTGCACTATCACATAACTTCAGCAGCAACACTGCTCTACTTCAAGACACTCTGAATGTATGAACCAGAAATAGCTATCCTTCCACTCATCTTTCAGCCTAACCTATTGATGTTTTTTAAAAAGTGATTTCTTTGCAGATCAATAGTTATAATATCAAACCAGTGGCATCAAAGTATTTATCACTCCCTGTGATTTCTATGTTCATCTGAAACTCTTCTGTTCTTCCGATTACATTTAACAGCAGCAAATATGCATGCAAAAGTATTACAAAACCGTCGTACATTGTTTGCTCATATTTCCACGCATGCATGGCCTTGTATTTGCTGCTTGGGCCATCCATATGGAACAATAGCCTCCTTTCACTCTCTAATTCCCAAGTCATACATTCAAAGGCTACTGTTCTGCTTACAATGAATCTTCTCTTCTAAGCCAGCATATGCACCTCTAACAAGGTACTTGAATAAACAATTATGTCCCCCTAACAATCATGAATGGACATGTCACAGGACTGGGCTCAGCATTTGCAACTCATCATATGTCCAAGAATGGAAAGCCAACAAAAAGACCTGATAATCATAAAGCGACATTGACCACATATCAAAATGGCACAGACCATACTTGTGCTCATTATAACAGACCCACGCAATGTGCAGACCCACCAAGTTGAACACAACCCACCAGCTACGTACGTAATCTGTTTGTCCTGTCTTTAGTACGTACCAACAATTAGGAAGATTACCGAGGACTCAACGGGCAGCCATGCACCGTGGCTGGGCTGTGTTCAGCTTGGTGGGTCACAAGTTATGCATATGTTGCACTCAATTAGCAACACCAGCAGTCAGTGGGAAGGGTAGACAAGACTGCAGCTGGTTTTGCTGCAGTTAACCATGTTATGTTTTAATTCATATTTTGTTTTTAATCTGCATATTATTATTGTTAGCTCCCTAAGCACTTTTTTGAGGTTGAAAGGCAGGATATTAATTAATTAAAGAAAGAAAGTAGTGTGAGGGTGTACTCTCCCCTCCCTCCCCCAGAGATCCTCATGTAGATTGCTCATTCCCCGGATAGCAGTGAGGGAAAAGCACTCTGTATCAGGATTGCTCGGGTGTTTGTGAGTATGTATCTGTGTGTGCATGTGCATGCAGCCCTCAAGTCCTGAGCTATCATCACATGCAGCACTGCTAAAGAACAAACTGGTCCTCCATGACTCAAAAGAAGGAAACAGGCAATCCTCACATTATGATGAAGTCTACAAAAATACAATACACACAAGAGCACTGATTATATTATGCACCATTATAGATACAATATACAGTTTTGATAGGTACATCATATATTTGTTTGAACTTTCAAAAATCGACATAATAATTGCATTATAGATATGTAATGTGATGAAAAATAAATGATAGGACTGCACTTCTGCATGGGGCTTAAATTCTACCGAAGTCAATAGAACTTGAGTGCATATAAATGCATGCAGTCTTGCAGCCTTAACGATTAATCAAAGCACATTTAGGAATCGTCTACTTATGATACCCTAATATCAAAAAAGGAAGGGAATGGCTATGCGATTGTGTAAGAAAAGGAAACATCATCACTCACACTGGAAATTTGGAGGTGGTTGTATTGCACAATTCTGCACTCTCAGGAGCCGTATACTGCCACAAATGTAATTGATGGCATCAGTTCCTTCCCCACCCCCCAGATACGCACATCCTTAGAGAAGAATACTAATGGACCACTGGTGATATTAACTCCTGCTGTACGATTCTAGCTATGATCACTGCAATACTAAAAGTGCTAACTATTATCAGTGATATAAATGACTAAAGAGCACTGCCGCTCTTCATCTACAGTGGTGACATTTGGTTGTGTTATGATTCCCTGCAACTTGGCAGTGTCACCTTTAGCTTTGCAACAGCAATCCACCTGTGCTGCATTTTGCACATGACTAACCAAGGACAATGTTATCGGAGGTGATTATCACCTGTATTTCTCATCTGAGCCAAAGAGGAGCTTTTGAAAGATCTAGTCCCTGATATTCCTTCTTACATTCTCAGTGCCAGGGGGAAAACAACAATAAAGACCACAATACCAATTCACTGTTTACAGTGGCATATACCTTGCAAGGTCTTCCTTCTGAACAAAGCAATCTGTTGCCACAGTTTGACATTACAGGCTAGCAAGGCTTCATAAAACAGGTCAATTATCCTTCACAATTACAGTTCCTGAGCGAACTATCCTAAGGTCTGCAGATCAATAGGGGGTTCTTTAGGAACTTTTAAGCAGGGGAAAGATAAAGAGACAGGATTAAAAAGAGCTCTGTTGTTTACCAAACTGGATGTTTGCACCATCTGTGAAGTTAATGTGATAACGATAATCTCTCTCTCCCAATCTCTCTCCCCCTCTTTTAACATTAACCCCTTTCTTTAAAACTCTGAAGAGCGACCACTCAAAATGCCTAGGACTGAGGAACTGCCTGGAGGGGACCCATTTTGAAAAATAAAAATGATGACAGCATTAGTGAAAACCATTTTCCTTGGGCATGGTTGATTAGATGTGGCCAGGAGGGACTTTTCAGGCAGTTTCCAAGGCCAAGGGGTGGAAGTGGGAGGCTGACAGGAAGACACTGAGAGAAATGGGACATTTTGGCTGGGTGGTCAAAACGACATGAAACAGCTGTGTAATGGTCAAGAATAGGCAGGCATGAGAGGAGGACAGGAGGCAAAGACCTCAGCTGCAATTGTATAGGGGAATGGCTGTTGCATTGCAGCTGAGGTAATGTGAGGCGCAGGTCAAAGATAGGCATAGTCAGGGACCTGCTGAAGTCCCACACCTCAGCCCACTGACAAGAGCCCCTTGGAGTTGTTCCTCATCACTGCAGCCTGCTTTTTCACCTGCCTCACATTCTGGCCCAGGCAACAGAAGTGGAGAGAAGGTGCAACAGTAGATCCCACTGCCTCCTTGCAGGTTTGGGTCCCCAGGAGGTCCAGATTTGGCCCCAGGCCTAAGGTTCTGCACCCATTTTAAAGGTTGTTTTATGCTCCTGTAAACATCCACGTTTCCACAAACATGGTGATACCTCCCTCTTGTTTATCAGTGCCCCCATTTTGGCCTGTCAGCACTCAATATCTATATTGCCTACTCAGAACATGTCTCAAGTTTGACCATCTACAGATCTACAAAATTAATGCTGCTTTCTAAAATGTACTCATTTCTTTCAGATTAATAAACTGCTCATCAACTAATTGCTCTCACTGTTAATTTTTTTCAACCATTATAGATTCAAATACACAAAATATGAAATAATTAATTTGGAGCAAATAAAATGGAGCAAAACATACACTAATGGAAAATTCATTATGCAAATGTGTTGGGGTTTTACTTTTTTTCATTCATCATAACCTTTACCGGACATTTTGCTTAATGGCTTAGGTTTCCCAATGCAACTCAGAAGCACTTTTAAAAGTACATTACCTCTTTACTCTGATTTTAGTTTTGAGAAATATTTATTGGAAAATGCCATGAGGGTATAAAATGATGTTTTCTAGATTCCTATAAGTAATGCAAACAAGAAAGCTGGAATACACAATGCATTCTTTCCCAATGCCAGAGTTTGAATCACCAGCCATTAAGAAAACACCGAATTGAATTGTAGTGCAGCTTTCTTGGTAATATGGATGCTAATTATTTCAAGGGCTGGCAGCAATTTAATCAAGATATTGAAGTTTCATTAAAGATATTCTGATAGTCTCCTAGATAAAGCCTTCAGAAGAAAAAAATGGCAATAACTACATAATTATTCTACTATTGCTATTTTGTTATCTTTTGATTTTTTTCTGCCGGCAGTATCTCATTTCAACAAAAATGCAACGATGAATAAAACATGCAGATTAAAATAATCTACACAACTAAACTGAGGACAAAAGAATGCTAATATTGTATCTTAACTAAAGTTGACAATGGCTAGGCTCAAAAGGAGCACCCATACCTTTGATACCTGCATAGCAGTAGGGAGTTCAGAACTGGGTAGTCATTCTTGAGTCTAAGAGGACATCATATCCCTTGAAACTTTCATCTGCAGCACTTTTGGGTCACCAAAATGAGTACCAGGACACAGATCTGAAGATTCCTGGTTTGAGCCACAGTGGCTTCGAACAAACAGATTAAAAGTGTAGTTTTATACATATCTAATCAGAAGTAGTTTTCAATGGTGTTTGTGCCAACATAAGTAGGTATAGGATTGTACCCTAAAATGAGCTATATTACTGAAGTTCAGTTCCACCTTGGAATACAGATTTGTCCAGCTTGCACTGCTAGAGTGAATTTTGAATGAAGGACCATGTCCTTAGATTTCCTCTACAGCTTATATTGTAACTTCTGAGCAGTTTCTTCTCTTCCTATTGTCTTACATGCTAAAATGGCAATGTTCCAGAACCACAGGAATGTGTTTTTTCTGAGGGCACGAGCTATTAATTAGCAGGAAACTACAACTCCCATGTTTCCTTGAACTAGGATGCTGCTAGGCATGCACTGTTATGATTGATAATAATTTATAACAAGGATTCATGGAACCTGTAGATTCTGGGACATCAGACCTCCATACTAAGGAGTCTGCCAATTCCAGAACACTGTATTTTCCAGAATCCTCAGTTGCTGTGCTCACATTGTTCACGATACTAACAATTTAGCTAGACCTACCTGAAAGTATGGGGGAGGGGAGACCTTGCATTGCAATTAACGTGAGATCTCGCCCCCGTTTACACATAAGGCGGATGACCTCAGGAAGAGAGGCGTCGCACCCGCCATTAAAAAAAAGTTCTTAAAGGGAGAGGAGCGCACGAACGGTCGTGCACAAAGGTAAGTGGTTTTTTAAAATTTCATTTCATTTCCCCGCTCCCCCCACCCTAACCCTGATGGGCGCAGGTCCTGACTCCGCGCAAGTAATCCCTGATCCCGGGATCCCCTGTGCATCATAGATAAGGCCTAAGGAAAGAGGGCTGCCTTATTGAGAGAGCTGGCTACTACTGCTAAGTGAGTGGGAAGGGAATGGGGGCAGCAGCGCAAGATTCAGGGAATTTTGGAAAGGTTTGCAGGCAGGGATTTGAATCCAGTCAAGTTCCTGAGGGTGGGTCCAAAGTTTGGAATTAGGCACAGAAAAAAACTAGCTACCTTCCAAACTCTGTGGGGTGGATTGCTCACTTTGCCAAGCCCAATTCTAAATCGAACCAAATGGAATACCCCCTTGCTAGTTGTTCTCTGAAAAAAATCACTAGTGATAATGCTAATTTAATCACTGACTATCAAATTTTAGAGGCACTGAACCATTTTGCATGTAACAGCAGCCCATGAGTTAAACAAATCATGGGCTGTTGGAGATGAGCGAGAGAGCGGGCACGTTTTTAATCAACAACCTATGATGAGCTCCTTTGTAGGTTGTTGAGGATGATGCCTGAAACCAGACCAATAGGTTGTTTTGGAGCTAAAAAAACCCAAGTGGTTAACCCAAGAACAAGCCATGGGTTAACCGCTGAGTTGCTTAGCCCCTAAACAACCCAGAGGTCTGGGTCCAAATGTCACACTTAACAACCTATGAAGAAGCCAATTGTGGGTTGATTAAAAGCAGAAGAGGAAGGTGCACAGGAGGCAGTGCTCTCTCTCTCTCCCCCTCTTTCTCATGTACAACCACCTATGGGTTGTGCCAACCAATTCATAGAGGGTTTAAGGTAATACTGTGACTGTGGTGGTCCCAGAGAAATGGCACTCTTTCTTGCATATGCCCACTGAATTTTAAGTACTGACGTCTGAACTTCGGAAGCAGCTGTGATATCAAAACTTAAATGACAAATAACCTTAAGAACAATGTATAGAGCTTATTGCTCATAGCTACTCCATACAACTTGTGATTCACCAAGCTGAACACACCACCTTTGTCCCAGCTGTGCATGGCAGCCCACCAGAGACTTGATAAACCTCATGTTCTTGCTGACTTTGACTGCGGGGGGAAGGAGCAGTAAAGACCCTGACAAACCAAAACAAAGCCAAGGCTGGTGTGAGCAGCATTAGGCTTAGTTGATTAAAACCCCTGCAGTGAGCAAAATAATGATAATTTTGGCCCATACATATCAAAATTATGACAATTTTGGCCCATACATATCAAAACAATGATAATTTTGACCCATATATATCAAACACTTCAATTTGATACTGTATATACAGCTTAAATTTCTAAAATAATTGAAAAGCTTTTTTTAAAAACAGAAAAGAAAATAGAACACTCCAGCCTAGTATATAAAAATAACATGCTATATTCAATGTATTTACCATTGCATTCAAGTATTTAGTTACTGAAGGGTGGGGGGATAACCTGTCTGTAAATGGCTCTCTCTCTCTCTTACATAACTAACGAAGCAGTGGGCTGAATGCCAATCCACATGCCATTAGCACAATACACAGGAACCATTTTCGTTTCAATGCTGTTGCTGTAAATTTTCACTGGAATAGTGACGATCAGAATCCGTCTTTGTTTATGAAGCTCAACTGATGAAAGTGTAATTAATTCAAATACGAGTTGAGCCAACCATTAAAAACATCTCTTTGTGAAGAGGTTCTCCACTTGATTTGCTCATGTCACGTAGTCAAAGGCTCCACTCTTTTAGTTTGAGAAACTGGCAAGTCATTATTTTTGGAAACGGACAAGGCAGTTCATGGCTCATTCCCAATCTCACTGCACATCTGCAAGTTTCAAGTCAATACGTTAAACAATATATACATTGTGGGCTGTTTGCTAGGCACAAACTAAAGTAAATCTGGAACATCCCATTGAGTGTCTCTAGAGATCACTTCTCCACTTGCAGCACTGATTAACAGCTGAACTTTTTGACAGTGGTGGTAGATACAAAAAGCACTTTCCAAGCTTGTACTTTTTATAGAAGCTCCAAATAACCCTGTCTGACTTCTGGCACAGATCCCCCACAGTGATGCAGCAATCTCAGTTAAGGTTAAGCAGAGCAACTCTGTTCCTCTCAAAAAGTTTTGTTGGGAAGTGGAATTATTCCATTCTATTACGCCCATAGTCTGAAGTGAATTGTGGAATCTTCAGTAACATGGTTGGGCCTCCTTTTTGCATGCCTCAAGGCCTCTAGTGAGGTCAAAGTGTAGTGAAACCACTGCCCCTCATCATGCTGGACAGCCCTGCCTCACATGCCCAGAAAAATCTCTAATGTGGCATAGAAAGGGTTTATCATCACCACCAGCCTGCCTCACAGCATGCACATTGGAGACCTAGCACTGTCCTGGGATGGCACCAGGCCATGGTAGGCCCTCACTTTGCATGCTGTTTATGAAGCAGGCCCCCAAACTCTTGATAGCCCTTCTGGTTCCATGCCAGAAAGGCTTCTGGTCCCTGCTAGAACCCAGAATGCTAAGCAATATTACCTCTTTCTACCACATTATCTGAACCAAACAAAATAGTGTTTTAAGAGCTCATCCACTTTGATAACATTGGGTTGTATCCAATCTTAGCCCCACTTACAGTAGACCCATTGAAATTAATGGGACTTAAGTTAATCATTTCAATGAGTCTTCTCTAATAAGTAGGGCTTAGATGGGATACAAGCCATCATATTTAATTTCAGCAGTAATCAGTGCTCCTTATTTCAGTGGTTCCCAAACTGCTTCTAAGAAAAGCTATTAATTAGCTTCCACACCATCCCTTGCTGTGGAAGTCACATTTTTTACTTCTTGTGCGATGCTACTGACAATTACACACCACCTATAGCAAAACTGATTTGACTAATCCAAGGATTCTGATTCACCATTTGGATATGATTAACTTTATTTAATTATCCTTTAGTTTAAAAACAACAATAACAACACCACCAAATCCCAAAGCAAGAGGCGTCATTCAAGATGATTTGCTATAGGTCCATTAATTCCTCATGGAAATCTTGTCACTGTTTTTCACAAGCAGCGTAAATTATTCTAAAATATCACCTCATAATGACAGTTTAGAAAGATAGCTTGTGGTGAGTGTTTGTGGGGAAAATGTACTTCATTTGATTTTAAAAAGCTGCCTGGGTGGATTGATAGCCTCAGTGTAGGTGGTGAAGTTAAAAGCAAGGTAGCAACCCACCCCCTTTATAATATGTGGAAGTGTTACAGGACAGGAAACCTTCAGAAACTGAACTATATAAAGACCCTATATAGAGGAAACATTCATTTGACGGAAGGATGTGTGTTATACATGTTGACAGTACATTATATGAACTTTCACCTGCATCCTATGAGTGTGAAACGCTGCGAGTACATTCCTATGCCCTAGGAATTTCTCAATTCCATTTTTAAAACAATAGTCATACTTACATACTTCCACAGGCCATCAAATGAACATTATTCAGCTTCTGCTGAACTTTTATTTCCTTAAAAACCACACAAGTGCTCTTTAGATATGATAGCGCACGGAAAAAAAGGGAGGTGAGAGGACCCCTTGGGAGTGTGCGCAACAAGCTAAACGGCAAGGGGTGGAACCCAAAAAGAAGTTGTTAAAGAATGTTATTTTGATAAGCCTTTCTTGAAATTATGTTTCAAAAAAGGCTTATTGAAATAACACTCTTTAACAACTCCTTTTTTGGTTCCACCCCTTGCCGCTTGGCTTCTTCCGCACACTTTAGACATGATAACCAACACTTTTTTGTTCCTCCAGCTCTGTATTTCCATCATGTCTTTTGTTTGTAACAGCCCACTTGATGCCATGAGAGACATCCGTTCTCAGTAGTATGTTGAGAGTTGCCAAGCGAAGACTACTACTCACAGGAAAGAAAAGGCACAGCACATCCGAATACCTTTGTTATCTCTCCTCCCAAATAGTGTAACTCATCTGTCACGCTTCCAAAGAGAAACGTCTCACTCACACCGCTAATCTGTCTAAACAAAACAGATTTGGGAACTATTAGATTCAGAGCCAAATTCTTTCATTTCTGTCACAGAGAACTGCCAGTCAAACCAGAATTATTATCTTTTTAAAGAAATTTACTAATGGTGTCTTCTCCACAGTTCATTCTTCAAAATTCAACTGCAGGTGTGGCTATGAGATTTACCTAATGAAGTGTTCCTGGTTGTCAAAAGTTTTAACAATGAATGGAGTTAAAACAACAACAGGAAAATAAAGATAAACACTTGTCCAGCGTTCTGCAGAATGGTGGCCTCCAATGCTTAGTAGTCATGCAGATGTAGCTAAGTAAAATTCAACGCCAAAAATATGCCACTGATTATGCTATAACTGCCCATAATCAGTTATGTTCATAATCAGTTTATTTAACTAAGACCATTTTAGTCAAATTGCTGTAAAGTTAAGAATAAGACTGCATGTTCTTTCTACCAGCATCTGAAGAAAAACAAAGTTTACATATTATTATTATTATTATTGCATAGCCTGTTATTTACAAAGGTTCAACACAAAATATTTTTTTAAAGGAATAATTACGTAGGGTCTCTTGTACAACCTGCTTTTGTACAAACCTAAAGAATAAAGCCACAATCATTATAAAGGCTTGCTTTCTGATCTACTTGGAAACAGTACCTCAGATTGTGATTATAACATAAATGTGTCTAAAATCAGGATGCCAGAGTTAATGTTAAGAACAGTGTCCTTCATCCATGTTGTTAGCCTGTTGCAATCCTTCCCACATGATGTTTTCAGACATCATGGGATTGACCACGCTATCCAAAACCTCTAAGGAGTCATCCTGACATAGTCAACTGACTCATGTGTTTTCTGGGAAGACTCGCACAATAGACAAATGCCCTTGTTAGCCTCATGTTTCAAGGGATGTGCAAGAATACATGTCTTTGCAGGGAGACCACAATGTCAGTGCTGTTGGCAGAATTAGTAGGGTTGCCAGAAGCTACCATGGTGGCATCATGGTGGCTACCATGATGACATCAAGGGTAGCTGTGTTCTTGTAATTCTGGCTGACCAGAATGGGGTGGTTGAAGAATCCTGGAAAAGCATTCTCCATGCTAGACCAAGAGGATCTGAGGTGTAAAGAAACTTCCTGTCTGTCAGGAAGGGGAGCAGCGTCAGGTAGGAAAGGGCTGCAGTGGAGTGGTAGCATGACAAAGGTCCCAGGATCAATCCCTGTCTGACACTCTGGAGAGCTGCTTCCAGTCAGTGTAGATTGTATGGAGTTAGTTGGACCAAAGTTCCAATTCATAACTTCCTATGAAGTTAGCAATGTAAACGTCCTTAAACAGAAGCCCACAGGAAGCAAGGAGGAGGATGCCATGGAGGGCTGGAGAGCTGAAAGGCACAGCCAGTTCTCAGCAGTTGAACCATGGAATAGTTATGGTGGCAGGCATTACCAGTTGCTTTGAAGGAAGTGAGTATGGTGAGGCTTGACCCAAACACATTAATAGATAATTGACCACTGGCACAATAGGCCAAGTACTGGGGTTTTTATTTAGATACTACTTCAGTTAGAGAAACCAAGGTATGGGCCTGCTAACAGAGGTTCACTTGGGGGAGTGGCTCCATTGGGATAATATTTAGGTACAAAGACTATGCATTCATGTGGACCTACTAGAATCAAACACAGTCCTTTTTTATAATAATGTTCTTGCTATTATGCCTTTGAAAACATATCAATTTTGTACCCTAAAATCCTCAAATGTGAAGCACATAACTAAATATATGAATGATCTGCAATTCATTTGTGACCCAGCAAATTATTTTGTCCAGGGATGAGGAAACTAAGCCCCTCCAGATGTTGGTGGACTCCAACTCCCTAACCCAGCATGGCCAATGCTCAGGGATGATGGGAGGTTTGGTCCAACAACATCTAAAGGGCCATAGGTTCCCCACCTCTGATTTTGTCAAAGTGAAATGTTCAGAAAGTTGTGTGTGACTAAACATCCAGGTTTATCATCTTCAACTACAACTATCCTTGAGCCCAAACCAAAATCAAACTTTGTGGCCAAGCCATACAGGGCTGAAGCAGAACTGTGTGTTTGAATAGGTCCAGTAAGAATACAAACTGGGAAACAAAATGTATGTGTAGTATTGCATCTCTCTCTCTTGGTTGGAAGGAAGAAAAAAAGACTCAATGGTGGGAAAATAGCTGTAAATAAGCTGTATTTTACTGAATGGAGTTCTACATACACTTTAAAAAAGAAAAGAAAAAAGAAGTTTCATTCAGGATATTAGAGCTAATTTCCTCTTGTCCTTTTAAAACAGCTAAAAGAGACTTGAGGAAGTGAGTCAAATTCCTGAAAGATGTTTGTACAACGCTACAAAGAAAAATAGCATCTGTAAAGTCAAACACAAATGCAAAGAATAAGACTGTGTGGAATGGCACTTCTCTAGAAAATGACATAAAATCAAGGCAAGGATCTGCCTCAAGTGATTTAGACTGGAATTCCATATTGAACTCAATGGGATCTATTCTGAGTAGACATGTATAGACTGCACTGTTAGGCTAGGCTGCAATCCTATACACACTTACCTAGGAATACATTCCACTAAAACCAATGTGGCTCTCTTCTGAGTAGACATGGATGGGATTTAACTGTTAATCTTGCATTATTCACATCTCTACCTATGAAATGTTTCTCATAAATTAATAATTCAATCCTATATGATTGCTTGGAATTAAGTCCTACTGAATTCAATCTCAAGTAAATGGGCATAAGATTAGACCCCAAGGCAACAACCCAAATACATGTCATGTACTAGGGAGTAAGCCTCAATGAATACAGTGGGGCTTACTTCTGAGTAAGCATGCACTGGATTTTGCTGTAAATTCCATGTAATCTGTGTGTTTGTGCACATATCCTGACGATGGCCTTTCAGTACTTCTGTAGCTTTTCCCCCTAGCTTTGTCTTTCTTCAGGTTTTAGCATCTTATTTTCGTCTGATAAAATGCTAGGTCTGTCTTAAAATATTTTAATATCTATCGGCTTAAGAGAACGCAAATTATAACATCACTAAACCATGATTACTAGATTTATATGTATCTTTAAATTATGGTTCCTGATAATATTGCTGCAATTCTATAAACCGCCCAGAGAGCCCTGGCTATGAGAGTGGTATATAAGTGTAATAAATAAATAAATATACAATCTGGGAGTAAATTAAACTGAACTCAATGGGGCTTATTATGGGTAAACAAGTAGAGGATTATATTATAATAACACTTTCTATAACCCTTGAAGGGTTATAGAAATAATTAAAGTAGTCCCAATAAATCAATGGTGGCCAGCCTTTTCAGTAAGTAGGTCCAGAGTATATTATGGGGCCATTGTGGCATATATTGGGCCTGTTCAGAAAACACCTTAAACCCTGCTGGTTAAGGCTTTTGGTTAAACAGCAAGGTTTAAGGTGTCTTGTGCAATGCCTTTTGCTAAACCCTGCTCACTCACTGACCACAGCCGGACCGTCTGCAGCAGGATTAGCAGCTCTAACCGTGGCTTAAAGCGTTGTGTGCGACAGCACAGCTTGTGGTTAGTGTTAACTACAGAGAACCACCGTTTCGCTAACCACAGAGCCTGAAGTGTCATCTGAACAGGCCCATTACCATTTATATAGCGCCCGCAGTAAAACTTGTAACCAAACCTAAGCACATGTAACAGACACAAATACCCTTTTAGTATTAACCCGTTTTCCCATTTTTCTCACTTTCCTCTGTTGATTCCCTACGTCAAATTTTAAACTGCATGTGCCCCAGCTCAGAGATCAGTTTTCTTGTCCTCTGTAAAGCGCCATGCGCACGTACTGATCAAACTACACAAATAAATTAAGTAACAGTTATTATTGAAATGTGCAGCTACAGGCAACTACTCACAGTGCCTTGCTGTGTTTTTTGTTTCTGCTTGGGCACTACTTCTTCAGCACTACTTTCCTAGTGTCATTGGTAAAGGAGAGTTTAAGTCAGAAGTGGGCAACTTTCGGGGGTTGCATGAACGCATAGCCTGCCCAGATCTCAATACACCCTGCAGATGAATGTGCCATGAAATTTGGTGGCATGGCAGCAAAAACCCCAGAATTTTTCCTTTAAAATCAAGGCTGATGGGGAGCATGCGCTTTGTTTGCTTTTTCTTTTTGCCATCACAGCAAATGTGGCAGCGGTGTGTGTGTGTGAGTAGGGACTGCAAAAAAGGTAGAGAGGACACATATTCATGTTGCCCACCCCTGATTTAAATCCTACACAGTCTACATTGGCCCTGTTCAGAAGACACCTTAAACCACGGCTTTAACTACGGTGAATGAGGCTCTTACTCCTGACAGTGGAAGTATCAGAGGCAACATTTTGATCTTACCTCTTCTCTAAATGCTGAATGGAAGAGAGGAAGACATAAACAAAAGAGCTCAAAACAAACAAACAAGCAGAGGGGAAGGGTGGCATTCAAGTTAAGAAGTAGGGCTGAACTGATTATTTAGTAGAATTATATCTAGGCTGTCTTTCCTTGTGGACTGACAGGTGCTGGGTGCACTGTCACTGTCGAGACAGCTTTCTTCCCCTTGGGCAGAAGGAATATGTCTCGTGTTATCGTGCACTGACAGAGCGGGTGAATTCTAAATGGAGCTATGTCCATTCAACCTTGGCTCCAGGTTGAATGGGATAAGGAACATTTTAAAAGCATGGCGGAGACTATTAGACTGTCTCCACAGTGGTCAGACAGTGTGTTTCTGGTCTGCGATGTAGACAGGAATTTGTTTCCTTTTTTTGCCTGTTCTTTCTCATTCTCTTCTATCAAATTTTCTTTGTTTTGTCTTCATACACCATGCTGGGTAAATAGCCACTGCTTCTGTGTCTGCATGTTTATTTCTTTTCCTTCTCACAGATTTCAAATCCTGTGAGAACCCCACAATCGTACAACAGGGACAGGTTTCAAAAGCCTAGCTGAGCATCTTGCTTCCAAAATCTAGGCAAATACACAGGGACTAAATAAACCAACATTCAAATCAGGTGGAAACTAGACTGATGTAGATACATGCTTCTCATTTCGAAACAAGGTGAGGGGAATGGACCACAGCCAGCATCCACAAATCAGCTCCCCAGAGAGAACTATCCCTGGCCCTCAGGCAGGAAGGATGTCCAAAAGCATATCCCATCTCCTAGACTCCCATTTGCACTGTGGTTTAGAGAAGGTAAGGAAAAACAGGGATCTTCCCCACAGTATCTTACCTTCTCTGTACCCCAAGCCAGAGGTAGGCAACCTTTTTGGACTGTGGCCACATTTGTCAATTTGAAAAACTGTCTTCAGTACCACCACAAAATAGCTGCCACGGGAGGTGTAGCAAATGACAAGTAACCTGCCAAAAAAACTGAGTACACGGAGGGGTGGGGTCTGAGCTCCAACACACTAAACAACTCCTTCAACCCTAGAGTTTTCAGCACCAACAGAAACCTATTCCCCAGCAATCCCAGCTGCCAGTGAAAAAAAGTTTTGTGGTTGTTTTTTTAAGTGGGAGAGATAGGGCACCTTGCGAAGGAAGATGTCAGAGGGGGTGCATTGATTCCCATGGGCACCACATTGCCTACCCCTGTCCCAAACAAATCAAAGAAATCCCCGCCTCTCACTCAGGCATGCCAAAGGGCTTAGGGGAAAGGGTTGGTAGTAGTGAGCAGAGCCAGAAACAGAAACTGGACAGTGACCGAAGTCAATATTTGTGGACAGAAATGGAGGGGGGTGCAGAGGAAAGGAAGGTAATGCACTGGAAAATTCTCAAATGCCAAGAAATACAATGCAGGTGCCTACAGACCTGAAATATTTATTTAGCTCTCTTCTTTGGCATCTAAAACCCCCAATACCGGTTTCTAGATATGTGAAATGTTTTCCAGCCTTGGACAGGTAAGGGGGCAAGAGCATAAGGGTGCCAGTACCTCCACCCTTTTGCATGACATGCTGCTAGTCTCCGAGATTATTACTGCAAGATTTCTGCCTAAACATATTTTGTAATGCTGCTGCAATTGGAGACATTATACTGTATGTTTTTTCGTATAAGGGCAGTATGTCAAGGCACATCACCCCAGAACCCTCCTATACTTCTTGAGTAGGCACACAAGGATAAGTGTTGGAAGAAAAGCAAGGGAGAAGAAAAAAGGAGTACCATTGCAAAGTATTTTGCCATTCTTTTTCTGTGTGGATTCCACCATCCATTTCATGATCTTTCTTTCCCAGGGTACTTTGTGGACTACCAGGGGAACATTAAGACGCAGCATTGGCAACTGATATGGGAAAACAAAACCCTATGTAGACATCACATTTTAGAAGATAAAGCAGTGAAGGATCCTATGACTAGCAAATGAACTTTGGCATGAACTTTCAACAGACAGAACCTACCATAACAGATTGCCATGAAATAACCTAGGAAGTTTATTAGACTGCAATCCTATGCACACTATCCTGGAACAAAGCCCCATTGAACACAATGGAACTTACTTCTGAGTCGTCTCACACAGGATGCCAGTATTAATTAACTAAATATCAACACCACTCCACCAGCAAGAACTCTCAGAGCAGTTTACAATAAAATGCCATACACAAAAATAAAAACAATAGTCAGAAATAAAAGACAAAAAACATTTAAATAAAAATCCAATAAAAAGTTTTGTTTAATTAAAAAGTTTTCATCTGCCATCTGAAAGACAATAGGAAGGTGCCAAGCAAAACTCCCCAGGCAGGGAGTTCCACAGGTGGGATGCCACACACAGAAGGTTCACAATCTTGTATATACCTGACCTTCTTCAGATAATGGGGGACTCAATAGAGAGCCTTTAATCATGAACAATCTCAATGCCTGGAGGCAAATATATACAGGAGGAGGTGTTCTTTTAGGTAAGTAGGACCTAGGCTGTTTAGACTTAAAAGATAAAAATTTGCACTTTGAATTGGGCCCAGAAGCAAACAGATCTTATAGGGCCTTATTATATGGTCCCAGCAGGCTGTGTTAGTTAACATTTTTACCTCTGCATTTTTGTACCACTTAAAATTCCTTAACTGTCTTCAAAGGCAGCCCCATGTAAATGCATTACAACAGTCCATGCAAAGGTTCCCAAGACATCCATTATGGAGCCTGGGAAACTGGTATATTTATATATATATTTGTATGCTATTTTATTACTTTCTAGGATACGTCACACATCTTTAGAAGTGGCTTCAGGGCCATGAAAGCTTAGGTTGCAATAAAGTTAGCTTTTAAGGTGCCGCAGAACTCTTTGTTGCAACAGAGTAACACCAATCCATGTCTACGATTCTCAGCAATGTCTCCTGCGACACAGCAGGTAAGATAAAACCACACAACATAGAAACGGGCATGTGGTAATGTATCAGAGGCTCATGGTGGTGGCACTCATGGAGTTTTCGGAATTCATCAGCACAACAAACCTATCCAGGGACGTTAAAGAGAGAGATGGTGACTTGTTCAAGGTCACCACACAAAATTCATAGCCAAGTGGGGATATCCATGATTTGAGTCCAACACTTCTTCTAAAGCAAAACTAGGACACAATATGGGTTGGTACACTCAGAGAAATTGTAAAAGGAAGGTCACTGTAGGTAACCTTCCAGTAAAAGTGTAAAAGGAAGGAAGTGTATAGGAAGGCTGGAAGTCCGCTCGCTAAGAAAAGGCCACAAAGAATGTTAAGTGAAAAAAAGTTAGAGAGTTGAAGGTTTTAACGGCTCAATTTCATAGGAAGGTTATAGTTAAAGTTAGATCTGGTGCCAGTTCCTCCCTACTGGAAAGAGTGAAGCAGAAGAGCAAACAAAGAAACTAAACCTAATGTAAATGTCTGCCTCATGTTTGCCTAGGTAGAGATCCATTAGGGTAGTGTGTCTCCTTCTGTACTTCATGCTTCTCCTCAATATTAATAAATTAATCCAATGTGTCACTCAGAGTAAAACAAACAAACATTCTCCTCTGTGAGCCTCCAGAGAACAACTCCAATGTCTGAATATAGCTAAACAAAGAAACAGGAGGCAGAAATAATCACTCCAGGAACCTCTAGACTTCTGTACATCAATGCCTGAGAAGGTATGGTGACCTTCCAAAAGAAACTGTAAAAACAGGCCCTGTTTTTCCTGAGGAAAAAGTCATTCTATTGGGATCTGACAGAAAATAGGCATCTATATCTCATGTGGGAAATAGACCAAGAAAATATTTTTTTCCAGTGCCTCTGACCTATTAGAGTCTGATTTAATCTTGGCAATAAGTAAGCCATTATCAGTGTCAATAATAGAGACTGTGTTTTGAGGGAGAATGTTCAGCAATACATTAAAAATAGATTTCACAAGAGCGGCCGCTTTGGTTTTCATCATGAATATGAAGGTCAACAGGTGGAAAGACCAAGTTGCAGGAACCAAAGATGACTAATGCCTTGCTTGAAATAATGTTTACAGCAGGCTTGCAAATATTTATTTAGAGGATGGTCTACCATGGTCTGCTCCATTTGCCTGCACTGTTTCTTACGGCTCTCCCTCCTCCCTACCATGATACTGGGGTGGCTCTACTACTTCTGCCCTTTCTAGTATTGAAGGTTAGTAGACACTTAAGTTAAAAAGAGGGGAAAGAAAGGGGATGGAGAACTGCGGTTCAGTGCTTCCATGTATTCAATGTAGGACATTGCTGAAGTGACTGCACAAGTGGATCGCATTCTCCACCATTTTGCCTTACAGCCCAGCTGGCTAAACCCTTACACACAAACATGACAAACACAGTTGACATAGGCCTGGTTCTCATACTGACAAGACCGTACAGCAATGTGCATGATGAAGACACAGATGCAGCCCCTTCCTCTCCACTACATACAGGGTGTGGGGTGGATGCTTCACATGGATTGTATGCACTAAGTGTGATCTCTCTCTCTTTCTCTCTCTCTCTCTCTCTCACACACACACACACACACACAGAGAGAGAGAGAAACCTTTCCCTGATCTCATGCCCTTCTGATGTGTTGGACTGCATTTCCCATAATTCCCAGCTAGTATGGCCAACACATCAGAAAGCTTCAGGTCGGGGAAGGTTGCAATAAGTTATGTGTGTAGTGGATGGGTGGGGAACCACTCACTCCTCCACCAAGAAAGCTGCAGTGCTTGTGAATGCTTTGCAGAACACGCTGCTGTGTTCTGTAGCCTCCGCATGTGACAGGAGAAAGAGAGAGAGAGAACAAGAGACTGTCCTGTAACATGCAGGAGCAGCTTCCCACCTGTAGTCTTGTCAAAGGGCAACTGCTACTTGCCCTGATCAACAGGAACATTTTAAGGCAGGCTAGAAGTTACTGTGGCTCAGAGGCGCACTGATGCCTTCTCGAGCAACATCCAATTGATAACAGTGAATCTAAGCAATGTTTTAGGCAAAGAATAAGGCCTGGTGAGATGAGGATGCCAGCAGTAAGGGTTTTTAGACACAAAATGTAATTCCATGGCTCAGACTGTCATTCTGGTTTCTTCAACTTTACTTCCACCAAGTATCACCTTCTCCTATTAATTGTCCTTTTAAGATTCAGTTTTAATTTTTTTTAATTACATTTATATCCCACCCTTTTTCCTCCAAGAAATCCAAGGCAGCTTACATTATCTCCTCTTCTTCCATTTTATCCGATTTCATCAAAGAAAAATGGAGCAAATACCCGAGCCATTTCAGTCACAGGCACACACAGCCCTAAGAATTAGTCTGGAATCTTATCAAGGCTTTTTCTGTATCCACACAGCACTACTGACATCATCTAAATACAAAGCATCCACCCCAACATTTTTAAAAGGCTGTTTCCAACTATTTTTGCTCGATCCTATTTTTCTAAAAGCCTTAGATGCAATTCTATACATATTGATCTAGGAGTAAGTCCCATAGACTTACTCTGTAAGTGTGTTAAGCCCAATCAAAATTAACTCGATGTAAATGCTTAACTGTGTGGTTATGGACCACTGGTTTCAATTGGTCTTAAGTATGTTTTAACTTCCTCTGGATTGTACTCCAGCTTTTGACTTGCATTGTGGGGGTGGAGTGGGGGGAGAGTTAGAATCTGTCTTCCACCTGCCAACTGCAATCCTATTCCAATTGCTACAGCAGACACTCTGTCCGAATGCAGTGTCCAAAGACCTTCATGATACCACAAAGTGTCCATTCTTAATACTGGCCACCACGGCAAGCACCACATCCTATTGCTGTGCCACACAGCATGGCTTGTTGCCACTAGGCTGTTCAAGAAAAACACAAGAACTGTCTTGCTGGACCAGATCCAAGGTTTGTCTAATCCAGCATATTGTTTCCAGCCATTTAGGTCCCACTGGAAACTCAAAAGCAGATGGAGATTGTATCCAACATCTGATACTCAGAGCTATACTGCCTTGAAATATGAGCCCACTTCAGTCATTCTGTACCCAAAGGTACCGAATGAGGGAAGGGGTTTTGGAGAACGCACTGGCCAGCCTTGTCTGCAAGACACTGACATGCAACTGGCATCAGTCTGAAGGGGCCCCATGTGTATATGGATGTACATGTGTAGGACTCCACCCCCCCCAGAGACAGGCTTCACTGTCCCATGGAGGGAGTCCTATGTACGTACATCCATAAGTACATTTTGTGAACCGCCCAGAGAGCTTCGGCTATTGGGCAGTATAAAAATGTAATAAATAAATAAATAAATAAATAAATAAATAAAAGAAGTGTGTGGTTATCCCATCAGATCTGCCGGGGAATGTGGCTAAAGCACATTGGCATCTATGGGGCAAAGGCTTGCCAGCACATTCCCGGAAGCCCCAGCACACATTTCTTACTGAATGTCTGGAGACGGTTTTGCTGTCATAGTAAATAGCCACTGATAAACCCAAGTTCCAAGAATCTTAGAGGATAATTACAGTTGTTGCCAATGTAGCATTACCAACACTTTTTCTATGCATCTTGTCTCTGCTTTTACTGATGGTGCAACACCATGAACCACAATGTTGTGCTGGGGTGCACCTATCTATATAACCAGAGCTCTGCATATTTGCTTTCAGGATCAAGCTGTTAGCCTGAGATTCTAGCCATGCTTTAGAACGGCTTCATAAACTGCTGTTTGTGCTCAGAACCAATTCCAAAGTAGATAATGAGACATGCGTTTATGGGATTTGGCTAGCAAAGTACAGGTGAGTGACAGTCTGTTAAAGATTGGGCAGGTCTATTTTCCTGCCAAAAGCTGCAACTCGTAATCATGTCTGCCACTCAATGGAGCAGTTTGTGTTTATTTTCAACCCATATGTGGATTTGTGGACACAAAAAGAGCCATACATAGTGGCTCACATACCTCCAAGTTAATGCTTTTAGAGTTCAGATGTAAATCAGTATTTCCCAAGATGGCTTAATATAGGTATATCACCAAGCTGCCAGTAGTGGGGATTAAAGCACAATGAGGCACAAGGAACTGAGAGGAGATGGATTCGTGACAAGATCAGCACAGAACCCACAACTGAGACCAAAAGTTACAGGTGGACAAAATTACATTGTGGGGTTCCTTAATAAGACATCAAGGAAAGACTGAAATAGAGGTGCTGCGTTATACCACATAACCATTAACTTCTCTATATAGAATGAACAAATCCCATATACACTAAGAAGGAACAAACACACAGTTCTGGTTTCATCTCTGTTGGGAAGTGCTAGGCAGCCTCAATCTTGTGTGTATTTTCATTGCTGCTACACTTTTTCAACGATCTCTTGAACCACAAAGACATGTTGTACTGATCTGGAGATAAGTTAGCCTCAAAAACAGCACTGCACAGAGAGATTTATACTCCCTCCCTCTGACAGACAGATATTCTAAACCCATATGCAAAACCTAATAATAATAAAAAGGTTTAAGGGGTCATATTAGCATAGACAGTTTTGGAAGTGTTCAGAAGCAATAATAACTGTATGGTTGCTAAAGTCTCCTCTCAGTGGCAAATTCTGATATTGCACTTACATAGAACACAGCCTGAACATCTCCATAAGACATATAAAAAGGTGTTACCACATGTTAAGGTACTTTAAAACCCACATTAGAGTACCATAACCAACATGTTGGAAGTGCCAAGCCCCAGCCAAAGCAGACTGATTTTAGACCAGTCAACAAATTACTCCTCTGTAATAATTGTTGTGTATTTACTAACTCTTCTACTGTACATCTGTTCTTTTATCCAGAGAAAATAGATATTTAGATCCTTGTTAAACTTGTTCAAACTTCCTATCTGCCACCACTCTATACAAAAATGTAGAGTTTATTTATTATTTATTTATTTATTTATTACATTTTTATACCGCCCAATAGCCGAAGCTCTCTGGGCGGTTCACAGTTGTAGCTTAGTGGGAGAGCCCATGTTTTGTACACAGAAGGTCCCGGCTCAATTCTTGGCATATCCAAGTAGAGGTAGAAAAATGTCTACCTAAACCCCTGGGTGCTGGTGCTGCTACTCAGTAGCCCTGTTTGGATGGCGGCATCCAGTGGCAATTCTTGGGTTAATTGTTTGTTCTTGGGTTAACATGGTTGTTTAACCCACGTACAACCCCAAGTGCTTCTGTTTGGACGTCACAAAAACAACCTACCAATGTGGCATTCCTAGGTTGTTCCTGGAAACTGGAATTACCATCAGACGCCGCCATTAATTAAATAATCCACAAACTGCCATGAGATGCCACCATTAAGTCCAAACAGGGTTAGCATCAATAATCCTGGGTCAAATACTGTGTTCCTAAAATATATTTAGGAACAATACTGTGTTCCTACAATATATTTTTCAGAAATTTGAGCACACTTTTTATTGCTCACTAATATCAGGACCCTAAATGTATTTCTTTGTTAAGGTCCCAAGCCATCCCAATATCTTAACATCCCACTGATTCCATTCAGATTTCAGGTGTAGCAAGATCCATGTGGAGATTAGTTCTATGACACATTGCCACAGAAATTTCAGTGCAGCATGAATAAAATTATGATACTCTGGGTGGGTCCAGAGACATGTGCTTACAGAAGAAAAGCCCACACAGATCGCAGTCTAAAAAATGTAGGCTTGCTCCTTAATCAGTAGCCATTCCAGAACTTTCCCATATATTATGTGGATTTCACTGTCAGGAGACTAGAAAGATGCACATCTTATGGTGAGGGAGAAAGAGATGATCTACCAGAACAGGTGGCAACATAGCCACTTCAAACTCTTGCATGCCAGCTCACTTGTGTACATTCACTGCTAGACGCAGGTTCCGCTTTCAGCGTGTGTTGGCAGGTGCTCAAAAAACAGCGCTTGCAACGGCATGCCAAAAGCTTGATCTTGCTTGTGACAGTGGATGCACATGACCGGCTGTGCATGGGCTGGGAGTTAGCATGAGCAAGGTTCAATCACACACTGAGTGATTGTATGAATCAACATACAAACTGTTAAGGGAATCCACTACAGGTAGTGTTGGTGGGAGGAGTTACTCTACAAACCTAACATTACCCCCCCCCAATAAATAAATATATACAAAAATTGGTGAAGCAACTTGCATTAATTACACCTTGTCTTTTCTCTCTCTCCTCAAGTCGACTTTTCAAAGCAAAGGATTTCTACATTAAGGTTTTTTTTAATGAAAACAATATAATTCATTTAATATCTAAATAAACTTGAAAACCAATGCTGGGAAGATGGTGTCTGAGTTTTCTTCAACTAGTTTTGCCAAATCAGTTTAATTTGAGAGCTCGTACCCTGATTTCATTTGATGACACCATTTGATTCTGAGCATGCAGCGCAAATCCACACAGAAATCTCGTTAAATTCAATGGTGGCATAGGATTGCAGCCTATGTACATAATCATCTGGGATTAAGACCCATTCAACTGAATGGGACTTACATTTCAATGGGCATGAATGGGATTTCACTATTAAACACTTTTACTATGCATCTTATTCAAGTTCACTGCAACTTACTTGGGAGTAAATTCCACTGAACTCAATGGGACTTCATTCTGAGTAGAGAGGCATAGGTTTGCTTTGTTACTTCTGCGTAGGAAATATGCACATGATCGGGCTGCATAGTCCTGCTAATTTTAACAGACAGATGTTCGCTTCAAGGTATTCAGAATTGGAACGTTTCTTGCTCAAGACCTCCTTGTTTCAAGAACATTGGGGCGCAGCCTCCCGATGCGATTCAATGGATCGGTCCTTTGATTCCTACTAAAACACATTTCTTGGAAAAGCTCCCTCGAAATCAATGGGAGATATCTTTAAAGGTACGCCTCGAGGGGTCGGGGGGACAAAAGCGCTTCCCACCGCCCTTCTTGCTGCCGCTTAACGGGAATTGTGGAGCGGGGCGTAAAAGAGGGCGCATCCCGCAACTGGCATAAAGGTTCGGGAGGAAGATTTACTTGAGAACTTTACTCCCAGCCAGAAGTGAAATCCTCCTCAATGGAGGGGTGCAGTGAAATCAAGCCACCCGAAACCCGAATCGCCCTGCCTCTGAGGAAAGGTGCCAAACTGCTTCCATTGCCACTTGCGGCAACTCCACTGAAATCCTCAGCAGCCCCCCCCCCAAAAAAAGTCGGTTGCAAAGCAAACGCTTCTCTTCCAGACCCCCTTTCCCCCTCCCTCGCCTCCACTCTCTGCCTAAGCTCAGGTGCGCGGAGGGAGTCTATTTGAGGGAGTCTATTTTACGCTCGCCGATCCTCGATTCCGCAACCCCCGGCCCCGATCTCCAGTGAGAGGCGCGAAACGCAAGGACGCGCCCCCTCTCCCCTTGCCCGGCCGCCGAGCGGAATCGCCCGGGCACATTCGCACAGGTAGCGCCGCGCTGGGTTCCCACTCCGGCCAGACCGCGAAGGAAAATCCGAGCCGCTCGGTCCCCACCTGTTGGTTTGCACAGAAGCGTCAGCAGAGCGAGCAGCCCCAACGCCCAGCAGCCTTTCATGGTGCCGCCGCCCGGCGTCCGATCCTCCGCGCGGAGCGTCCCTCCACACTGACCTTTCAGGCGAAGTGTCCCCCAGCGCGCATAAAGAGAGCTAGAGAGAGAGAGAGAGAGACGCGCGCGCATACAAACACACACGCGCACAACCCCGAACTCCGCGCGGGGAGTCCGACTCGCGCTGCCTCCCCCTCCTGCGGCCACGCCTCCCCCTCGCCAGCAACCCGCTGGCTCCGACAGAAAAGATTCGTGCTTCAAACTCCAGGGGCTTCGGGGGGGAGGTGGCAGCGGCGAGACGGGAGCCTATCAGATGTGGTCGTTTTCTCTCCCTCTTTTTGGAACGTTTTAATACACGGTTTAGAGAAATAATTTCCCTTTTATAGGAGCACATTAAAAAAAAAGAATACAGGGAAATCAACCCTCTCTCTGCCAAGTTTCGAGAGACTCGAGAGAGGGAGAGATTTTAATTAAGAAGGTTTTGTTTTTGTTTTAATGGGATGGGGAAGACATCACGCAAAAGTGCCTCTTCCTACAATGAAAGCCACCACCGTTACTTCCATCAAAACTCTATCAAGAAAACATTTACTATCGCTGTTACTCAGGGTTTCTCCATTTTTTTATAAGCTGCTCAGCTGTAAGTCATGTGGGTCTATGCGTGCGCCTACTGGAAAATTAGAGGTTCTGGGCATGATCCAACAAAAGCTGGAGTCCCATCGATTGCAATAGCAGAGCTAACTATCCGTTTACCGAGCTACCGCACTGAAACCAACAGGCCTATAGAATGCATATGTTTGGCTGGATTGTGGCCATTATTTACAATTTCTATGATAGCATTTTTGCTGGAGAGTAGATCATTCGTAAGACCATCAAATGAGTAAGTTGGCAATGTAAACTGAGTTCATGCATGCAGAGTTTGGCACGTCATGGAGAAGTGGCTGCGTGTGGTGGTGGTGGTGTGGAGGAGGGGGCAGGTAACTTCACACTTAGTGCTACAGCTTGCTGCTTTCATGGCTGGCCCAAGATATTTTGCTGCCTGAGGCAGAGCAGGAAAGACACACACTCCAGTTAAGGTGTAGGCCAACTATTTTGACATCTGAAGCAAAAAAATCCCACAAGCATCTCTCTCCCTCCTTAGCAGCAAAAAATAAAACAATAATAAATTAATAGCTAATCATTTGTTGTCTTTCCATGACATCAAAAATCTGATGTCTGAGAGGGATGCCTCACTCTACTTAATGGTAGGGCCTACCCTGCCTGCTTGCAGGCCCTACCATTAGGTAGAGTGAGGCGTCCCCCTCAGACAAATGCAAATCTTAGGAAAGCCAATGTGAGTCACAGGGCAAGCTCAAGGTATTTTGCTGCCTGTGGCAAAAGACAAGACGGCACCCTGCTCCCATTCCACATACAAATGCAGACTGAACTGATAGTTGAACTGACCATCTACATACTGGTGATGGACAATGTCCTCCACCACACTTGAAGACCTCAGGTCAGCTCTATCCAATACCTCACTGTCACATGCACCCCCATTGCACCCCCAGCATCCATTGCCTGAAGCAGCCACCTCACTCTGCCTAATGGTACGGCCAGCCTGGAGTCAAGTTATGAATCTAGACCATGGTTAAACATTCTTACGACCACTGCACCACATGCCAATTTGGCATGGATGGAGGTCCATATTTATGCTGTTTGTGTTTTCCTGGTTCTTAAAGCTGCTTTGATCATTTCCAAAGAGAAAGCAAGCAAGTAAGAATGAGCATTACTCTTCGAGTGCATAAACCTGATGAGAAGAAGTCGTAGCTTACTTCTCTTGCCACATCTTTGGAAGGTCTGAAGTGCTCTCAGCAGAGGCACTATTTCATTAGGCAAAGTCGGTTCACCAAGAAGTTGGAAAGAGTTACATCAAGGGTTAAAGACTTGGGCTACAATCCAATGGTGCCAGCACTACCAGTTTCATGTGGCCCCTACCAGCACCAGTCATGACATAGTGCTTCTGGGGGCAAGCCCCCCCCCCCAAACAACCTGAAATTAAAATTTCTGAAAGGGGCAGGTTGGGCCTTCCAGAAAATGGTTTCTAGTTGCTTGGGGGCTTTCCCCTGGAAGCACTACATTGTTGCTGGCAGTGGTATGGGCAGCTCATGTGCCACTGGCAGCAGAGCCAGCCACACATGCACCAAGCAACATTGACCACCAGCAGTAGGGCACCATCAGATCCTACCTCATATCATGGGAATTTCAAGGTGAAATTGCAAAACAAAATCCAAAATACCCACCACCCCATTATATCTTAAGACTATTTGTAGTGATTCATTGACCAAAGTAGTGCCTTCCAGATGTGTTGGATTATAACTCACATCATTCATGATGATTGGCCATAATGGAGGTGATTGGAGTTGTAATCCAAAATATCTGGAAGGGCATCAGGTTAGGGAAATAGTAACAATAGCAAGGTTAAACTTCTTTGTTGTTGCTGCTTTTGTTTTTGTTTTTTTAAAAAGCTATACATTTGGGCCTTTGATGTGCTTCCCTAGTTTGTAAGACGATTTACAATCTGTCTCCTTATGTGAGTTCAATGGGATAGGATTGTATAAGATTGCAAGTTTAATTGCTTATGACAGGGTTTTCAAATTGTGTTTCTAGGAATTCTGGAGTAAGGTTCCCCAGAGATGTATTACAAGTTTTTCAATGAGAAAAGAAGTAAGGAGGATTGCGGATCTTCTTCTGTGGCTATAATGGAGTAGTGAACACATTCTAGGATACCCTCACAGTGCGAGGAGACAGGTAGGTTTAACACCATCAAATCAAACTGATGCCCCATGTAAACTGAGGCTGGGATGGGCAACCTGCAGTTCTCAGCCTAATTTTAGAAGCTTTCTGCCAAATGGTCAGTTCAGACCTCTGGTGAGACCAATCCCCACCTTCCTTGACTGTCTGCTGGGCAGGGACAATGGAAAGAGAGGAGATGGTGTCAGAGAGAGAGAGAGAGAGAGAAGGGGTGGCGTGTACCTGTGGTTTCCCCACAAGGATCGTTTAATGTTTTTCAAAGTCAGTTGAGGATGTGCCAGACTTTTGCTTAGTTTTAGGGAGATAGCGGTCAGTCTCGTCATGTTACAAATCATTACTGGAGGTCTCAGGGAACAAGTACCAGCTAACCAGCCCAGAAAAACTGGGAGACTGTGGCTGGATCTACACTACTGCTTTATAGCAGTATTGAAGTGCACTGATAACTGTTGGGGGACAATCCACAAGCGTTTTCAGATGTGTGTGTGGGGGGGCGGAATCGCATTTCCCTACCATTGCTTTGCCTCCTGCTTCTCTTCCACAATAGGGACAAGCAGCTTCCTCTATTCAGGGGGAGTTTTTATAGTGCAGCTTCTTCTGTGCAAAGCAGGAAATGGCGCCAATTATCGTCAGAGCCGAGAAGAACAGATTTTCCATGTAGGAGGATCGCTGTGTTGTCAAAATGACCTGCAAAGATCCATGAGTGGCCAGTCATGGGCGTGTGATAAAACGCTAACCTGAAGATGTTCTATATTCCATATACCACTTTCATAGTGTTATTTCCTGCTTTTTATTCCACATTCATAATGATTTGACACAAGGTGTAGATCTGGCCTTTGTCTGTGGCAATGACACTATTAGTAGAAGGCCATTTTGGCCTCCTCACAACTGAATAGGCAACAAACAAGAAATATATGAAGGAAATCAGAGAGCCCTATTATACTCTCATGAACAAATAGGTTTGGACTGGAGGTATGCACCCCATTTATTTTAATGATTTATTCTACTTTATTGGTTTGTGACTGAATTGCGGTCTAGATTTGGAATGGGGTGTGTCATCAGTATGTTGATGACACCTAGCTCTAATCCTGTGTTTCACATGTGGTGATGGTAGTGTTGAATCAGAATCTGGGATCTGTAATGGACTGGATAGTAACCAATAAACTGAAGTTTAGGCCTAACAGGTGGGTGCTTTGTTTATTTTGAGAAGTCATGTTCAATTTCTTCTGGATGGGGCTGCATTTCCCTAAAGCAGGGGTGAGGATCCTTTGGCCCAGGGGCCATATGTGGCCCTCAGCCTAATTTCATGCAGCACACAAAGATAGGGTGGCAGAGAGAGTGATAGCATTGTGCATGCACACACACACACATACAGAGAGGGAGAGGGAAACAGAGGGGTTGTCTTGATGTTGTCTTTGCCCTGGGGTGGCTCCAAATCAGCATTGTATCAGTTATATGATGCAGCCGTTGATTCAGAGCCACCCCAAGGCAAAGAGGCAAAGATCCCCAGCTGAAAAGTCAGGGATTTACCCTGACTTTTCCAGCCAGAACAAGGCCAGCCCGGCTCTTCCGCTGGTCTACCTTCACTCTGAAGCCATGCCAAGAGCTTTCCTGGGCGGAAGGCATCCTCCTATTGGTTGCTGTCTGCCCAGGCCGTTTCTCCACCTCCTCATTACAGAGGCTGGCCTTTGCATAGGATCTCCTCCTCCTCCTTCAGAGACAGCTGTGCCAGCTGGGTCTTTCCTTTCCCTGAGTGATTCCTCTCAGCAGAGAGACAAAGTCAAGCAGTATCAAGCACGGAGGGCAGGTTTTACTCCCACCATGTTGGTGTCCCCAAGTTCAGTGTTTTCATTTTCCCCATAGGAGAAAACAGAATCCTCATTTATTTATTTAACATTACATTTAAATCCCACCTTTTTACCTCTTGCAAGCAACCCAAGGTGGCTTACATGGTCCTCTATTTTTATTCTCACAACAGCCCTGTGAAGTAGGTTAGTCAACGACTGGCCCAAGGTCATCCAGTGAGCTTCATGGCTGAGTGGGGACTAGAATCTGGATCTCTGTAGTCCCAGTCCAGCACTCTAATCACTACTTTGCACAGGTATCTCCTTCTCACAGATAACTGCATTTGTTGCACAAAAATATAAGCTACCCATTTCATGCCTTGAGTAACATTTTTTGGCAGACAGCTAGGATAAACAAATTAATAAATATATAAATAACTATATTGCATGATTTGTCCTTTTACAAAAAAATATAGCAACATAAAGCATTGTGAGTTGTAGGGCCAACCCAAGACATTTTGCTGCCTGAGGCAAAGAAGGAAATGGTATTAACATCCCGTTATCCCAGCAAAGTTAAAGTGCATAGTATACAAGGCTGGTCAAGTTATTTTGGCACCCAACACAGAAAATCCCACAAGCACTTCTTCCCTTCCCTGGCAGTAAAAATGCAACAACCATAAATTAAATAATAAACTATTTGTTGCCCTTTCATGACACTTAAACTCAACTGCCTGACTACTGGTAGAGCTGGTCCTGGTGGGCAGGAAACACTGCCCTGCAGTACTTTGAATGTTTGCTCCTTTTAGAGAAGGTCTGCACAAGTTGTGACCAACCAAACCAAATGCAAGTCAGCTTGCCAGCCATGTATGGTGGTGGCCCACCAGAAGGTCAATAAACTTCCTGTGGTGAATTGCTGCCTGGCTGGAACAGTGGAAAGAGAGAGATGTTTCTACCTTATAGGTCACAATATTTGTCTGGTGGAACACAGTCAGCTTGGTGGGTCAAGCTGTGGGTTGTGGGGGCCTTGCTTTAAAGCAGTGTAGACTGGGCATAAACCTCTCCAGTGAGATGTGTAGGCTAAGCGGCTCATTCATGTGGAAAGCATAACCTGAAATAGACCTATATATCAGGCTGTAAGATCTCTTTCCTTAGGTTTTTTTCCATTCCTAAAGACAATGTGTACAGGGAAAACATCAAAATAGAGTAAACATAACCAGAAGGAAAAACACACACACAAACAAGTCAAGCTTGCTTAGGTGCAGCTTCAGGCCTGTGCTGGGCTGAGCTTGATGCTCAATCTTTTCAAATGGAGTCCCTCCTCCTGTGGATATTCTTCTTGAGATTTTTAAAATCTCAATATCTATGTATTTACTTACTCACTTGTTTGCTTGCTTATAGACATATTTAAAACATGTATTCACCACCTTTTCATCTCTGAGATACTCAAAGTGAATAATAATAATAATAATAATAATAATAATAATAATAATAATAATAATAATAATGTAAAACAACATCCAAACATTAAAAGAACACAGAGCACAGCAGATTAAAAACATAAGAACAGACAAGCAGGAAATAAACAGAATCAAGAACCAGTCAGCCAACAAGTCAACTTTTCACCTGATGTCTAAGCATTATGAGGGATGGGGATATCACAACAAAGGAAGTTTATTTTATTATTTTATTTATTTACAGTCGTGTGAAAAAGAAAGTACACCCTCTTGGAATTGTATGATTTTACATATCAGGACATAATAACAATCATCTGTTCCTTAGCAGGTCTAAAAATTGGGTAAATACAACCTCAGATGAACAACAACACATGACATATTACACCGTGTCATGATTTATTTAACAGAAATAAAGCCAAAATGGAGAACTGCTTCCATAGGAATTAAGATGCTAAGTAGCAGACAGGTGCTGCTAATCAAATACCTGTGATTAATTGATCATCAGCAAGTATGACCACCTCTATAAAAGCCGAAGTTTTTTCAGTTTGCTGGTCCGGTGCATCCGGGTGTGTGTTAACACAATGCCAAGGAGGAAAGACATCAGCAATGATCTTAGAGAAGCAATTGCTGCTGCCCATCAATCTGGGAAGGGTTATAAGGCCATTTCCAAACAATTTAAAGTCCATTATTCTACAGTGAGAAAGATGATTCAGAAGTGGAAAACATTCAAGACTGTTGCCAATCTTCCCAGGAGAGGATGTCCCAGCAAAATCACCCCAAGGTCAGACCGTGCAATGCTCAGAGAAATTGCAAAAAACCCAAGAGTTACATCTCAGACTCTACAGGCCTCAGCGAGCATGTTAAATGTTAAAGTTCATGACAGTACAATTAGAAAAAAGACTGAACAAGTATGGTTTGTTTGGAAGGGTTGCCAGGAGAAAGCCTCTTCTCTAAGAGAACGTGGCAGCACGGCTTAGGTTTGCAAAATTGCATCTGAACAAACCACAAGACTTCTGGAACAATGTCCTTTGGACAAACGAGACCAAAGTGGAGAAGTTTGGCCATAATGCACAGCGCCACGCTTGGCGAAAACCAAACACAGCATATCAGCACAAACACCTCATATCAACTGTCAAGCACGGTGGTGGAGGGATGATGATTTGGGCTTGTTTTGCAGCCACAGGACCTGGGAACCTTGCAGTCATTGAGTCGACCATGAACTCCTCTGTATACCAAAGTATTCTAGAGTCAAATGTGAGGCCATCTGTCCAACAGCTAAAGCTTGGATGAAATTGGGTCATGCAACAGGACAATGAGCCCAAGCACACCAGCAAATCTACAACAGAATGGCTGAAAAAGAAAAGAATCAAGGTGTTGCAATGGCCCAGTCAAAGTCCAGACCTCAACCCGATTGAAATGCTGTGGCGGGACCTTAAGAGAGCTGTGCATAAACAAATGCCCTCAAACCTCAATGAACTGAAGCAACGTTGTAAAGAAGAGTGGGCCAAAATTCCTCCACAACGATGTGAGAGACTGATAAAGTCATACAGAAAACGATTACTTCAAGTTATTGCTGCTAAAGGTGGTTCTACAAGATATTGAATCATAAGGTGTACTTACTTTTTCACACATGGCGTCTCCATTTTGGCTTTATTTCTGTTAAATAAATCATGACACGGTGTAATATGTCATGTGTTGTTCTTCATCTGAGGTTGTATTTACCTAATTTTTAGACCTGCTAAGGAACAAGATGATTGTTATTATGTCCTGATATGTAAAATCATACAATTCCAAGAGGGTGTACTTTCTTTTTCACACGACTGCATTACATTTATATCCCACCTTTTTTCCTCCAAGGAACCCAAGGCAGCATATATAATCCTCCTCCCCTCCATGTTATCTTCACAACAACAAGCCTGTGAGGTAGGTTGGGCTGAGAGTCTGTGACTGGCCCAAAGTCATCCAGTGGGTTTCCATGGCTGAGTGGGGACTAGAACCCAGATCTCCCGACTCCCACTCCAACACCTTAGCTACTACACCAGGAAAGGCCCTTTCCTGTTTCTCCACCAACTATGCCTACGATTTGTTCTTGGGTTCACTCTGGGTTGTTAACCATTAAACAAGCCAGAGTGTCTGGGTTTGGATATCACATTAACAAGCTACAAAAGCGGAAGTTAGGAGCGTGCCCGGGCAGCAAGTTCACTCACTCCCACTCATGCCCAGAAAATAATGGCTTAGTTAGCCCACAAGTCAACCAGAATAGGGCCTGTGCTAATGAGAAATGGGAGGAGATGGTCCTTCTAATATCCTGGGCCCAAACTGTTATGACCAGAACCTTGGACTGAGCCCAGAAAGAAACTATACAAAAGTGCCTACAAGCCCTATCCCAGCCAGATGAATATCATTGTCAAGTGAACTGAAAACTACTAGCAGAAGCAGAAGAGATGCACTCTCCCTATCTAGAGCATAGACCAACCTTCATAGTGTCCTCAGTCCTCAAACCAGGTCTGAAAACTAGGTCAGAAATGGACTCTAGATAATAAGTAACGTGCACAAATACTTGGAGTCACCATCACAAGCTCAGGCACCTTTCCCCAAAATGGGAGATTTGAAACTGTCCAGTTAGTTATCCAGCATGGTGGAATTTAGAGAGGGCTACTTTCATGAAGGCTTTACCACACTTCCCCTCAAAGTCTTTAGTTCAATACCCCTCTCAGTGAAGCAGTTATCACCCTTTCAATTGAGTTGGCCAGTCACCTTTGGCTGATTTAATTAGCAGTTAGGGTATGTAGAATTTTTTTTTCCATTAGTGAAATACTAGAACAAATCTTGAGTGACCACAACTGGCAGTCACAAACCATTTGATTAGAATAACACATTAAAGTAAATGGGGCTCTATGCTATAGATTCTATAGTATAAAAAGAGGGCTTCTCTAAACAAGCAATTATAGCACACTTGTGACTGGCCATTCATGGAAGTTTGCAGATTGATTACATGACTTCTCCTGCAGCAGCTGTTGTAAATTCCGCCATGAGAAAAACCACTTTTAAAGTGGTAGCATCGTAAAAAAAAAGAAAAAAATCTTCCGCCACTAGATGGTGCTGTCTAAATTGAAATGATTTGAGGGGAAGTATTGAATTCAAAGCATGTGGTTGCCCCTCTCCATGTAATGCAGCCCATAACAATCGCTCCAAAAAGGAGGAAGCTCAAACACCCAAGTACGCAAAGCAATTTCCCCTTAATGGAAAGATGCCCAGAAGCACATACCCCCTAGTCCAAACCTGTTAATTCAAGAGAGTATAATAGGGCTCTTTGCTTTGCTGTTTGTTTGTTTCTTACAGAGTCTTGGGCTGTAGCTAGACCTAAGGTTTATCCCAGGATCATCCCGGGTTCGTCCCTGCTTGAGCGCTGGATGCCCTGTGTGGCACTTCGATGAACAGGTTTGTCCCCAAGACAATCCTGGGATAAACCTTAGGTCTAGCTACGACCTTGGTTAACAACTGGCTTTACTGGAAAGCCACTGTGGAATATGGAGGGAATCCCATCCATTGCCCAAATTAGACTTCTGCCAACAGTGTCATTGCCACAGCTCCCCAGAATCTCTGAGCTGGCCAGCTTGTACTTATTTCCCGGGATAACCTGTTATTGTTCAGCCTTTGTAGCATGGCTTAATGGAGCAGTATTTTGATGCTTCTGAATGTAGCATGTATTTAGGACTTTGGTGCACATATTTAAATAATTGAACTAGTTTGGTCAACTATATTTTCAGAATGGATCTGTAGTGGGCCTTTTGGTTGAACAGGTTGAATTGCCAAACATTGACATAATGCAAACAAAAAGCAAAGGTCAACTCAACGGCCACAAAACATGTCCAAGCTCCCCACCCCACTTTATGAGATCTCAAAAACATATACATTTTTGTGACATTTAAGTTGGCCTAATAAAGGTCTTAATATGGATGTTGCAGTTGGCAAAAGGCTCATTCTAGGATAACTAGAGATTTCTCTTGTTAATCATACAAATAGATGGAGAAAATACTTGTTTGCAAGAACATCTTTATGATGGGAATGTTTATATCCGCCCCCGCCCCCCCACCAGCCACTTCAAATAAATGCTTAGGTGGGTTTTAATGAGTTTTGCTTCCAAGCTGGCTGAGACCAATCTATAATGTGGGAATTATTTGATGCTCTGTTTCATGCTTTCTTTAAGCACAGAACTGCATTCGCACCCTCACCCCGGGGCTTTCTACTGACGCTGCAGACTAGTCGGGAACTAACTCCAACTTTTTTCTCCAGAGTGAGGCAAGGACAATCAAGGTGACATCAAGACAGCCCCAAAGCCTCACTCCGGGATCGCAGTGGAGGCATGGCCGGGCAGTGCCTGGTAGAAGGCAATCTGAGATTGGTCGCCATCTCTAGCTCAGTATTCCATAATAAATTTGTGGATATCTTTCATATACAAATAACTTAGGATACATTATACCCTTTGCTCACATCTAATCAAAAAGAGAAAAAAATAACAAATTGTGAGTTGACTCCTCCCCCCCCCCCAAAAAAAAACCAAAAAACAAGATAGAAAGCTGAAAATGGAGACTTGAAACCACCAGGCACATTGAACCTGCCATCTCAGGACTTAGCCTCGGCATGGAAAACCTGGTAGAAGAAGTTTAATCTCTTTGTGGACATTGCAATGGCAGATAAAGTAGAGCCTGTGAAAATAAATCTTGTTTCTATATTTCAGCCAGTTAGAGAAAAGGGGAGAAAAATAAGTGAGACAATATGTGCAAACAATAATAGGTTGTTTTGATGCACCTTCAACCCCAGAAAGAATGTAACAGTGGAAATATATAGATTTTTCATGTGGAACCAAGCAATAGTGGAAGGCATTGAGGAATATTGCACAGTTTAAAGATGCTACCAGCCAGTTGGAACTTTAGAGGTATCAAAGACTTCTGCTGTTACACATAATATTACAGGCTTGGCCAGAAGCAAAATATCATGTACCATGAGATATAACACCATTCTTCCAGATACAGGATGAACTTTGTACAGAATGGCATCACCTTAGGAACATAGGCAGCTGCCTTATACTGAGTCAGACCCTTGGTCCATCTAGCCCAACACTGACTGGCAGCTGTTCTCCAGGCTTTAAGGCAGGAGTTTTTTTCCAGCCCTACCTGGAGAAGCCAGGAATTGAATCTGGGACCTTCTGCTTGCAAGGCAGGTGCTCTGCTACTGAGCCACTGGGGAGAAAGAGCAGTTATACCAGAAGCCCTTTGGACAGTAATCATGCACAGAGTGCATTCATCACATCTTGAAATTGAATGATGTCTACAATTTTGAAACAAAAGACGCTAGAATGTTATAGGATGCCTTAGTAATCAATTCAAATAGTTGCTTATCACTTATATCAAAATGGTTCACTTATTTAATGGTATTGGGTATAGCTAATTAGCTATAATAATTTGTTGTTTAAGCTAAAAAATTCATGGTTTAGAATACATAATTAGGTAGCATGTCACCAATGTCTCACAGCATTTTGGACTATTTCCAGCAAAAATAGAGATCTATCAGCTTAAAAACACTCCCCCCCCCAAAAAAAAAGTGTGTCTCTAATTCCTCTGTCCAATCAAACCAGACAACAGTGGAGGTTTTCCTGCTTTAAGTAAAGTAAAGTAACATTTTGTGTGGTTCTGGCACAGGAATGCAATGCAAAATTATAAGGTATGTTCTGAAAAATCAGATTACTGCAAAATGATGGCTGAGACTATAAATGCACAACCCTCAGGAAATTTAGAAGTACACTTCCTTCAGCAACTGTGAAGTCTATTTTCATATTTTATGTGCTTGTAAAGATCAGGTGTGCTCGCATATTAGGCACCGAAGCTGGGATTGGTAGTGGAAACCATTACTTTTTTTAATTTCCTGACTTCAGTATTATTAAATGTTCAGCTTGCGTATTTCATATATACCATATTCTCCATTGGAATTTAAAAACAGCACACAGAAAGGCATATCAACAATCTTTAGATGTTATGAAGACACATTCTAGGAGTTTGTTGAAAGGCTCAGCTACTCTGTCCAGTGATGTAACTAGTAACGGTGGGATATATGATGAAGGGGGGAAAACAGGACATTTTTATTGATGCTAGCACCTACTACTTCCTCATACTGCTGTCTCTCCTGTCCCACATCATCCTCTGATCTTTCTTTCTTTCCTTCCTTCCTTCTTTCAGAAATGTCTTATCCACTTTTCATTATAAAATAATCATGAAGCAGGATACAAGAAATAAAACATATTAAAATACTACTATATATATAGTATTGTTATTTTAGTATATATATATATATATATATATATATATATATATATATATAATCAAAAACAAAGAGGGGAGAATAGTAATAGGTAAATTAAAGATTACACAATGTAGTAAAAGAAAAGATAGGAAATTGAATTCAAAGCCTGGATAAACAAATAGATCTTTAGGTGATGCTGAAAGCTTGTAAGACTTCCAGCCTCAGGGTGCCTGTATCGAGAACCTCCTCTTTTGGGTCTCTGATATAGAAACCCTGGCAAATGCAGTACCATCAAAAGGGCATCTCCACTTGATCTTAATATTCATTCAAGTGCGTAAGAGAGAAGGCACCCAATCAGGTAACCAGGGGGCTGTCTAAATGCTCGAAAAGCCCTGGGGTGGGTGCATGGTGACACGGTGTCGATTATATGTCACAGCTGCAATCGGGCACTGCCAGGGCATTCCAGTGAAGCTGTGGAGAAAAAAAATTGGGAACTTACCCTGACTTTTTTCTCTGGAGCGAGGCTAGGATGTGCAATACGATGTCAAGACAGCCCTAAAGCCTTGCTCTGGAGTCACAGAGCAAGTGCCTGGTAGAATGAGATCTGTGATTGGTCACCTTCCACCAGGAAGATGGCAGAGGTGGCTCCAGTCCCCGGATGGCCACCCAGAAACCATGAGCTCCCTCCTCGGCATTGGGATTTCCCAACGCCACCCTGGGGGAGGGAAAGTGCAGGGTTTCTGAGTGATGCAGTGCCAATCTGGCGCCATGATGCAGAGCCAACCTGTTGCCCCAAGGTCCTAAGCCATTTAGAGCTTTAGTGCTACCCACTGCTAATCATTAGATCTGAAATAGCCCTTCTTTCCTTCCTTCCCTCCCCCTTCCCCATGTACAATAGGGTGGGAAGAGGGCAGATTGTGATCTACTGGTAGATCACTGGATAATCTGAAATGGATCAGCAAGGATTTCTGAGGCCTCATCTACACCAAGCAGAATATTGCACTATGAAAGCGGTATATAAAAGGCAGGAGCCACACTATTGCTTTATAGCGGTATTGAAGTGCACTGACAACTGTTGGGGCCCATTGACATATACCGTATACCACTTCCATATCCTGCTTGGTGTGGCTCCTGCCTTTTATATACCGCTTTCATAGTGCAATATCCTGCATGGTGTAGATGAGGCCTGAGTCTAAATTGTTTAATTACAGAAACAAAATGACTACCCCTCATCTTAAATTATAATGCTGAAATTGAGACAGTGTGAGATAACCAGGAATGGATTTGTGTTTGGAAGGACTATGAGCTCCATTCAATTCTGTTATTCAAAACAAATTCCTGGGCTCAAAATACTTTAATTCTGAGTGTATATACATTGATAACACCCAACTCTACTACTCCTTTCCACCCAATTCCAAGGAAGCTGTTTCAGTGTCGGCAGTAATGGACTGGATGAGGGCAAACAAATCCAGACAAGACAGAGGTGCTCCTGGTGAGTCAAAAGGCAGATCAGGGAATACGGATTCAGCTTGTGCTGGATGGGGTTATACTCCCCTTGAAGACACAAGTTCACAGCTTGGGTGTACTCCTGGATTCATCCCTGAGACTGGATGCCCAGGTTTTGGCGGTGGCCAGGAGTGCATTTGCAGAGTTAAAGCTAGTGCACTAACTGCACCTATTCCTTGTGATGTCTGACTTGGCCACAGTGCCTTAGTTACACCCCGTTTGGATTACTGTAACACACTCTACATGGAGCTGCCTTTGAAGAATGTTCGGAAACTTCAGCTGGTTCAAAGAACTGCAGCCAGATTGTTGACCGGGCCTGGTTACAGGGAGCATACAACTCCCCTGTTAAAACAGCTTCACTGGCTTCCGTTCTATTTCTGGGCACAATTCAAAGTGCTGGTTATCATCTATAAAGCCCTCTGCGGCTCTGGTCCAGGTTATCTGAAAGACCTATTCTACCATATGAGCCTGCCCGTGCTCTGAGATCTTCTGGGGAGTCCTTTCTCTCAGTCCCACCAACATCCCAGACACGCCTGATGGGAGAGGGCCTTCTTGGTGGCTCTGGAACTCCCTTTCCAGGGAGGCTAGGCTGTGCTACACTTTTAGAGGCAGGCAAAAACTTTTTTTGTTTCAGCAGGCTTTTGGAACTATTCTGGACCTGTGTTAATGTATTGGATTCTGTTTTTACTGTTTTAAAGTTTTTTAATACGTTTTTAATTTTACTGCAGGTTTAATTCTATTTCAACTTTTGTAAATTTATATTTATATGTTTTAATTGTACATGTTTTAATCTTGTAAACCACCTTGAGTCCCAGTACTGGGGAAAGGTGGGATAATAATAATAATAATAATAATAATAATAATAATAATAATAATAATAATAATAATAATAAATGTCTTTAGTAACTGGCTCCGATTGGTGGATCTTTGGGTTCTAGTAAGAAACCCCCCAAGGTAAATCCTGCAAAACTGAAGTCTGCCCAGCCTTGATATACAATAATGGTGCTTTAACAACAAGCATCAGCAACCATAGATACATAGCATAATTTTGAATGAAGATCTGTCACCAGAAGGAGATCTTCCACTTTTCTTGCATTCTGAATAATATAAAAACACAACAAGACATTTTAGCCAGTGTAGCAATACCTAGAATTTGTTTTACAAAATCAACTCCGAAAGACATTCGGCACCATGCAAATTGGGATGCTAGAGTCACTGACTCTCATTACGTCAGAGTATGCTTTTTAAGTAATGTTCCACAGTCTTTATTTTGACTTGTGATCTCTGGGAAGAGATAAGTTGGGTGTGATTACTTTGGACCTACCAGCTACTCCTTGATACCATCAACCCTCAGGTGTTGTTGACAACTGCTACTGATGGTAAACAGAGAGCTATCACGCTGTTCTTTCAGCTGTAGTCCTTTTGTTTAGTCTTTGAAACTTTAGTCTTTTGAAGGTCTTCTCAGCACCCCAAGCTCTAACAAGAAAACTACATTGGGAAGATGTCTTTATCTCTAAATATTATGTCTTTTTAGCCCCAGGAAACACCTTTATAAATGTTTTGATAAAATTTGCCCATGCCTTTCAGCATATTCTCTGAGTTGCTTTTATTGTGATTGACAAATTTACTGTTTTTACTGTTATTTTTATTTTATTCATTTTGTTGATGTTTTTAATGTAATTTTGTGTTGTTGATTTGACACTATTTTAATATTATTGTGAATTGCCTTGAAAGTAAGTTATTTATTTATTTATTTATTTATTTATTTATTTATTACATTTATATACCACTCCATAGCAGAAGCTCTCTGGGTGATTTACAAAGATTAAAACGTGTTTCTCAGAAAACTCCTGCTTTTGATGGGAGGCAAATGACAAGACTTGCTAAGTAATCCACAAAGCTTTTATTAAGCAACAAACATCTCTTCTACCTGAATGGAGCCTAATCTCTTGGAAACTAGGCAAAACTATGCAAACTAAGCAAGACAATTGTCCACTCAAGAAAGAATAGGAAGCCCCTTCCCAAACACCTGTAACTTCAGAGAGCCTGGTGCGGAGGCAGCAATCTTAGTTGGACCAACCTTCTCACGCCTTCCGTCTGCTCTGTGTGTTTTAGCTTCTGGCGGACCCTAGCATCAGCTAGCTTGTTGGGACACTCTCCCCCGGAAGAAAGCTCACTTCCCACTGAGGTTGTAGAATTTGGCCTTGAGGAGATAAGCTCTGGAGACGGCTGACTCCCAGCTGGGGCATCGCCCGAGCGCTTCCTCCCCCACTGGTACAGGCTGGCTGGTGTCTGGTGCTGCCTCTTCTATTTCTGAATCTGATTGATTACCTGAAACACCTTCTCCCAAAACAGGGGCAGTAAGGTTAGACATGACACTGGGATCAGTTAAGAAGCTCAGCATATGCTGTTAAATGCCTGGGAGAAGAGAAAAGTCTTGACCTGGCACCGAAAAGTTAACAATGGGGGGCCACCATTGAAAAGGCCCTCTCCCTTGTTGCCATCCTCTGAGCTTCCCTCAGAGTAGGCACCCAGAGGAGGACCTTAGATGTTGAGCATAGTGTATGGGTAGGTTCATGTCGGGAGAGGCGTTCCATCAGGTATTGTGGTCTCAGCACCTTGAATCAGGCTCTTATCGGGCCCAATGCAAGTGGGTCAGAATCAGTCTTATATGTTTGAACCTTCTGGTTCCAGTTATCAATCTGGCCACTGCATTTTGCACAAGCTGCAGCTTCCAAGCTGTCTTCAAAGGCAGCCCCATGTAGAGCGCATTGCAGTAATCTAACTTGGAGGTTACCAGAGCATAGACAACTAAAGCCAGGTTATCCCTGTCCAGATAGGCGTGTAGCTGGGCCACCAACCGAAGCTGGTAGAAGGCACTCCGTGCCACCGAGGCCACCTGAGCCTCAAGGGACAGAGATGTTTCTAAGAGAACTGCCAAGCTATGGACCTGCTCCTTCAGAGGGAGTGCAACCCCATCCAGAACAGGTGGAACACCCACTATCTGGGCAGAAGAACCACCCAATAATAGCATCTCGTTTATTAGCCCTCATCCTGTCCATTGTCGCAGACAGGCACCGGTTCAGCACATCCACAGCCTCACCTGTTGCAGATGAAAAGGAGAAATAGAGCTGTGGGTCATCAGCGTACTGATGACAACACACTCCAAAACTCCGGATGACTGCACTCATCGGTTTAATGTAAATGTTAAACAGCATGGGGGACAAGACTGATCCCTGCGGAACCCCATACTGGAGAATCCACGGAGCTGAGCAATGTTCCCCAAGCACCACCTTCTGGAGCCAACCAGTTCCAAAGTTGAAGAGTGGGATATAACTGTTTTAAACAAACAAACAAACAAACAAATGGTTAGAAACAGGAAGCAGAAGAAAGGAATGAAGTTAGCTACCAGAAAGTGGGTCCTTTCTGCTGTGTCACCCCGGCTGTGTAATGAGCTCCTTAGAGAGGTTTGCCTGGTGCCTACATTGTATTCCTTTTGGTGCCAGGTAAAGACCTTTATATTTTCCCAGCATTTTAGCATTCTAGTCTTTTAGCTCTGCTATTTTACATCTGGGGACGGTTGTGGGTGTACTTTTATATTGTAGTTTTAAGCTTTTATATTTTGTAATGTTTTATGCTGTACCTTAATGTTTTAATTTTTGTGAACTGCCCAGATTGCTTCATCTATGGGGCTTTATAGAAATAAATAAATAAATAAATAAATAAATAAATAAATAAATAAATAATCTCACAATTCTGAGAGTGGTGGGAAGTAAACAGAATCACCCATGAACTTTATTGGGACTGGTTCATAAATGATGATGTATCAGTGGCAATGTTTGTAGATAACACCAACTTATTCAGGATGGTGAAATCCCAGGTGAACTATGAAGGGTTCCAAAAAGATCTCTCCTAAATGGATAATCACACAACATAGTGGCAAATGTATGTAAATGGAAAGGTCTGCTTTTAAGACGTAAATATATTAAAAAGATATTAAGTTCATGGCATCATTGATAGAGTCTGAACTGAGACTAATCAAGAAAGAGAGCTTGAAGTCATGGTGATTAGGTCAAAGAACATGTTAAAAATATGTGGCAGCAGTGACTAAAACAAATTTCTGTGCTAGGAATAATTAGGAAAGAAATAAAAAATAAAATGCATTTCAGAATGCCTTTATACACCTATAATTATCGACTTGGAATAATGTTTAAAATTCTGGTCACCCCATCACCAAAGAAATAACCTAGACCTAGAACAACTCCAGGAAATAGCAATGAAAATTGTGAAGGGGTTTCTGGACTATCTTCCGGACAAGAATGGGCCAACACATTTGGAGCTTTGGAGCCTAGAAAGATGAGTAAGGAAGCATATAATAGACATCTATAAAATTGTGTGTGGTATGGAGTAAATGAAGAGAGAGAACTCCCCACCACCACTTCACACAATGCTCCACCACTTTATTAAGATGTGATGATGGCCATTAGGTCTTACCACCCTTAAAAGGGGATTGGACAAAATCATGGAGTACAGGCCTATCATATCAACAGTTCCTAGTGACTCTAGCAAAATAGACCCACCATGTTCAGAGGCAGTATTTTTATTTATTTATTATTGCATTTATATCCTACCTTTTTTCCTGCAAGAAACCCAAGGCAGTGTACGTAATCCTCATCCTCTCCACTTTATCCTCACAACAACAACCCTGTGAGGTGCATTGGGCTGAGAGTCTGTGACTGGCCCAAAGTCACCCAGTGGGTTTCCATGGCCGAGTGGGGACTGGAACTCAGATCTCCCAACTCCCAGTCCAATACTCTAGACACTACACCACACTGGCAACTGGTATTCAGCATGACTCTGAATACCAGTTGCAAAGGAAGTCAAGAGTGATAGGGGGCAACTGCCTTCACAATCTGTTTGGGGGCTTCCTGGGGGCATCTGATTGACCATTATGGATAACAGGATACTAGACTAAATGGACCTTTGATCTGAAACAGCAGGGTTCTTTTTATGATCTAATCAAAGAATTTAACTAGAGGAAGATGGGTGGATTCCTGCACTGAGCAGGGGTTGGACTCGATGGCCTTATAGGCCCCTTACAACTCTACTATTCCATGATTCTGATGTTATCCAGATCTTCCAGCATCTACAGAAGGGACAGGGCAAATACAATCCAGCCCCCAGGACTTTCCATCTGGCTGATCCTAATGATTCCCCTGTTCTTATTATGCACTTTCTCCCACGCAAGTGGAGACACAAGGTCAAAACAAACATGTAAATCTGTTTCTGGTAGCTATGTCATTTTTATTTTTACTCTAGAGTAGGTGCAGGGAGCCTGAACTGGATCAGGACCCTAGCATGTAGTTACAGGGGCTTTAAGATTGGATCAGGTATCCTGCGCTACTCTATAGTAATGACGGGGGCAACCTATGAATACCCCATTTGTAAGTTGTTGCATGATGTGCAAACCAAGACACTCTGGTTTCCTTATGGGTTAGACAACCCAGAGTTAACCTATGATTTGTTTTTAGGTTAACTCTGGGTTGTTGAACCCATAAAGAAGTCAGAGTGTCCAGGTTCATATGTCAACCTACAAACGGGGCATTTGAAAGTTGTTTTTTGAATCAGAAATGGCTTGCACGTTCTGCATGTCTTTGGCAAATCGTGGGTTAATTGACCTATTATTTGCTACCGTGACATGCAAACTGGGTCTTATATACTGCCGGTTTTGGCCCAAAGGCAAGAGGCAAAGAGCTTGTTAGTTCCCTAAACCCCCGCCCCACCCATTATTATGTGAATCACTTTGACTCCGAAAGCCAAAAGCTCCTCAACCTTTCCCCTGCTACAGCTTCATTTTTTAGTTGTCTGGCACAGGCCAGCTATTGTGGACCAAAAGATCATGGCATCATGAGCAACACAGTATTTAGTTGAGAGCAAAAGCTGTATTCATATATTGGTATAATGTTAATTCTCAGTAAACATTGGGCATTTGAGAGACACGAAAGAATGATCTCTTTTTCCTATGTTGAGTGGCAATAGAAATTTCTGTAGACGCTGAGTAAATGTTATTTTACTATTTTTTTAAAAAAAACATTCTGTAGTGTCTTTCCTGTTGTTGTTTTTTCTTTTCTTGGTGTTTTCTGAAAGTCAAATAATAACGATGATAGAATAATCTCCAATCCAACCTTTTCAAGGTTTCATGTGATTCTGACTACTAAGGAAATTAAAGACTAAGAAGCTTGTCAGCAGATTTGGCTACTCCTCCTTTCACCACCAGCCTGAGGAAATCTAGATCTCTTAGGAAGATTCCAGTCACATTGAGAGAGCTCTAATATTGGAGACACTGTTTTGATCTAACGCCACAAGCCCAAATGTTGTGGAAGTTGTTAAAGTTGGGTTCGCATCAAAAGATGCATCTTCAACCATATTTACAGTATAAAAGAGCCCATGTGGTGTAGTGGTCAGTATTCAAGTGGAACTAGGGAGATCTCAGTTTGAGTTCCCACTGGGCCATGAAGCTCACTGGGTAGCTTTGAGCCAGTCACTGATTCTCAGCCTAACCTACTTCCCAGGATTGCTGTGACAATAAAATAGAGAGGAGGCCCAAATAAACCGCCTTGCAAAAGTTAAAAAGGCGGGATATAAATGTAATAATAAATACATGCAGTAGGCCAGGGATGGGCAGAAAGTAGATCTCCAGATGTTTTGGACTTCACCTTCCGGCTTTCCTGACTATTGGGCATGTTGGCTTCTGGGAGTTGAAATCCAAAACATCTGAATATCTACCTTCTGCCCACCAATCAAGTAGGCTACCTACCTGTGGGAGGTGCTGTTCTCTCTTGCTGGATTGAGATGTTAATTCAGTGGGAGGGAAGGGGCGGTCTCACGCCTTGACCATGTCACTGGCAGAGCACAACCAGCTCACAGAGCCATGTCCAGGATTTAATGTTGGGGAGACGGGACACACGGTCACATAACCACTCTGCAGCCACTTGTAAGAAAAACAATGCACTCGAAGGACTTTCAAAAAATGTGCATTTTCCTGAGAACGCAGTGGGGTGGTTGTGGATTTGCAACAGCATCAACTTTCTGAATAGCCCTGATGTGCTCCCTCCGCATTAAATCAACGGTGAAGATTGGCCCCTGGTTTGAACCTTGCCTCTGCTATGAACTCATTAGATGGATTTAGGCAACCCGCTCCCTCTCAGCCTCAGTCTCCTCACCCCATCAGTAATATGGCATATAAAACCACACAGGGTTGTTGTAAGGATTTGCAACACATTAATGCATGTGAAGTGCTTTAAACACTTGGAAGTGCTGTAGGAATGTCAAGTATTATTGAATAGACAGCTGCTCTAGATATGTTATTTTTTCACTGTACTACCAAATATATGAATACTTGAAAGAAACACACACACACACACCACATGCAACCACACAATGAATTGCTGGAGGGTGTTTTTAACTTATCAGCATTAAAAAGCAGGGAAGTAAATATAAATGTCACTGCAACAATAACCCAAATTAAAAGCACGCACATTGTGTTTTAAATCTTACAGAAAATGAGCTGGAGATTAAGTTGCACATTGAAGAATAAGTCAACACATATCTGAAACTGGAGATGTGTAAATCATGCCCCAGGGAAGAAAAATGGCATTAAGCAGTTTTAGATAAATTATCTAACTAGCAGATTCTTCTACTGCCAGTAATTGAAAAGGGGTATCAAGTAATAAGTACAATTTTGTTATTTTTGTTTTAAAATATATGGTCTTGGGGCCAGATTCCTCAAGTGAACCTACATAGTAGGATCCAAGCTTAGTTCTGAAGGTGTCAAATATTAGTTATGATCCTTGAATAGATTTGCATAAATGATATTTTACCTTGTTTTCCACATAAACATTTTGGCTGCTTTTTTTTCATTACTTCTGCCCTTGAATCATTTCCAGATAAAATCTTGCCTTTTATCTCAAGAGCAGCAAATATTGTACAGAATCATTCATTTGCTACGATGTCCTTTATAAAGGAGATGCCATATCGCTGTACCTGCAACTACTACTAAGTTATTGTTTTAATTTTAAAATGACTTTGTCCATTTCTTTGAAATAGGTGATTAATTCTGCAGAAGGGAAACCCTACAGTTACCTGCAAGGCCAGTGTCAAGGTTAGGCATGCTTGAGCACCTGTTGAGGGACTATACCCCAGCAAGGCCTACAGACCAGAACTTGCCCCTTTGCTGCATCACTGCAACCTCCTTGTTCACCTGCCTTACCTCTCACTTTGGCCCAGGCAGTGAGAAGGAGGAGCAGCACGTGCCACTGTGTCCTTGCTCTCTGGTTCTCAAGCAAGCCAATGGTAGCAATGACAAAGAGGAGCAACAGCAGCTGGTGACAATGACAGTGAGACGGTAGTCTCACTGAGGGAGGGACCCCATTAAGCCTGTTTTGCCCAAGGGCCCCCCAAAACCTGAAGCTGGCAGTTGTTACTTGCAAAAAAGAGTTAACAGTGTTCGTGTTTAATCTTAGGTTATCTATATATCTGGCAGCTTTGAAGCAGTAAGTGAGGAAAAACAAAAGCTGGGCCCTCCACAACCTGTCTCACTTAACCTCTACTTAGGTGTGAGAGAGGTTTGCTTACATTTAATGGAAAGCTTGAAGGGCATTTCTGGGCCCAATTCAAAGTGCTGTTTCAAGGCCCTAAATGGCTTAGGGCCAAGTTACCTGAAGGATCATCTCCTCCCATATATACCTTCCCAGACCCTAAGGTCATCTTAAGAGGACCTCGTCTGGCACCTTTGTCAAATGGAGGGAGGGAGGTGGCTAATAAAGAAAGGGCCTTTTCAGGAGTGCACTCCCCAGAGAGGCTCGCCTGGCACCCATGTTGTTCCGTGCCAGGTAAAGACCTTTTTATTCTCCCAGACATTTTATCCTTCTGTTTTTGTTGTTTTAAAATTATCTATCTATCTATCTATCTATCTATCTATCTATCTATCTATCTATCTATCTATCTTTATACAGCTGCTGGTGTTTACTTTGGTTTTATATTGTAATTTTAAGCTTTTAAATGTTAAATATTATGTTTTATCAGGTTGTTGTATTTTATGGTTCTAACTGTTGCAAATTGCCCAAAGAGAGAGAGAGAGATTCAGCTATTGGGTGGTAGAGAAATGTAATAAATCAATCAATAATATTATTCCCACACTTGAGGCTTAAGATGATTTGTGCCTAAAAGGTACCTAGGTCCAGGTCATACTAATGAAGCATCCCTTCCCTCCAGGTCCACTAGTTATGTAGCATTCGCACAAGATTCTGACCAAGCTGCAAGCCAGCAGCAGTCCTGTCTGCTCTCAAGACATTCATGTAATGTAAATGGCGTAAGTGAGGCCACCTGGCACCAACATTGTCATCTTTTCTACACTGGGGACCTAATTCCACAATGATGCTTTGCTGCTGCTTTAGAGAAAGCCCCGCGGCTTCTTTGCTGTGGGAAGCAGGTGGGAAATCTCCATGGCAGGAAGGAGCGTAGGGTTTTCCAGTGGCCATCTTACATTTGTGGCCATCTTACATCTTACTCGAGCCCACCTCCTGCCCTCTGCCTGGCTTCTGGTGACCAATCAGCAGTCGCCATCCGCTCAAGAATGCCCCCAGCTCAACCCTGGAGCAGCGAGGTCACACGATGGAAGGACTGTGGTGACCTCACTTCAGGAGAAAAAGTCAGGGGAAGTCCCTGACTTTTTCAATGCGGAGCTTCAGGGGAAAGCCCCACAGTGACTGTGAGTTGGTGGCTGCATCGTATAACCAGCGCAGCAGCACCTCGCAGCCACTGTGGGGCAATGTCTACCAGACATTTGAAGGCATATGATGGGCTTTTTACACATCAGTGGTTTTGTTTATGGTCTTTACTGATGTTCTCTTTCTTTCATTACATTTTCATGTTTTAATGGAAATTGTTTGTAGCTATTTTATCTGTTGTACACCTTAAGAATTTTGTTGTAAGTCACTGTGGATCTTTTTAAAAAGAAAGGAGACTAAGACATTCAAGAAATAATAATTAGCTGAACTGGAAGCAACCTGGGGCTATGGGGAATCTATACCGTTGTTCTGAGAATGTGATGCAGGGTCAGTGGTTTTTCTGCCTGTTTATAGGGGTCTATTTGCTTCCACTATGCTCTGCTTGTTAATTTGTAAATAAAATAGGTATTACAAAGCTATTATACATCTCCATTGTTATCCCATCCAAAGGAAATTACACCCTGTGGCTCTAGTTGGATCCAGGATCTGCCTTCTGTTGATGGAAGGTTTCTGCTCATGGAAAGTTTGGTCCTTTCTATACCTCCCGGTATTCCAGGAGGGAGAGGGGAGGCTCTCGTGATATCTTGATCGTGAGAGACTCCCCCAGCGTGCACATGAAGCATGCAACATCCTGGGAGGAAGCAGGGACATTGCTGGTGCCTCCTCCTCCTCCTCCTCCTCCTCCTCCTCCTCTTCCTCCTCCTCCTTCGTTGGGCGGTTGCACAAGTGCAAGGCCCTGCTCCACTGAAAATGTAAGTTTAAAAACAAACAAACCAAAATTCTCCCACCAGTAGGAGGGGGGGGAGGGACGACCACTTCTACCAGCCCAACTGCGCATGTCTAAATTTGTATCCAAGCCCTGCTTTTCTCAGGACTGCTTGAGGAATTGTTGAGGGCTTCATTGTATTTTCTTTATCCTCCTATTTTCTTTAAAGAACATTGTCTAGAGTAATCTAGTATGTCACAACACTGGAATAGATACTTTGAAGGTTGTTGTCAAAGGATGGGATAGCAGGAAGCAGCATATGTTAAATTGCTGTAGAATTCAAATTGCTGTAGAATTCAAATTGACAAGTTATCAGCCTTTAATACATTTTCACTGGGCAGGCACTGTGTTTTGTAACCTGATGCAAATAATCATTCTGTTTGCTGTTATATCTTTAAGCAATTTCTGAGTGATTGCAATACATATTTCCCTATCTTTGTTTGTGTATGTGGCTTCCTGCCTAATATAGCAATAGAATACACCAAGCATGAAGCATGGCAAAAGCGATTACTAACTGCAGTGATCATAACTCTAAGTTGTGTCTTCAAAACTCTCTTTGCTTCTAAGAAACACATTAATCAAGGAGACATAGCCTGATTTTAATTACATTTGGATGCTCAGCGGTGGATCATATGAACGAATTTTATGCATGTCTATTTTGTTTAAAGCAGCAGCTCCTTCCTAGATACAGTCCATATTTTTTCTTTTCTTTTCTTGCTTTTTGTAAAATAGAAAGGATTACAAGAAGCAGAAGAACATGGTTACCTACAACATGCATTTAACATAGTGCCTCACAATGTATTATTTCCAACATGTGCTTAATATTGAAATTGTCCTACCAGCTGAAGACTGACCAAAGGGACTAAACCAGGAGTGGGCAATTTGTGGTCTCCCAGATGTTTTGGCCTACAACTCCCATCATTCCTTACCATTGCCTATGCTGGCTAGGGTTGATGGGAGTTGAAAGGCCATGAGTTGCCCACCCTGAACTAAACAAACTAGGCCTACTACATTAACTGCATTTGTGTTTCCCCCAAGGCAAAATGTCTCTCTGTTTTCCTAGGGGAAAATGTTCTAGAACACACAGCCCCTATTTTAGATCTGGGTGTGACTACCATTGGATATCTGCAGTGCCTGATCTGTAATGGCCGTTTCGCACACATGTTAAGTCAGGGCTGGGGAGACAGTAGATTGGGCTATACTGGTAAGTAAATCTGTGTCGGGTGATACTGATAGTTCTCTGGGTAGATCTCAGTAACAGTTATTTACTCCCAATTCTCTAATAACAACAACAGTTAAAAATCTCCCCCAAATAAGGAGCATCATCAGATGAGCATTTTATAGCACACTTGTTACTGGCTACTCACAGATATTCTCAGGTCCTTTTGACAACGACATCTGCCTCCCACTTGTCTCCCAATCCTTCTCCTCTTTTTCGGTCACAAAAAAAAAGACCCAGAAAAACCATTTTTGGGGGGTGTATCAAAACTTGGGCCACATGGTTATTGCTTGCGTCCTCTTTCTTCCCTGCGTAAAGAAAGAGGAAGCTGTTTGTCCCTATTGTGGGACAGAAGCAGGAGGCAAAGCAACGGTAGGGAAAAGCGATCCCACCCTTTGTCTGATGATCCTCTAGGTTGCTGAAATGTGTGTGTGTGTGGTGGTGGGAACAGGAGTGGATTTGTGTATGAAATGACTTGTAAAGTTGGTTCTGGTAGTGATCACAAATTTCTAGGCTGAGTGTGTGCTCAGAGGCACCCTGATCTTCCATTCTTACCATACTCGTGTAAAGCTCATGGCACCATGGGTGCTGGTGGTCCTGCTCCTTTCCTGCTTTTTTGCCCCAGAGTCCCCTCAATGCAGAGGGGCTCATGAATAATACAAGTTTGGCTCATGCATAGTGAATCCCCCCCTCTGAAATTTGCATGCTTTGCAGCCCTGTTCCCTCCCTCCCGCACCCTGATTAGCTGCCTCTGTCCCCTTCTCCCTTCCCTTGGCTGTGACAGCTTAACTGCATGACCGCGCCTGGGTCCTGAACATGGCTCTCCATCATCTCGCTGGAGGAGGGGCTTCCCCTGCCCATTTAGCACAGAAGAAATTAATTGCTATTAAAGCTCAAGCTTTGAACTTTTTCAAACTTTCAAAATTTTCTGCATGTCTACACTGCTCAAGCTTCTGTTTAAGACAAAAATGAGCAAAATCAGTCTGTTAGATCTGGAGTAATAAGCCTTACACTACTATATTGTTATATAAATGTCCACTTGCCTGAGCTACTACTGTGCACCTAGCTTTGGTGGGTGGACCTCAAGGTTCTAGTAAAACTACAAATTAGATCACACAACTCTGAAGTCTACCCAAGTTGTTGTTTTGTTGTACAATCACTGAATGATACATAAGTATGTGTGAATTCAATCCTACCATTTATCGCTCAAAAATTGAATTCTCTGTGAGTCTGTTTGCACATAATAGCAGTATTAGGTGGCAAATGGTGAGTAAATTATCCCATGAATCAGAGGAATGTGCACCTGCTGCTTCCAGTTTCCTGCAACAACCTACAAACGCCACATCCATAGGTTGTTGCCATGATGTCAACTGGATAACCCACAGTTTGTTCTCATGTTAATTTTGGATTATTTAAAACACAAATAATCCAAAGTGCTTGGGTTTATACATTATGGTAACAACCCACAAATCCTGTATTTGTAGGTTGTTACTGGAAACTGGAAGCAGCTCATGCACAGTGAGTATCCCTACAATTCATGGGTTAATTGACCAATAATTTGGCATCGAATGCTGCCATTACATGCGAACAAGGTCTGTGTGTATATCTTCCCTTTGGGGACCATTAGCTAAGTATGGCTGTGGCTGTGAATGCTTATTTTTTGAAATGAGAATGTGGAACTTGCCCTGAAGCTGAGTCCATCTGGTTTGTTCTAGAAGCCAGGTCTGATATCTGACATGATTGCAGTGGGGGGTGGGGCTTATTTATTTATTTATGAAGGGAGTGTGTGTGTGTTTTCTTAACCAAAATTATTTTTCCGCAAACCTCCATTATGTGAGGGTTACTATCCAACTGGGATCACCTCCCCTGAACCTTGAGACATTCCTGCTTTGCTAGCCTACAGTTTCATGGCAAGTTTTCTAGAAGTTTGCTTGCTCATCAGTACTTAAGGAAACAAGGAACGCTCTTGGAGACTGCTGCCATGTCACTGCACAGAATGAATGATTTTAAATCATTTTGGAATTTCATTTTGAAATCCTACCTCTTACAAACAACAATAATAAAACAAAATCAAACAAACCAAGTTAATGGGGAGAGATCTCATGAATTTTAAGACCCCTCATGAGCAGGGGGTTGGACTCGATGGCCTTGTAGGCTCCTTCCAACTCTGCTATTCTATGATTCTATGATTCTAGGAGGGTGTCTCATTATGTTTCTGCCTTTAGGCTAGCTTCTGCAACCTTGTATTACTGCAAAATGGGAATATGAGCATATGGTTGAAGAAAAATCGTATTTTAACAATGCATATTATCCCGAAACTTGACAAATTATACCTGTCTTCAGGGATCTATTTATATATAATTACAAAATTGGGGAATTGTGTCCATTTGCATATGAACCAAAAGTTCATCAAAGGCTTTGAAGAAACAGATGGCTATGCTGGATCTCAGTGGCATAATCAACTCGACTCAAATGGAGATATAACCTATAATGGAGAAAAGCATCCTTTTGCCTTTTCTTTCCTTGTTCTTTAAATAATTTCTTCATTGGGCTGCAAGTGCAACATCTTTCTTATACAGCTGTTCAAATCTATACAACAGGTTGTATCCTACTGCTAGGATGTTTGTGTTGCATTTCCATGTTCCCCAGTTCAATCCCAGAAGGTTCACTTAAGCCAAAGGTCAGTCATCTGGTTATGTTGTCCAGATGTTTTGGAAAACATAACCTCTTACCAGTAGCTATGCTGCCTAGGCCTGATGGAGGTGTTGTCCAAACCATCTAGAGGGTGCCAATTTGTCTACCCCTCTGGGATCTTGCAGCTGAGAAAGATCTCTCACTGTAAGGTTAGGTGTTTAGCATCTGCTGCCAACCATTACTGTGGAGACAGAACAAAACAGACCATTTAATCTAATCGGGTGGTATTTTGTGGCAGGGAACACTCATGCCACCAACATGTGTCTCCCCTTTATGTCTTTCCAGTAATGCATTGTTGAAAATATGTATGATGTAACATGTGCAAATGTTTCACTATCTCCTCTACATTTCATTGGCTTCTTTTGACAAGTGACCTTACTGGTTCTCACAAGTATGACACTGAGGGTCCAGATACCAGAGTCCAGGGTCCAAGGTCTGTGTTCAGACAAGATGATAGTCAATGGTGGGTAATAATAAACTCAACAGTTGTTTATCTAGGGGATAATTCTCCCCTTTCTTCTGTGCTCTCAATACTGGTGGAAGATTTTTCCAGTGGCCATTCGGCTTATTGGGCCCACCCCTGCCCTCTGCTTGGCTTCCTGTCGCCATCCTCCTGGGAATGCCCCCAGCTTGATGCCAAAGCAAGGTCACGTGGTGGAAGGGCCATGGTGACCTCGCTTCAAGGGGAAGTCCAAAACTTTAAATGCAGAGCTTCGGGGGAAGCCCTGTGGTGGCTGTGAGTTGGCAGCTGTGTCATATAACTGACACGGCACCACTGTGCAGCCACCACGGGGCAAGTAAGATGTATAGACAGCCCCTGGATATATGCAGAGAATACTAAGCAGCACCAGGAAGAGGAGGCAGATCTATCATTAATCCCTCTCGAAAAGCCATAAGACCCTGGCTGCTTAGTATTGATGCAACAGCTCCATGAGTTAGTGCCTCAGCCATGTAGCTCCAGTTCCTTGCTCCTTGTCTGGTTTGAATGTCACAGTATGTCACAATCCTATGCAAACAATCCCATTTAGCTATATGCTGATGTCACCGAAAGCAAATAAAGCCTATTTAGAGTGAGGGCAATGCTTTCTGAATAAGCTGACACTTTTGTTCCTTTTTCATGAATTCCCCCCAAATTGCTGAAAGGGTAGGCACCTTTCACTACTGAGAGAAACATTCACAATCCTACCCCTCTTACAAATTAGCCCTTCTTAGACTATAAACACGTCTATAGAGCAATATTTTAAATTATCTGGAGAGGAGGAAAATGTCAATCAAACTGTGTGCTATTTAATCCATTGTTTAAGGCACGAGAGACAGCAATCGTACTGCATTAGCAAGGGTGTCCTGAGATCAGTTTGTAAGAAAGAATATTTGCATAAGTCAGGTAGGGCTTAATGAGAGCAGGATACTGCTGGATACTGGTAGTTGGTAATACCGGCTATGCAAATATAGCCAGACCCTGTCAACAGATGAATAAAGGCCAGTAACGGGTAATCTTTGTTTAATCTTTTCTTTCTCACACAGTTTCTATTAAGATGTCAGCCTGTGGCATTCTGCTCCAAAATAAATAGGTCGTGTTTGTCTGTTGCATTTCAGTGATATGGAACAGCTACTTGAAGAGTGTACGTTAAAATTGCTCTTCACGGTGAGCCTTGTTATTGAATAGGATGAAAACCATGTACTCCAAATGGAAAAGTCAAAGAACTGCTTGTCTACTGCCTGCCATGGGATACACTAATCTCTGAAGAGAGTCTGGCATGGTGACTGGCCTAAAACTTGATCCATTAACACAAAGTAAAGCCACACTGTGTAAAATTCAAAGATGAAAACAGGAAGGACAAGACCCCTTGTACAGTAGAATAACAGGCTGAAGATCTATTGGACTTGTCAATAAAAGAAAAGAAAACCCTCTGTCATCAGGAGAGATGTGATGGAGAAATTGGAATAAATATGGTCTCAGGTCATTAATCTTTATGCCAGTCTTGCCGTAGCTGGGGCATGCTGGGAGTTGTAGTCCAAAACATCTGGAGGGTACCAGGTTGGGGAAAACTGCTTTATGCCTTTCTTCTCCCACCTCCACCATTTTTTCATGCCTTCCTAGGCCATTTCCATTTCCTTTCTTGTTCTCTTTTCTTTCTTTTCTAGTTTCAATTGACATTTCATTTTGTTTTGAACAGATCTGTCATTTTCAGATGGTTGGGAACAAAGGAAGTGAAGCAGGTGGCTACCAGGAGGAGGGTCTTCTCTGCTGTGGCACCCCAGCTGTGGAATGAGCTCCCTAAGGAGGTTTGCTTGGCACCTACATGATATGCTTTTAGATGCTTTTAGACACCTTTTTATTCTCCCAGCATTTTAACAGTCTATAAATAAATTTTAACTTGGTGCTTTAAATTTGTAATTTTGCATTGCTGCTGTTTTTATCTGGTTGAGCTTTTATATTGTATTTTATAGTATGGTTTTATACTATTGTTTTATACTTGAATTGTCTTAATTTTGTGAACTGCCCAGAGAGCTTCGGCTGTTGGGCAGTATAGAAATGAAATGCAATAAATAAATAAATAAACAAACAAACAAACGGAAGCCACAGGCTGCAAGATGGCCACCAGCAGAATCAGAAGTAGGAGAAAATACTTGGGACCTTGATTATGCCAAGAAATCAAACACTGATCCAAAGTAAGCAGGGGTCTGTGGCACCAGCCAAAGCACTTTGCTAGCACAAACCCATTTGCAGACCTGCAATTAACTGCCACAACCTGCTCATATGTGTAGCAGGGGAGAGTTTTGCTAGTTGTCGTAACTAATAATAACAACAACGACATTATCAGAGTGCCAGTCCCAAAGACCTTGCAATGTGAAGTTTTGCTGCGTGGTGAGAAAGCAGAATAGGATAAATGGGAACAAATGCCAATTCATGTATTTTGCCCCACTGAGTTTGGGGGTGCTGTTTAGTCTGTTGGGGCTCTATCTTGTACTCAATATTTTGGCAGGTTATTTGTTCTTTCCCACACCTCCCATGGCTGCCATTTTGTGGTGGTGCCCAGCACAGTTTTTTGAATTGCCAAATGTACCCACAGCCCAAAAAGGTTGTCTAACCCTATGTTAAATGTTGAACTGGGACTAGGGAGAACCCAGTCTTACGTTCACACTCAGCTATGAACCTTGGGCCAGTCAATTACTTTCAGCCTACCTCACTGGGTTGTTGTGAGGATAACATGGAGAGGAGAAGGATCATGTATGTTGCCTTGGGCTCCTTGGAGAGAAAGGCGGGATATAAATGTAACAAACAAACAAACAAAATAGTCCAAACCATCTGGAAGACACCAGGTTGGAGGGAAGCTATTGTAGAAGCAGGAATGCATGCTCATAGATGTTTTAATAATACAGAAATTGGTCAAGTAAATCATATTTCCTTCCTTCCTTTTGTTTTTCTTATTCCCTGAAATTAACATGCCCCCAAACTATATGTACGTTGCTTTCCATTTTCCATTGCCTTAAAATGTAGGCAGGTTCTATAGCGTTAAAAAGAAAGTAGCATTTCAGTCCCTTGGGTGTATATTTTGCACTCACGGCTTTCTAACATGCCAGCTCATATGTCACAAAACAACCAATTTTTCAGTTTACTGTTGGTTAGAATCAAAATGTTTCTCAACCACATTACAAGATAAGAGGCTGGCAGTTATTAATTATGATGACATATTAAACAATAGAGAACCGGCGTGTTTAGTTTTAACGCTGAGCTACACAGCACATCAAAATAAGCATCAACACAACTGAAGGAACATTATGTTTTCAATTAAAAGCAGGTTATGCTGCAGACGGGTACTGCTGACTCAACCGCAGTTTTCCAGGCACTGATCAGAGGGGCTGTAAATGCATTTTGCCCCACAACTGGCCTCTTTGTGGACAAATTGCAGCATTACATTGGAAGTCCAAAGACTGATATTAAAATTTTGCAAGCCATGGTTTAGATCCTCAGATAAGTTAACTTAGGGCGCAATTCTATGCATGTTTTAGACAGAAAAGAAGTCCTATAACTCCCAGCATTCCCCATGGCTGGCTGGGACTTGTAGGGAATTGTAGGGCTTTTTTCTGGCAAAACATGTATAGGATTGTGACCTTAAGGAAGTTTGTGGAAGCAATGTTCCCTGTCCGCCATTCCCCTGCAACCCCCTTTCCCCTCCACCAATCCACTCTGGAGAGTTGTGGGATGAGGGGATCATCTACACCTGCAGCCCTTTGGGGAGTGGGGAGAGACAATCATGGAGTTTTCCACTTCTGGGATCATCCCTCAGGGGCCATACACTGGCGAGTTGTCCCGGAAGTAAAGAGGGACATTCTGGGGTGACTTTTTTTTAAAAAAAGAGGAAACATTTGCACAATTGCACAATCGCACAGGCACAATCCTGCAAGAAGGAACGATTCTGTTAAAAACACACATACACAACAAACTCAGCACTGGAAGACACAGAGCACCATCCCAAAGATGGCAAAAATGCTCTTCCCCTCACCCCTCCGATACCCATAGATTCCACCCGCACAGCTCCATGCCTGTTTTTCTGAGACCCGCTACTTGTGGGAAAAAGGGAGGATCCTGAGAGGGAGAGCCACACTGCCCGCGGAGCTCAGGATGGTACTGAGACAGCAGGAAAAACCAAGAAAAAACCAGTCCCAGCTATCCTGGGAGAACTGAGTGCTTGTCCCTGGTGTACCCCGGGATCAGCTGTGTGCAGGGACAACCTCGTGACCACCCCAGGATAAATGCCAGGTGTAGAAAAGTCCAGGTATGAAAGACTGGAAGGGCTCTCAAATTTGGGTTTCTTTCTATCGCCCATCCCACATTGTTCAAGAGCTGCTCCCACCCTCTGTTTGAAGGACTGTCCATTCCATTCCATAATGCAGGAAGGGAGAGCTGGGACCTTCCTGTTGCGCTTGGACAACAGGCTGAGCAGGGGGCACTCAAGCCACCTGGTCCGTCTTTCCCACCATGGTGAGATGTAGTGTATCTCTATTTAAATCATAGTTGTCATTTCTAAATTTGCAGTGACACATATACATTATCATATGTAAATTGGTGCCCTCTTAGGGGTGATTATTTCCTCTTATTTCTGTGATGCATAAGTGGCCAACCTAGACCAAGGGCAGGCAGAAGATGTCTGGGTGATTTGCAGTAGATAAGCATGCTTGAAGTCTGCCCCCCATTCTGCCCCCCAAGTCTAGACCATAATGGCATCTTCCACATGGACAAATTAACTGTTTAGGGAAATATAGGAAAATTAAACCAAATGGGCACAACCTCAGGGCTTAACCTGCAGCAGAACAAGGAATAATGTATGCCATGCTACAGCTGTGTGTACCTCCCATATCACTATCCAGGTAAGTGGATACAAGCTTCCCATTCGCCATAATAGCCTCTCATGCTGAGTGCCCATGTGCTAGCTGAGAGAGGAGAAGGAGACAGCGCACTTATTGTTCTGTTTATATAAAGCTTGGGAGGGGGCAGGGAATGATGGGAATTGCAGTCCAACACATCTACAGGCTCTTTACAACAGGCCTGTCTGTGAACACTCCCTACTCAAGCTAAGCGCCACCACTTTATGAGCCTGAGGTGAGGGACAAACACCAACTTTCTACAAACTATGTGGAGAAAGGGGTTAAACAGGAATAATTTCAGGAATAAAATAATGCGCTGTGAATTATGTGTGCTGATGGTGAATTAATGTCAGAACGGGTGTTATATGTATATAACTGCAGATGATAAATGCCAAGGAGACACGTGGGATTTTTGTGGTAGTAAAACAAACTGAATAAAAATTTATTTCAATGTTCACAAACTTTGTTTCATAATAAAACTTTTCAGACCTTTGTTAAAACCTCTCAACCAATCATTTCTTTCTTCTCATACACACTTTCCTTTCTCTCACACCTTCACTCTTGAACTTTCTTTATTATTGGGATTGGTTAATATACACCAACTGACTATCTGCACACTACACTCAAAAGACAACCCTCTTTACCCTGATCCTCTAATTCTCCCTCTTACCAAAGTACTTTAAAAACACTCCCCTTATCACCTCAGTCATTCCCTTATATATCCTCCTCCCCCCTCCTAAGATATTCAATCTCCACCCACTCAGGTCAACATTCTAAACACAATAGACTTACAAATTCTAGACATACATTAGGGAACTGACTTGTGGGGTGTAACGCCACAGACACTAGGCTGGAGAAGGCTGCTCCAAATATTATTCCACTTTGGGTCTGTTCAGACAACACACTAAGCCATGGTTAGGCTGCTAACCCTTTTGCAGCAAATGGTTAGTGAATATGTTTAAATTGTGGTTATGTAGCCACCATTGTTTGGAATGGTTCACACAACATGCTAAGTCATGGATCACATGACGCACTAAGCCATAATGTTTAGCTCAAAATGCTTAACCGCCGTTGCTTATCATGTCATCTGAACAGGGTCATTGGCTCTCAAGACTGTGGTTCTGATTTTTCCTGTTACTTCACTTGCAACTATATATCTGTTTTTTGGTGGGGAGGGCTTGTTCACTTCAGACAAAGTCAGCTTACAAACTTTATTTTTCCAGACGTGATTGTGGCTTAGATTTATGGTAGGCTCTCATTTCACTCAAGCAGTTGGGAGGAAATGAAAGTTTAAAAGCATTCATTGTCCACTTGTCCTTGTGACACTACAGTTTGCCGAAGGGCCTCGGAGGATTAAAGTGAAACATTTAAGTCCACCGGTTCTTTCAGATCTTCTTTCATATTTTACGTCTTTGGCGCTTGGGTTGTAGGCATCAAGTGTTGTGTAAGGATGAGAGGAAGCTGATGCAAAAGCACTAAATGCAAGAGAAATCTCAGTTAGCTATTTAGGTCTATAATGAGACAAGACTATGGTGAGGCCTTTGGGATAAAGAATCACAAGACCAAAGAGTCATAAACACAGTCATGTTCAACATCCATGCAGTGGTGCAGCTAGGGATGAACCTCAGGACCAAAGTCAGGGAGCCTACAACCTGGGCAGGTAGACAAATGACCACCCAGACAGCAGGAGCTGGCTGTGTGTGTTTGTGTGTGGGGCAGACAGCAGGAAACAGTTCTGGTGTCAGCATCTCAACTGGCATGAGGAAGTACATCTCCAAAAAGAGGGCACCAGAATTGTTTACTGCTGTCCGGAACGATGTACTTTTTAACATCTAGGCAGGAGCCACACTACTGCTTTATAGTGGTATTGAAGTGCACTGACAACTGTTGGGGCCCATGACACATCTACACCAAGCAGGGTATAACACTATGAAAGCAGTATATTGCATGTGTCATGGGCCTCAACAGTTGCAAGTGCACTCCAATACTGCTATAAAGCAGTAGTGTAGATCCTGCCTCCATATACTGCTTTCATACCACTTTCATAGTGCAATATCCTGCTTGATGTAGATCTGGCCCTAGTTATCTTACAGTGATCCTAAGTATACTTTCAAATGTTCCCTCAAAATCAATGTCCATTACTTCCATGTATATGAGTTTAGGCTAGGGTTGTCAGATGGATATTGAGACAAGGTATAATGAAAAGACATGATAGCTCAGAATATTCTTGGGCTCATCTTCACAAGCACGGGAGGAGCGTGCATTGTTGTTATTCTCCACAGTATGCTGAAATCAGCTCCGCTCCATCATTGTTACACGGCGGAGCCATCCATCCCTGTAAACTGGATTTTCAGTGCAGGAAAAGACATACTTCCGAGTGAGGGACAGGGTTAGAGTAGAACCAATGTCATCCAGAGAAAGGCTTGTTACCCCTCCCTTTCCACATTCGTCCTTCCACTACAGTTTAATGAATGGGAATAAAGAGTAACTAACCCACAGTACTGATGCCCAATGAGAGCACCCCCACCAGCACACATAAACCCCACTCCAAAAAGTATTGCACACCAGCCCTAACACTACATCAGAGAATTGAATTAACACAGTTCTGGAGTTGAGCAGCTCCAAAGTAACACCACATCACAGAAGGAAATTAACACAGTCCCTTAACAGCTTCAGAACTGCACAGCTTCAGAGCTAACACCACATCACAGAAGCGAATTAACACAATGGGGTCATTCAGAAGACACCTTAAACCACGGCTTTAACCATGGTAAATAAGGCCTTTTGCTTTATTCAGCATGGTTCAAGCCATGGTTTAAAGTGTCGTCTGAATGGGGCCAATCCCTTTGCAACTCTGGAGCTGCACAGCTCTGGAGCTAACAACATTTCAGAAAACTGAATTAACAAAGTACTGGAGTTAATTAACACAGGAAGCACATAGACGTCAGTCAATGGGAATACTAAAAGAGTGAATTGGGGATGGGCCAGCCTACATCGCAGCCAGATCACAGGTATGCCCAGCATTTAATGTGGAGGCATGGGGGCACATTGTAGAGCATGCATCTGGGAGCCACTTCAACTAACAAGAACAGAATAAAAGATCTCTCCAATACTGTGGCTGTTCCAGTGAAAGCAGCTGGTTGGCAGTGCGCTGGCCATGGTATCTTGTGCCACAAAGGACCTCACAATGTTTCCAAGCTGCTGGAGAAACCTCATGAAGATACCCCCTGAACAAAATTAGGGTTGCCACATTTTTTTAAAGCAGAGGCTCCAGTGTTTACATGACAGCCAGAGCTACAACAGTGGTAGCATTTCTCTTTGCTGCAGCTCCAAATGTGATTTTCTGCCTGGCATGGAGCCTAGGAGTTAAAAAGTGGCAACTCTAAATAGAGCTTATGATTCGTAACACATTTTACATATCAATTATACACATGACTCTTGCCTGAATTTTCAGTGGCATGGATCATTTAATTGAATAGAGTCATTATGTTGAATAAATGACTAAAGGGGAATGAACAATCAAGTTTATATTTTTATGTAATTCAGCAGATCCTAAACTTTTGTGTGTGTGAGAGAGAGGTTTATCTCTGTAAAAAATGGATTCAAATTCAGTGCAGCTGTATCTTCAAAGCACTCTGCTTACATAAGTCTCTGAGAAATCATCATTCAATGGTGGATAACTTTTAAGGATCAAGCTGAAAGGTACTTGCCTAAAGGGATTTTGTGCCAGCGTAAATCCATAGTCTCCAGTAAATTTAATCCTCATTTGCTAATTAGTTCTCTTATTTCTACCACTCCCTCCTTAAATAAATTGCTCCAATGTTGGTAATGTCATTCATTTCCCTTGCCTTTCATCTGGCACATGATGAATTCAAACGTGTCACTTTAACCAGTCTGCGGTTGCCTAGCCTCCGTCTGAGACAGCGTATCGTTAAAAAGTGTCTGGCACTGGGGGTGAAACTAAGGTGATCTATTATATCACCAGGCAGGATATACCTGCCATACAGGTCTTGTTTTCATCTGCTTGATGTCTTAATGTCTCTCTGGGCTTTGATGCCCTTTCTGGACATTGGGACAGAGGCAGCTGAAGGTACCTTCCACATCTCTGTTTGCATACAAATCTCCAAAGCTCAGATTAACTATTGCGTTAAGTATGCTATAGTGACGCCTCAGTACAAACTGCAACCCCTGCTATATTGTGATTATATAGGCAAACGCTGGCAGGATTTTTTTGTGTGTGGGGGGATTGCTTCCCTAGGCGTAATAGCATGTTGTCTCCTCACCTTATATCTTATGTCTTATCTTATGCTAAGCGGCACAAGAATAGTACATTCAACAGTTGATAAGGGTTGACCGGCATATGATGTTTATATTTTCATTTTTAAGATCTGTCACTTCACTTCCTCCACTTTACAACTGTGTCTATGCTAGAGATGGACAGATCAGTTTATTTCTGCTCTGTCTCATTTTTGAAGGTATCCACTCATAAATCTATTCCATTCCATTTCTGCATCAATCTGAATTTTTTAGAAAACAAACAAACATGTCATTATATTTGGTTATCCCTTCCTCCATGCACACACAATCTACATTTTTTGTTCACAGTTTGCTTGCATTTTAAACTAAACTATAATTTTATATGCATTTTTAGTATATATGTTTGACCTGAGAACTATATCACAAAATTTGGAAAAGAGCAAAAGCTGAAGGATGGCTGTGTTCCAATCTGTGTATCAGTCCAGGAAGTGTGAATCTAGTCAGTTTGCTTAAAAAAAAACCTTATCAAACAAAATCATCAAGCATCCCTAATCTATGCCCTGGATGGCTGAAGGAGATCAGAAGCATTTCAGCCCTGACCCCTCAAATGCATATCAGTCCACAAGCTGCTAAATACCTCCTTCAGTACTGAAGGTACAACCTCTCTCTGGCACCCCATTGAACATGTAAACCAACCAAAGGGTGAAGTGAGTACAGGAGTTGTTAACCTAGGAGAAATGGCTGAGAAAAACACACCCTAACTAATATGCTTTGGCTAATGGGCAACATAAAAATGTAATAAATAAACATAGTAGAGTTTGCTAAATTTGTCCCTGTGCAAAAACAAACACCTGCTTTACCAATCAGTTGTTTCCATAATTCTTAATTTACCAATCCCCACTGATTTTGCTCAGCACTGGAAGAGGAACATTGGGGGCTAGTTAGATGACACTGATTTATATATCTCCTTATTACAAAGGAAAATGTGATCAAGGCGCTTCAAAATATGCAAAGTAAGCAACCAAAAATAATAGCAATACATTAAAAAAAAAAGCCCAACCCAATAAGCATTTCAACAACAAAATTAACAACATATTGGCTGCGTTTGGATGTCACTTTAAGCCATGATGGGTTAATAAGTTACTCACAGTATCTTATTTTGAAAATGAGCTACTGTTATCCCCCACACAATCAGACAAAGAAGCTACTCTGCATAGTTTAAGCTACTGTGTGTAATCTGAGCCGGCTCCCACCCCCTGTCCTGCTGCAGTCCTCCCACCCCAGCAGTAGCGCTGTTCCATTCGTTGACAACATGGCAGCAGCCTGTTTTAAACTTCCACAATATCCCAGTGAGAAGAGAAGGGGTTAATTCACAGCTTCCAACATCACCCTGACAAGGGGGTAGTGGCTCTGAAGCGCTAGAAGTATGCAGGTTTCGGACCAAACTTCATACAGAGCATCCCCATGTCTCTTCTCCTGTCGAGGCGAAGTGGCAGCTTGAGGGCAGCAATTTGGAGTCATTCGCATCAGAAGAGGGCAGAAGGTAGAGCTCCTGAGATGTTGGACTTCAGCTCCCAGAAGCCCTTGCCAGCATGGCCAATGATCAGGAGTGTTGGGAGCTGAAGTCCAAAACATCTGAGGAATTGTTTTCTGCCCATCACTGAATTACATGCATGTCTTCCACATGAATATAAAGCTATACTTTCAACTACGATAACGATTTCTTATCGTTAAGACAGGGAGCCTCTGGCCAAGAATCTGCTTAGAAATAAATATTAACATGACATCTTTTTCTTGCCTATTGTGGTTGTATTCTGTGGCCAGCCAGTAATCAACTCACTGCAGACAATGTCTGTTCTTAGTTTAAGAGATATGGATGGTGCTGAGCTTAATTCATTATCTAATTCAGTAGTATAACGAAAAGTGGTTCACCATGGTAACTTTGACTGAGCGGTTCTGATCTGTCTGTGGCTCCAAAAAACCCATGACATTCTTTTTTAAAATCAAGAAACAGGACATCTACTGTAACTATATAGCTAGAGGGGATTTTTTGCCATTGCATTTTGTAAAAGCACTTTGGCTACAACTGGGAACTTTATAAAGAGTTGATATTGAGGTGAAACTCAGTTAATCTGTGCTTAACTTGTACCATCTACCCTGAGAACATTTGGACATGTGCATGGTTGCTGCTGCCTAGTTCAAGTAATGTCTCTTGGAAGGCGAGATAAGTAGAAAAGACATTTGCAGTCAGATATCCTGAGTTAACAGCACAGTCCACTATCATGGATATTATCATGGAAATTATGTGTGGGTTTTCATCTTGCATTTCATTTCATTTCATTTCATTCCATTGCATTTCATTGCATTTCATTTCATTGCATTTCATCTTTTCATTCCTGCATTGAGCAGGGGGTTGGACTCGATGGCCTTGTAGGCCCCTTCCAACTCTGCTATTCTATGATTCTATGATTCTATGATCTGTCACTCCCTTGCATTTCTCCTTTTCACTTCTTGTTTATGTGGAAAACAGTCCTTGGTGAATTGTGGCATTGCTGTAAGCTAATGACAGTTTTTGTGGGCTACTGATGGATGGGGTTGACAACCAGCCAGCATTTTGCTGCCCCGACATATAAAATATTCTATCAGATCAGACCTCACTGAAGTCTGAAATACCAGGGGAGTCCAGTTCCTTCCCAGCTCCTCCCATAAGCTGGCAGATTCTTTTAGATTCCACTATTATCCTATAAGGTCTGCCATAACTTTACCTCAGAAGCATGGACAATCCAAAACATTTTGCTGCCTGAGGTAGAGCAGCAAAAGACATGGTACTTAAGGCCAGTGAAGTTCTTTTGGCACCTGAGGCAGAAAATCCCACAAGTACTTATATTTATTTTATTTATTTATTACATTTATATACTGCCCCATAGCCAAAGCTTTCTGGGTGGTTTACAAAGATTAAGGCCAGATCTACACTACTGCTTTAAAGCACTTTATATAAAGCGCTTTAAAGCAGTAGTGTAGATCTGGCCTAAAAGACTGAACATTAAAAATCAATATACAAAACTTAAAAACAGATAACATTTTAAACAATATTTACCTCTCTGCCCCCAACCTCAGCAGTAAAAATGCAATGATAATAAATTAAACTAACCATTTGCTCTTCTTTTTGTGTCATGCAAAATCCACTACCTGAGGTGGTGTGGATGGATGTGTGCAAATGGGGTGTGTTCTGTGGGTTTGGCCTCACCCATGTTTGACTTTGATCCTGTCCACTGCTTGCACGCATACACACTCTTGTAAGTTTGGCCATGATAGAAAGCAATCCTCAGCATGAAAAATGTTTCCCATCCTGCCGTAAGCATGTCAAAATGTCACACGCCATGGATATTAAGGCACTGGAATTTGTGGAATCCATGATTCTCATGGAAACAAGACAAAAACGCTTCTTCATTGATAAGTGCCCTGATTTAGAGAGATAAAGGAGAAATGGCAGAGGCACAGATCCAAGGTGTTCAGGGCTGCTTCAGACATGGTCAATTGGAGGCCACTGTTTTCCTAGAGGAAAACACTTGCTGCTTGCTAGAATTTGGCTTGGTGGATTAGTATTCTGGAATGATAGGCCTCTTCTTTTAGGGTTGTGGGTAGTCTGTTAACTATGCCAAAAACCTACCCAAGCCAATTTGGATGACACGACAAGCCGCAGTCGTGGCTTGAATATTCAAAATGGCCACGCACACACACCACAACCCATCATGGCTTAAATAAACCACAGTGAGCTGCTTGATCATATGAACTGGCCCAAAGTCATGCAGTCTCAGGCACAGGGGGCAAGTTCCACTCTCATAATGTTGGTGTCCCTAAGTAGAGTTAATTTCTCTCTTGGGTAGGTATGTACGGATTTTGTAAAATCCGTTCTGCCTGCATTTTGCAGATTGCCAAGTGCCTTTCATTCCATTGTCTGCTCATTATAATATCAGACTTTTTCCAGTTTCCCATATTTGCACAAATTGGCCCTTGCAAAAGTGTGCAACCCCCCTTCCCCAAATGCACAAATCTACCCAGAATGTGCATTTTCACCTATGGGGAAAATGTGCATTTTCGGGTGGTGTTTTTTTAAAAAATAATAATAATAATAATGTATTTTTCTATAACTGAATTTGCATAAAATTCCAAAAAGTAAAAAACCTGATCCGTGGGTCCACAGAATCCATGTGACTTGGGAAAAGCTGGTGAACCCATGGGTCAGATTCATAAAAATCCTAACTCATTTTATTCCATGGCAGATTTCTCCGACATCCCTACTCACAGGAAACCTCCTTACTCATGTTCTTACTCATACAGTTCAATTTGCAATTAAAGATGCCTTAGAGATCTTGATACATCCCATCCAGAATCAACCTTTCCTCTTAGCTCCTTGCCCTGAATTATCTGCCTAGTTGTCTGCTTGAATACAGAGGCAATCCACCTAGACAACACCTGCTGGGTGCCAAGCCATTATAATAGGAAGCCCAGGGATTTCTTCTTTTGCTATGTTTTTTAAAAGCATTTTGTATCAGGAGAAATGTACAGCCAATTACATAGCATATCAGACTCTGTTATTGCAGCCTCATTCTTTATTTACCATGAAGGCACCAAAGTAATCACCTCTGACCTGGAAGAAATGCAAGACCAGCTGAGCCCCGATTCAGGAGGAACCTAATTGGAGGGTATCGTGTGACTCCGTGAGCACTGCATTCTCTTTTGGGCTGTTTAGCAGGAGAAAAATGATCGTGAGGGTTCAAGACAACAGGCAAGACATATAAAGAGATGATGAGCCGGTTTTAAAGCACCTGAGTCTAATACCGTGAAGTGTTTAACCCTCACGCTTAACCCAGAGTTTAAAGAGGCTACTTACTAATGCCTGAGCCTCAGCATGTGTTTTCCATTCCATCCCCTGGTTTTGTATTGCAGAAGTTCAACCATGATTGCTATTATTAAAACTATTTCACAGAATTATTTCTGAGGTGTTACTAAGGAGCTTAGCCTCAGTGCCTTATAAGTAAATTCCTCATAACACCTTGACTTTGGAAAATCCCAGGTGCTTCCGTAACGTATCTCAGGTAGAGGCTTGAAGTTGCCAGGGCATGATGAAGCAGACGCCTGTTTTCACACTCCTCAAATTGCAGTACACTCCAGCTGCCTTTGAATTATTTATTTATTTATTTATTTATTACCCGCCTCTCCCTTTGGATCGAGGCTGGGAACAACATTAGTACAACAATACAATATAAATCAAATACATAAATTAATTAAAAGAGCATACAAAACCAATACAATATTAAATTATAAATCAGGATATCTTAAAATTCTTAGGTTTAAAATTTATCTGGGTAGGCCTGCCAGAAGAGACTAGTCTTTATAGCTGTCTTAAACTCGGAGAGTGTTAAGTTGACGAATCTCTTCCAGCAGGCCATCCCACAGTCTGGGGGCGACAGAAGAAAAGGTCCTCTGGGTAACAGTTGTCAGTTTTGACTGACTGAAGTAAGTTCTCCCCAGAGGACCTGAGTGTGTGGGGCGGATTGTATGGGAGAGTGATCCCACAGGTAACCTGGACCCAAACCATGTAGGGCTTTAAAGGTAATGACCAACACTTTGTGGCAAATGCACTGTTTAGTGGTTGCGAGCTGTACATCCTCCCCATTTTACCAAAGTAGAGCCTTTCCTATAGGTACTGAAGGATGAGAAGCTATACAATGAGATGAAATAGGTTTCTTTCATACCAAGAGCTATATTGTAGGTATTTAAAAGTCCCAGAAACCCCTTCCCTATTGATTCTTACTTGAGATATTTCAGTTGGGAATGAATCCTGAAAGAAGCCCTTGCAACAATCATTAAACTTTTGGATTAATGTATTAGTGAAAGTATTATAGCAGCTTGCTTCTCAGCCACTAGATGGACCTAGTGAAAAGAGGCTCATTTCTGCTCTTTTTTAGGGATGAACAAATCTCCCACATTCGGGTGTTGTTGTTTTTAATGCACATTTTTTTCTGTCCTGTTTATATGACAAAACTTTGGAAAGTTCTTTTACAAAACCAAACAAAATTCTCACTTATCTGCACCAGCCAAATACAGCTATTCCCAGCAGGGAGAGGACCATGTTGTACATCGCTGCCATGTAGCTGTTAAAGAGAAGCCTGACAGAAAAAATAGAGGTGACAACACAAATTCAGTAGTGAGAATTAAATATACCGTATTTCTTCAATTCTAAGACACACTTTTCCCCCCATATAAACATCTCTAAAAACGGATGCATCTTAGAATTGCAGGTGCGTTTATTATTTTTTAGAATCAAAGCTTTTTTTCTGTTGGTACTGAAATTAGTGTGCGTCTTACAATCGATGGCATCTTAGAATCGAAGAAATACTGTAGTTGAATATATAGGAATTCAAACTCAGTGGAGGTTGGTGGCTCTGGTGTCAGTGGGACGATGAATCCGCTCTGGGTTTCAGTTTTACTCTAAAGTCAGAACTCTTCTTACTGGTTCTGGCTGTAACCCAGTCTGGATTCACCGCCCCACTGACATCGAAGTCCCCAGCCTGTACTATTCATACCCAGACTTTTAAGACCTAGACACTCAGAGCCCTCTCTGCCTGGATGGATGAATCTGGCAGGTTCATTTCTCCTACATTCAAATCCTTTTAATTTCAAGTTCTTACCAATGCATCTGAAGAAATGTGATTAAATGAACTTTGGTAATTATTAAAAAATAGTGAATTGAACACAATTCTCACCCACGTCTATTCTTTCCCCCATCTGATGAAAGGGACAGGTACTCAGTATTCAAAACAGGTTTGTTGCTCACAAGGCCTCTTAATAGAGTTTGTTTGTTTATTTTGCCATGTTCGTTTTAGAGAGCACAGTTTAGCTTCACTCTAACTTAATATGATCAGCATTAAAACAGACATCTTTATTGTGTCCTTTTGGATTTGGGCATGGTGGAGAATATAAATAAAATAGTACTTTTTTCTCCTCAGAAGCTGATGAGCCAGCCTCACTTCTAAACAGCTAAAGATTTTGTAGTGCTTTTGACAAACACAGTACTTCAATTAGGGATCGTAAATAGGATTATGTACTTTGAAAAGACTCATTCACAAGTTTTTGCATATGGCAGGAGCAATCTGCCTTAAGTGTTCATTGTGTTGTCTATCAAAGCTTACGGGATTTCCCCCACCCCAAATGCTGCATGTAAATGTTTGTGAGAGAAAAGCAACTTCAAATAATATATATATATATATATATATATATATATATATGACATCTTGAAGATTTTAATCTGAGATTTAACTAAAAATAAATAGAACAAATGCAATCTATTTGCTTTGCTTTGATGATTAGCTTACTATCAGCTGACTACTAATTACTAATCTAATGAAATAATAATAATAATAATAATAATAATAATAACAACAACAACAATAATAATATCTTATAGATCTCTGCATTAGACAAATGAATGAAATCAAACTTTAAAGAACATAGAAATGAAAAAAGCCAGAGATCCTAGTTTCACATCCTAGTATAAGCAAAGGAGGGGCGGATATGGAAGTAAACATTTCTACCACAAATACCTGTTTCTATATTCAGCCACAACATTTCTTACAACACAATCAAATGGTAACTAAGATGAAATAATACACTTTTGTGCTTGTCTTTACTATGATTATATGATGATTATGCATCAAATAGTTTGTCAAGTGAAGTGTATTTAAGAGACCAGTCCACACAAATAGCATAATGACATTGATTCTGAGTTGCCCTAGTTCTGATTTGTATTTTATTTTAAACTTTTCTATACTGCCCTTCATCAGACCCGTTTCCAGGACAGTATACAACATATGCAGATTATACAAAGATATCAATATCATAAAAAGGCAGCGATAAAATCACAAACAATGCAGTGGAATTATATACATGTTTTAAAAGCTGAGGTAAATAAAAATGCCTTTGGTACCAGTGCTAAAGGATTCATTCAATCCCCCCTCCGAAAGTGGAGAGAGAAGTCCACCCTCAAGGGGGAGATCTCTCCTTGGATTCCTCCCCCAGCTGCAGTCGAAACTCTCATGAGGGTCCTGCCCCCCATGTCAAATTCTAACATCGGAATGTGAGTGAAGATGTGTGCTAAGGTGGGCCACGGGATGTTCTGTGTTCTTCAGAATCCACTACCACCCAAATGCCCCCTGACTTGGCTACTGATCTATGCCAGCCCCAGGTCAATTTACTCCCATTTGTTTCAATGAAAGGGATGGGATAAAATCCCTTGTTAGTTAGTTATTTAGGAGGTCAGCTATCACAACCACACTTTCCCTTTTAAGCAGAGGCCCGGGCTTGGAGTCTTTGCTAGGAACATTCTTGCTTTCAATGCCCCAAATCCTCTCTTTTTAGACCCACTGCCAACTGAGCCTCTTGAGGCACTCTTCACATGGGGCTCATCTATACCAAGCAGGACATTCCACTATAAAAGCAGTATGAAAGTGGTATATAAAGGGCAGGAGCCACACCACTGCTTTATAACGGTATTGTAGTGCACTGCAGGATCTACACTACTGCTTTATAGTGGTACTGAAGTGCACTGGCAACTGTTGGGGCCCATGACACATCTACACCAAGCAGGATAGAGCACTATGAAAGCGGTATATGGTATGTGTCAATGGGCCCCAGCAGTTGTCAGTGCACTTCAATACCTCTATAAAGCAGTAGTGTGGCTCCTGTCTTTTACATACTGCTTTCATAGCACAATATCCTGCTTGGTGTAGATGAGCCCATGGTCTCTCCATCCAATTTGGACTCTTGTCTCTTTGAATTTTGTATTGTTAAGAACCTGCCATGAAAAGTACTGCTACACTTTTCATAAACCTTGAATTCTTGTATTCAAAGGGGGGTGGAAAATACTCCATAGACATAGAAATCTAGATCCCTGACATGATAGAGTATTTGGAAGTAACTGGAGAGGATTAAAAAAAAACATGCTGGGAAAAGCTGTTTGCTTAGGCTGTGCTTTACCTGGTTATTACTTGAAAATAAAGATGAAGGTGTCGCTCTGTTAGGCTCATACTGTATGTATATGAGAGCTATCTATAAGTACAGCTCAATCCACTATGCACCATGCCTCCAATCAGTAAGAGGACAACACGATAACTACCAAACCCTTCTTTACCTCCCTTCAGTCTATACCAGCCTTCACCAACCTGGTGCCAAACAGCTGTGTCAAGGCCATTAGTTGGGGGAATGTGTTTTAACACATTTCAGGGGAGAGAGGCTGTTCCATCAAGGTGAGCTATTTCTCCTGCTCTCTCCTATTCCATCTCCTCCTTCACCGGAGACCTTATACTATAAGCAGGGCTGGAGCTGCAGCTTGGGAGGCACTGCTTCAGGGGAGAAATGATGTTCCAACCAAGGTATTTCCTCCCTCATCTGCTCTGTTCCTTCTCCTTGCTGTGGAAACCTTAGGGACCAGGATTTTTCCAGCTTTCCTCTGGCATTTTTGCTGATGGGATTTTGCTTTTGGACAAGAAGAAGGTGTGTTCCGGCTTCAGTGTTTTATTTTTTGTTTTAAGTCATTATTGTGATACTTTTGCTTTAAATTTGTACTTAGTGTATTGTTTGAATATTGTATTTGTACATTATTTGTGAGCCACTTTGGGGACCTTTTGGGGAAAAGGCAGCACAGAAGTGTAACATAACATAAAATACAATTAGCATACAGTTAATTATATTTTTACAATTAACATCTCATGTCTTTCAAATAATTCACTAAGCCTGTTGCAAAATAATTGGCCATCATTTTATTCACTTTGTGAGTGGTAACCTTTGGAGAACCTTTGAAAGTGGCAACTTCAAGGAAAATAAACTGCAGCATGGATTGGAACATAGAGTTCTGAGGAAGAGCAGAGCAGACACAGCACAAAGAACCGTGAACCCACCATTTTCTCCTCCAACGTCCATTTTACAGAAGGCAAACCGATAAGGCTCAGGGCTTCCCTACTTGAGGCTTTCATCAAGATTGATTACTCATGGAAGTTTGATGTCACCAACCTCCGGAGCCCTTCCCTGCTTTTTGACTTTTATACCAGTTTTTTTTTTTAAAAAAAAATCAGGGATAATGAGTTATTTAAATATCACAAGTTGAATTTCTCCACATAAAGAGGAAGTTGCAATATAACAGCAGCTATACTACACTGCCATCTAGTGGCTTTAAAATGAAACATCATTCAGGTAAAGGAAATCCTTGGGGTGGGGGAGTGAAAGTGCATGTAAAGAGCTGTTCCTAAGCCAGAAGCAGAGGTCCCTGTAAAGTTGTGGGACTAAAAGCCTCTGTGTAGAAAAGCCCTCAGAGATGAATAGTCTGTCCAAGAAACTGAGCGCGAGACAGAGGTGAAGTCTGAGCCTCACATGCCAAATCACATATTTCCCCCCACAAAGCACAACAAAATACCCATTTTGCAGAAAGCAAACTGGTGATGCTCAGGGAAACACACATGCACACACAACCAGGCAACACACACACCACACCAAAGCAACCAAACAAGCCAGCTAATGCACACCAAATCACACCCAACAACAACAACAACAACCAGGCAAAACAACCAGGCAAAACCAAGCAAAATGTCCCCTCACTCCCAGCCATCTCTTCTAGCCCCCCCCAAATGCTTCTCCCATTCCCAAGATGTTGCCCTTTCACTAGTCCTTCAGGATGCTCCCATTACCTTCAAGTCTACCTGAGTGACTGGTCATGCTTCGAAGTGAAGTGCTGGGGTCATGTTAACCACTATTTTTATTTTCTAAGAATGCTTCTCGGTCCAACATGGATCCCAGACACGTTCTGGGAAACAAAGATAGTGTTTGAGGCCAGCATGTTGCTGTTCAACATGCCAAACTCCCAAATAATAATGATGATGATGATGATGATGATGATGATGATGATGATGATGCAGCTTTTAAAAAAAAATACGAGGAGCAGGTAACCATGGGAAATGTCTACAGGCACCATGTTTGGAACCCCAGGGTAATGCCATGCTTTGAAAAACTAGGCAACATGCTGGATGCGTCTACTACCATGCAAGATTGTTCCTCCTGCTTTCTATGAATATGTAGGCAGCAACATCAGTCTGAGGAAGGGACTAAGGCAACATGGACACTCCCTAATGCTAAGGCTGACGGGTGCTTGAAGCTCTCCAAAGCAAAGCACACAGTCTCATCACTTTGTCCTGACAGAGGAAGCGAAACTCAGGCTAGAATGATGGCAGGCAATATTAACTGGCCAGTTGCAAGGACAATGCCTGCCCGTGGTGGTGGTAGCTGACTGAGAAAATGCAAACAATGTTGGTGTCGAATGATGTTCACGTTCATTTTTCTTGAAGAAAAAAAATGGTGCATCAAAAATTCAGAAGACTCTAATTTAGGAAGATGCTACCCAAATTAGGCCAGTGGAAATGGTACAGCAGTACTGTTTATACTACCTTCCATATTCAGAACAAGCCGCAAGCTTGGGCAGTCATCTACAACCTTCTTCCTTCTTGTATATGCACTGTCTTGAGTGGAGCAAATCCCATAATAAATGGCACTTTGAGCGTAATCTTTGATAGCAGGGATGTCATTTTACATTTCATTGGGGAGGGGAGATGCTGGGTGGCCACTTGTGCCCTTCCAAATGTTATCCCTATTTGATAGTCACATGACAACAAATGAGATTTATTTATTTAAAGGTTTTATATATCTCATCCTTCAACGAGTTCCTAGGGCTTACAGGAGATTCAGTCTCTTGCATCTCTAATTAAAAGGAATTCAGGTATCCAAGACTGGAAAGACCTTGGTCAGACTCCTTGCAAGAGGACTGGCCCACGATATTTTGCTGCCTGAGGAACAGCTTGAAAACATGCCCTTTCTTTCCAAGTCATGTTGGGTAGTACTCAAGGCTTATTTTGGCACCTGAGTCAGAAAATACCACACGCACCTTTCCTACTGCTTTGCAGTATAATAAAGTGATAATAAGTTAAACAACTAATTATGAGTTTCCCTTTCATGACACCCCAAATCAGCTGTCTGATGCAACCACCTCACTCTGCCTGATGATAGGGCCGGCCCTTTGAGAATCAGTCAGAACAAACAGTACATCCATGATTCATATTTTTAATTAAAAAAAATCAAAGTAGTATCTTTGCACAGTTGATATGGAACGTTGTTTGTAGTTTTCTTGTTAACTTTGGCAAAAAGATTTTGTATTTTCAATGAGGCCTCCATCTAAAAGGCAAACAGAGCCACTAAGTGCAATGGGATCTGAGGGAAATAATGATCTATGGATGTTACAGCTGCATTTATTGACAGTAAACAAAGTGGCTTAGCTAAATGCCCTTATTTTCTTGGTTTCCAGGGGCAGTTTCACCAATTTCCCACTGGCCCATCTCTGAAAGACAGAACTGCAGCAACAATGGTCAGTATAAAAGCATCCATTCAGACAGACAGAAAAAGAACTTTTCTTTTGACAGCTGCATGCTGGGAGAGACTAAGAGAAGCTAAATAAATAAATAAATAAGGCTGTCATCTCACACAGCAGAAGAGCCTTTAGTAAAATCTCATTTCGAGTAATTATAAATCACGCATCTATAGCTTACAATCACAAATAATATGCATCTAGGAATATAGAGGTGTGAATAACCACGGGGTTGTAAACAAAAACTGGTAACTGCTGATTGATTTTTTTCAATGCTTTTTTCCCCACAGATTTGAGAAATGGGGGAAATATAATGACATGGATGAAGGTATTCTGAAGTAATTAAACTGCATTAACACTGCTCATTTAGGGACTGGATGTCTCATCAGGGCTACATCTACCGCCTTGAGGCCCAGTATTACCGCCTTGAGGCCCAGTATTGGGCAAAAGGTGGGAGGATAATAATAATAATAATAATAATAATAATAATAATAATAACAACAACAACAACAATAACAATAATAATAATAATAATAATAATAATATGGGCTCTATAACTCACCTGTGTTGCACCTTTCCTCGTTGCTCATCACATGACGCAGCCATCCATTCGACGCTCCACCGGTTTAAATGCCCTAAGATGAGCATATTCGTAGGCGCTGATTTGCCTCGACTTTTGTGACTTTTAAATCGCATCATGGTAATGTATCTTTGGAGGACTAAAAGTGTCTGCCTTGCAGAAGTGGGGGTGGGAGGGAGTGGAGATGTACCCTCCGTGCACAGGGGGAACTTACTTCTGAGTAAACACATGTCCCTGCCCGCATCTATTCCTTCCCGTGTCAGAGTAAGGCTAAACTTAGCTAGACCTAAGGTTTATCCCAGGATCGTCCCGGGGTCATCCCTGTTCATGTAAATGACACACAGAGGATCCCGGGAGCAGGCAGGGATGACCCCGGGATGATCCAGCTCTAGCTAAGGCCTAACTTAAACAAATGCCTCAGAATAGAAGTGAATCACGGAAAATGCAGGTTAAAAAATGCAGGTTAAAAATAATGAGATGCAATCCGGTGGTCATATAGCTGAGGGCTTGGTTAGGTATATTGTGGAAATAGTTCTAGAGTAGTCTATTACATCCATATATAAAATGCTATGGTTACTGAAAGATTATAGATTATCAGGCAGATCGTACAGTTGAATATCCAAATCTTTTCTGTATGCAGACAGTGAGCCTGTTAATTTTCCATGTCCTTCAAGCATTTAGTAACATCCAAATTGTAGGGTGGCCATGTGTCCTCTTTTACCAAGGACAGTCCTCTGTTTGATGGGCAATAGAGGACTGTCCTCTATTTTGAAGGTCTCCTCCATCTGAAGGGCTTTTCCAGTCCAGGTCCAGTATAAACATTCGAAGGAAGAGCTGGGCCTTGGAACTTCCCATCAACAGCATCTGGACAGCAGACTGAACAAGGCACACTGGTCACTTAGTCACAGTCTTCCATACTATGTTGAGATGTGCTGTATTTCTATTTAAATTATAACAATTATTTCTAAATTTGCATCTGTAGATATAAATCAGAAAATGCACATTTTATGCAAACTTGCACCATCTTTTGTCCTCTTTTTTGGCAATTCACAAGTGGCTACCCTAAATGAGGCTGCGCTTTCTGAATCTAATGACTTAGCCACTTTGGTGGCTAAGATATTACAACTCCAGCTCTCATCTCTCCCCCCTTCATGTTATAGAAGTATCATTTTACTAAGCTCTTGATATTGAACCATCCTCCAAAGCAGCAGCTTCCAACTTTTGCATGACTTGGCAGGACTCACCTTGAGCCTCAGCCTGCAATGTGGAATCCACCCTATACTTGTTGATTCAGAAGTAAATTCCATAGAGTTCATGGGATGTAATTCCAGCTAAGTGTGCATATATTAGCCTTCTCCAGCCTGATGCCCTCCAGACATTTTTGACTTCTACTCCTGTCAGCCACAGCCAGCATGGCATGGCCAATGTTCAGAAAACCTGGTATTATAATCAAAAACATCAGGAGGGCATCAGTTGGGGATGACTGGTGCAGCCATAACTTATGTATATCAGCCTCTCTGTCTCTCTTAAGTGACCAGACATAAAGACCTGGGCTCTTGAAACTTAGCTGAGCTGTGCTAAAGAAGGGTTGTTATTTTTCAAGAGCAGTCTGTCATGTCGGAGTGAAGAAAAGCTGCACTTCCTGAAATTCCTACTTCTTCTCACAACTGCAAACCCTGTTCACTGCATCTGGTTGCTTCACCCACTTCTGTGTTTAAAAAAATCACAAAGAAAAATAACTGGTGGGAGTGGAGGCACTGACTCAACCCATCTTAAGTCAGGGAGTGAGACACCAATAGGTCCCAACCCAGCAGCTGAAGCTGAAAGCAAAGACAGAAGTCCCCATGGTGGCCAGAGTCAAGGGCACAATAAGTAAACTCTACATCTTCCATTTGTTTTAGAGATGCTGTTTTGCTTCATAAATAGTAGAAAGCTAACAAGTTAAGTTTGTGAGCCACAGGACTGAAGATCTGGTGTCAAGATTTTAGCTCTAGTGCACGGCAAAGTTTGCTCCCTTGTGCAGACAGATCATAAGGGTCTAGTACTACCACAACGGAACCACTTATTTCTTTGATTCTTCTGTGCTAGTTTTTCCCTTCCAACTCATACTCATCATGATTGTACTATATAAAAGACAATGTATCACCCTTGGAGGGTGGAGATGGGGTACCACTTTCCCCTTGTACAAAATCCTCTGGTTATTTTTGGCTTCTTGCAGTGGCCATTTCATAGAATTCATCCATCAATTATTATCTCAAATCCAATACTCCAGATCATGTGCTTCAAATCTTTGCTTCAAAATATATGATACCTCTGTGCAAGAAGAATCTATACTTTGCCTGTTTCGTTAGCTGCAAAATGCTCCTATGCTGTTCAGTAATATCACTCAAAGGAAGCATTTGCTACTCATTCAGAGCTCTGCAATATATTGTTCAAAGGAAGTTCCCAGAAATAATATATTCTATGTGAATCCCTTGTCTCTACCTCTAAAGTTGAAAGTATGTGCGTGGAATGTATGTCCAGAAATGTTTGCCCACTTCCAGATGAGTTAGAAACTTGAAATTTGGCATACTGAGAGGTCTACCACTACAATGTACCAGAAAAATCAAAAAATATGAAATTTCGGGGTTTCTGTATTTTTAAAGAATTTAATAAAAACCCTAGGCTTACGCCTATAACTCTCAGCATGCCTTGAGTGGAACTCCCAGAATGCCTTGGATGGGAGGCCAGACTTACTGGCTTTTGCCAGCCATTGTGTATGTGCGGGCAAGGTGGCCGCTGCATGCCTTTCACAACCCAGACTCTTAAGGTCAGTCTCAAGCTGTCAACCCAATTCCACATAAAAGAAGAAAAAAAAACCCCACATAATTGGGCTGCATCCATTTGCGGTGCCTTTTCCTGCCCACCATGTGTGGTTTTAAAATCATAACTAGACACAACAGTGTGACTTTGAGAGGTCGAACTCTGAACATGTACAAAGGCATCCCATCCTGACATTGTTGTTTTCTCAGAATCTGGGGGGAAGTGCATGTGTGGCCTTCACCCTTATGAGAGAGGGAGGGAGGGGAGATACAGGCCCAATGAAGGGGGGGGCAAATTCTACCTTGTCGGATTGTAGTGAAGGTGAGAGAGGGGAAAAAGAAACAAATGTAATTTGTTTAGAAGTTAACTCACCGGCCTAGCACCGGCCTGTTATTTTAAGATGATTACCTCACAGACATATCTTAGGGGGGCAAGCAACGCTGGGTATATCAGCTAGTCCTAACATACAGAAAAGAAAAGGGCTAGATGCATATTTGCCTGGAGTTTGATACATGGCAACCCAAAAGAGGGTGTTCCCTAGGGTGACCAACTGTCAGGATTTCCCCGGATTTGTCCTGGTTTTTGTTCTTTCCATGGTGTCAGGGGGGATTTTCTATAATTTTCAATAATGTCCTGGGATGACACACCTTCCCCTTTAAGGCTGCCATTAGCATGGCAGGAGGGAATGACATGCTTTCTTGAGGCACATCATTCCCCCACCCCGAGCTCCAATTGAGGTCTTAAAGGGGAAAGTGGGTCATTCGTGGACATTATAGAAAAGGCCCCAATTGGAGTGGATGGTGGTGGTGCAGAATGAAATCCTTTCCCCTCCTCCACTCCAATCGGGTTCTTTAAGGTGGCGGGAAAATAACATACTTTCTGCAGGACTCAGAAAGCTGCTTCCCCCCACACACACTAGGTGTCCTCTTTTTTGGTTTCCCAAATATGGTCACCCTAGTGTTCCCAACAGAGCACTCTGACTGGGAATTCCTCTGCATTCATATACAGGAGGTGGTGCCAAGTTTTACAGGCTTTCAACAGAAGCTAAAGACCTATTTGTTTACCACAGGCTTTTGATTGAATAGTCCCCTCTTTTCTTTTTGCTCCCTCATGTAAACTGTTATTTGTTTCCTCTGTTTTTTTTTTTGTCAATGTTGTATTATTTTTACTGTGTTTTATTGCTTGACCCCACTTTGGGGTTATTTAGAATGAAAAGCAGGTAAGCAATGTCTTAAATAAATAAATTCATTATAAATGCGTACACTGAACACCAAAGAGAGGAAGTGAGTTTGCGCCTGTTGGCTTCACACACTCCTTACGTGCGTAATGTTTGTTTATGTGTAGACTCCTTCAGAACTGCTGATGAACACATTTTGGGGAGTGGGGGCATTAGGCACAATCCAGCCCCTGCTCCACATATGTTCAGCGCATAATATTATAATGCATACAGATGCCCGATGTGCCAAATCCTGAGATATGGGGATGCATTCTGGCTATTATGACAGCGATTCTGAATAATTATACATTCTCAACAACTCTTGCTGTTAGGACTTTACAATAATCAGAGTATAAAAATATTCTATCAAAACCACAAAAGTGATGTACTGGATTCCCCGCCCCCAAGTTACACTTTGTTATTCTTTGAATGTTATGCTTCGGCTAGAGCCATGAACAAAGAAAGGCAAGTGAAAGGATTTTAGACCAAGCCCAGGGGGGTTAAATTATAACCAGGATGTTAGAATTTACATTAAAAAGTATTGAAAGGCAAATACAAATTCTGGGAGTTGCTTTGTAATTTGCCTTTAGTGGGGGAAAAAAGATCATGATCACACACACAGAAGCCAAACAACATTGCAAATATATGGGCAGGGGAGAGAAACTAATTAGATAATTTTGATGGCAGTGCACAGCTTGGCATAAAGATATTGTATCACTGTGGTTTCCTTTAGGAAAAAGAAGGCCTCTAGTTTGCTGGTCAGTAAAATGTCAAGTCTAATTATTCAAACTGACATCCCACAGGAACCTTTATGAAAATGTGGATTGCTCAGCAGGTGGGCAAAATCGCAGGATCATTAACAAGGTGAATGTCAAGGTCAAAAGTGGTTAATGCTGCCAAAAAAGTTAGAGATAGAAATTAAAAACTTGGAGGAAAGATATTGGCGAAGTAAAGATAAATATAAATTAGTGGAAATACAAGCTAAGAAGAAACAATTAGAAAACTTAAATATAGAAGAGATTCAAAAGAATTTAATGTATATGAAAAGGGAATATTTTGAAAACAGTGATAAGAACTCGAGGTTGCTTGCCAAGCTCACACAAAAAGAAAAAGGGAGGAATGGGATAGAAACGTTGAAAGATAGTCGAGGGAATTATTGTCATGCAATGAAAGCTAAAATAAAAATTTTTCAGGAATTTTATCAGGAATTGTACAAGGGTAAAGAAATTCAACAAGAAAAGGTGGAGGAGTATATTGGAAGGTTTATAAAGAAGGAAATAAAATCAGAATATAAGGAGTTAATGGAGTCAGTAATAACTCAAAGAGAAGTTGAAGAAGTTATTGATAAGTTAAAAGTGGGTAAATCACCAGGAGCAGATGGTTTGGGTCCAGAATATTATAAGGTCTTCAAAGATTGTTTAGTTCCAAAATTAATGGAACTTTATAATAGGATATTATTAGGAGAGAAGATACCTGAATCATGGGAACATTCAGTGATAATTCTGATCCCAAAACCAGATAAAGATTTGACTAATCCTGATTCTTATAGACCTATTTCTTTAATAAATCAGGATGCTAAAATTTTTACATCTATTATGGCCAAACGATTAAATAAATTTTTGGCAGAATATATAGGAGCAGATCAATGTGGGTTTGTGGTAGGAAGACATATGCATAATTTAGTGGGTAGAGTTTTAAATGTAATAAATGTAATAAAAAAAGCAAATATTAAGGCAGGTATTATGGCATTAGATATTTTTAAAGCTTTTGATTGTGTGAGCTGGCAGGCACTAAAGAGTATTATAGATAAATTGGGATTTGGAAATAAATTTAAAAATGTAATAGAACAGTTATATTCCCAAAATACGGCGGTAGTGGTGGTAAATGACGGACTTACTGAAAAGATACGACTAGCCAGAGGAACAAGACAAGGATGTCCGCTCTCGCCGGTCCTTTTTGTAATGGTTATGGAAGTTCTGGCGAAGGCACTAAGGGAGGATAAAGAATTAGAAGGAATTGGAGAGGTAAGAGAGATAAAGCTAAACATGTTTGCGGATGATACTTTATTGACCATTAAGAATCCATTAAGAAAATTAGAAAGAATTAAATATCAGTTGAGGGAATTTGAGGAAATTACAGGGTTAAAAATAAATTGGTCTAAATCAGAGATGATGTTGTTTAACTATACTAAGAAGGAAGAAAAGGATTGGGAATTTAAGGGGATGGAATTGAAAGTTAAGAATGAGATTAAATACTTGGGAATTAAAATTACAAAAAATCTAGAGAATTTAGAAAGGGAAAATTTAACGAGGTTAAAGAAGGAGGTATTAGAGAAATTGGAGAAATATAAAAGATTAAATTTATCTTGGTTTGGGAGAATAGCTTTGATAAAAATGAAGATACTAGCTAAAATTAATTTCGTATTTAGGATGCTACCTATAAAAATATCAGAAACCGAGATAAAAAGTTGGCAAAATATTATTAATAAATATTGTAATGGAGAAAAGAGAGCAAGAGTGAATAAAAATAATTGGTACCTAAGCCAAAAAAAGGGGGGAATGGGTCTCCCAAACATAAAATTATACTACGTAGCAAATAGATTAAGACATGTAGTAGAAGCAATTATGGGAGTAGGAGATTTATACTGGATGGAAGAAAAAATCATAAGTAAGGTAGAGATGAATCTGGAGAATGTTTTTTTTAAAGATGGAGGAAGAAAATGGGTTGGAAGTATAGATAATCCACTCCTGAGGACTCAATGGGAAATTTGGAGCAAATTTAAAGGGAAGCTGCTTCCGAGCAACTCTCCCTTAGCACCGATAATAATGTTAAAGAATTTCCCAGAGGATCTAAAGGGTAGATTATGTAAAATATTAAAAGAGAAAAATAAAATAAAATTAAAGGATTGGGTAAGAGATATTAAAACAAGAGAAGATATGGAAAATTTGTTAAAGGAGAAGAAGCTATCTTGGCTAGAATATGGTCAATTAGAACAATGGAATAAAAAGTGGATTAAAGATAATAGAATGTGCAGAAAGATGACGAGGTTTGAAGAATTAGTAGTAAGTAAGGAGAAAGGAAAAGGAGGTAGTATAGTTTCAAAAGGATTAATGAGTGAAATATATAAAATATTGTTAGAGAAGGAGTTTAGAGAGAATACAGAGAAAGTGATTTGGGAATCAGATTTGAAGATACAAATAGGGCGACAGAGCTGGGAGGGACTATGGAAACAAAGAGTGTTGAGAAGTTTATCAGTAAGAATAAAGGAGAATTATTTTAAAATTTTATGGAGGTGGTACCTAACCCCGGTTAGATTGAACAAGATAAGTGATCAACATTCAGCAAATTGTTGGAGAGGATGTGGGGAAAAAGGAACGTATTTACATATGTGGTGGCAATGCAAATATGTACAAAGATTATGGAAGATGGTGTTCTCAGAAATTGAAGAAATAGTGGGAATGAAAATAGAACAAACACCAAAAATAGCATTGCTGTCACTATTTGAAGATATAAAGTGTGGAAAAGGAATTATAGAGCTGATATCGAGTTTGTTGGTTGCAGCACGATTGATGATAGCTAGGAACTGGAAGATCCAAGGGGAATATTCTATTGAGGAGTGGTATAAAGTAGTATGGGATATAGCCATTAATGATAAACTGACATGTAATATTAAGTGGAGAAAAGGCGTAACTAAAATAAATGAGTTCGAAGGAATTTGGAAACAGTTCCTAGTGTTCGTGTTTACTAAGGGAAATGGGAAACCACCATCAGAAGAAACGATTAGATTTTGGACTCAAGAATGATCCCGAGGTGGGGGGTGCACTTTTATGTTAAGAATGAAAATGTTGTAGTGTGATAAGGCATATGTAATAGTTTTTGATATTTGTACTCAACAATTATTCAATATGTATGAAGCAGATATTTGATGTATTTCTTTTTCTTATTGTGTTTGTTTCAATTATATTTTGGAAATGTTCATTTATGTTTATATAGTGTTGAAAATGAATAAAAATTATTAAAAAAAAAAAAAAAATGCTGCCAAAACTGGCCCAACTGATGTTAATCTTATTAATAGAATTCACACTGTCATTGGCTATAGATTTGTGTAGGATTGTGCTAGCTTATTATTATTTAAAATAGTTTTTTAAAAAAATCCTTCAGGGACAATTCTTGAATGGAGCAGCGGAAAATCATGATAGTATAGTTATCTGTCTCTCCCAATAAAGACTGTAGATTTCTTTGAACCCTAAGCTTTTAGAGAAATGCATTTACTTGGAAGTAAGTCCTATTATTCCTACTGGACTTCGCATCTAAATAATTGTTTTCAGATTATTGAAAATAATCAACAATTTATAAAATTCAAAGCCTAGATATCTATACCCTCTATTGTACATAGATCTCTGGATATTTAATAAACATTTGGAAATACCAATGACAGCTGAAATCCACATCCTAATAAACTCAACCAAAATATTCTATTATAATCTGAATTCTCCTAGTCTGGTCCTTGAGTAGCTAAAACGGCACCACCCACACATGAAAGGTACCAGCAGGCTTGAGATAGCTCCAGGGTTTAGAGTATCCCCCCCCCCCCAAAAAAAAATCTTTAGGAAAAAATCCAAATGGTATAGGGGCTTCCCACAACAGCCCAATGAAGACTGAGATCTGTTTGGATAGAACAACAAGCCATCCGTTTAAAACCAATTGGTTTTTCAGGATGTGCAGGAATATTGCCTTCAGTGTGCTCACCTCTTCCACTTTACAGAACATTCTCAATTGGCTCATTTATAGGTTGCGCAACATGACATGCAAACCTGGACCCCTGGGTTGTTTAAGGGCTAAACAACCTAGCAGCCCGAGTTCACACAGTGCACAACTTATGAAGGAACTGATTTGGATTTGTGGAGTAAAAGCAGAAGAGGCAGGTGCGCTTCAGGCAGTGCGTCTGCATGACAAGCCAACTGTCTTGAAACGGATGGCTTGTCATTACATGTAAACATGTGTTCAGTTGCAATGCAATGCTGACTTGGGGGTGGGTGGGCTTGGACATGGAAAACCAAATAGGTTGTGGAATGGCATGGAGTATCTTGAAAAGAGTAGTCTGTGCTGCAAAATTTTATTATAGATCCATCTTGAATACTGGAGTAACTATTAACGACAATCCTGTGAATTATAGTTGTGTGAAAGCTGAGATAATCCTTTTTTCTTTTTCTTTTAAGAGATCCCTCATTCATTTACAATGGCTCTCCTATATTGGGCCTAAACTGGAAAAATAGGAAGCTGCCTTATACTGAGTCAAACCATTAGCCCATCTCTACTGAGTCACAGTGTTAGTCCATTGGTATTGTTGAAGAGGGGCAGGGGCTCCCCAGGGTTTCAGGCAGGGTTCTTTCCTAGCCCTACCTGTGGATGATGGGGATGGCGCCTGGGAATTTCTGTATACAAAACAGGTGCTCGACCACTGAGGTAAGGCCCTTCGCCTAAAGTGCTTTGACTGATTTGACACTGGCTTAAATGTATAGTGTAGCCACAAAACAATGGCAAATTTCCAGTGGGTTGGACCCAAAGAGTGGAAGAAGGGAACCTTTCGATCAGGTTCATTGACTGTAATGGTTCTGAATAATATAGTGCATCACTGACCTGACTAAGATGTCCAGAAACAAGGGTATGAAATGTTTTCCTTCTGTTTTCTTCCTATGTCAGTCATGTCATCATTAATACTGATCTAGGTATTTCAGTTAAGCAAAGCCTGTCACTCTTGGGTTAGCATTATGCAAGTTTAGCATAGATGGCTTCATCCCACGTACCTGTTTCCCTCGAATTATCCCCTACAGCGCTAAGCTGTTGTTGTTGTTGCTGCTGCTACCAGGCGGCAAGATCCTTTGCATAGCAGGAAGTGCTTTTAAGGGGGGAAATGTAAAAAAATCATTAAAAAATCAATGGATGGCCCAATATGATTCAAATTTGGTATGCTTAAAACTCTCCTTAATATCTATTACTGTGCCAATTTTAATGTCTTTATCTTTAAAGCTTACGCAGATGTAAGCATTTGTTTAATTCATATCAAATCCTGCTCCTGCGCCCCAGTGGCCACTTGGATGATACGCTGGAAAAGTAGTATCAAAATACGGCGAGTCTTTTGCTTTTATAGCACAATTAAAGCAGGATGCATGAGAGTACTTCACAATAAAAGCAGATTATAAGATGGAAAACTTCGGAGTCCTTTGCATGCAATTTGCAGTGATTGCACAGTATAACGCTGGTGTGATAAAGCTCAGAATCACAGGCATGGGAAACATTCCTGGGGGGAGGGAAATACCCCGCCCGATACACACACACACACACAGATACCTCTGTGTTGACTTCACAAAGCTACATTGCTAGTCTGGGTCTGCAGCTAATTTATCAGCTTCATGGACAAGTGGCCAACTGTACCACTCAGTGAATGTGGACTGTGAAAATTGGATGTGCTGAAAGGATGTCCGGTGCTTCTGTATACTATGTGTTCTCACCAGTTCCTCTAGCGAGTTGTTTGTTTCAAGCAGAAATTTCCATTGCATGGGGCCGACTAACATATGGGTAAGAGACTTGAAGTAGAAAGACTATAAATATTTATTTTATTTCAAAAAGAGTTACCATTCTTCCTTGCAGCTGTGACTCATTTGCTGGACAGACAAATGAAGGGAAAGACCTGTGTCAATTTATTGGGTTGTTTTTGGGTTTGAAGTCAGTTAAAGCCCCAAAACTTTGCATTAACAAGTTTAATTTCTGCAGCTTGGTGTTTGCTTTCAACAACTGATAGGCTTTAAATCAGAACAACAAATCAATATTGATTTAATGTTTCTAGTATTCTCCAGTGAAGAAAAAAAACTATGTTTTTTCAATATTATTTTGAAATTGTAAGGCGCCCTGCGTCCTTTTTATACACATACTAAATCATTTGGGCTCTCTTAGGTGGTATTATTTGTATTAAACTGATCTTTTGCATTCCACAGCTTTCCCTTTCCTGTAAAAGGCAATGATCTTAAAATACAGGCCTAAACCACTAAAACCACAAGCTGTAAAGCAAATAAGCTAATACACATGAAGTCTCCAACCACGTTAGAGAGAAAAGCCAATTAAAAAGATGCAAAGCCTTAGTTAAACAAGAAGAGTTTGCTTGCTTTAAACTTTTGCTATTTCATTTTTAATTCCAAGTGTCAAGAATTACAAGGTTTTGCAGTTTATAAAATTTGGCACATATCCAGACCTACCCTCTTTGTTCCTCAGATGCATTTCCTGCCCCATTCACTTAAAGGTCTGCCCTAAAGTCCAAGATTTTTAATGAGCACAAATCTCTTCCTTTTATATTAGCTAAAAAATATTAACCATGGTTAATAATTTAATGAATATATATTTGGTTGGGTTTAGTTATCTTTGTTGTTGTTTTATTGTATTGTTTTTTATGCTTGTGCAGCACCCTTAAATCTAATACGATGAAGGGATATATATATATGTATTATTTCCATTTCTCCATGGAATGCAAGGTGGCATACATAGGAATCTAGGGCCAGATCTACACCAAGCAGGAAATAACACTTAGAAAGCAGTTTGAAAATGGTATATGGAATATGTAAAGGAACCCAAGAGTTGTCAGTGCACTTCAATACCATTATAAAGCAATTGTGTAGATCCTGTCCAGGTATTCTCCCATCCTAACACCTATTAGATGTAGGCCTCCTTAGCCTCCATAACGTTATTATGTAATGTCGCCAGACACGACATCATTCACAAAATTAACAGTTGTGGCTGGTTTGTTTCTGAACCAAATAGCAGGCATAGGACACCTGATCCAGACAGGGACCCTGGCAGGGATGTTCAGGGGCATTAACCCTTTGCCTTCTGCTTTGGTCCCAATCTGTATCACCTCTAGTGTAGGGTGACCATATTTTGGAAACCAAAAAGGAGGACAACATGGTTGGCCCCAAGGGGGCGTGTCCAGCACCAAGGGGGCGTGCCCACCCGAACATAGCCTTGGTCACATGTCTGATTTTACAGCACATATTTAAGACAAATCTGTTCTACATAACATCTTAATGTTAAAATCGCTGAAATAAAGAACAAGTGAAAGATTCAATGTATCTGAAATTAACTTCACTCACTCCTACTTTTGTAGGTTTTACTGTACTTTGAAGCTTTTGCTATACTCTGTGTGTTACATTCTCCCCTTCCCTCACATATCTTTTCTGACTGTATCTTCACTCATTGCAAGCTGCTGTTGTTGTTAACAGGGTTTGCTACTGGCCCCAGATCTGTTTCAAATTTGGTATGGCTACAGCTCTACCTAAAAGCTATTTATTTATTTATTTATTTATTTATTACATTTTTATACCGCCCAATAGCTGAAGCTCTCTGGGCGGTTCACAAAAATTAAAACCACAGTAAAACACCCAACAGGTTAAAACACAATTATGAAATACAATATAAAAAGCGCAACCAGGATAAAACCACACAGCAAAGTTGATATAAGATTAAAAAACAGAGTTAAAACAGTAAAATTTAAATTTAAGTTAAATTAAGTGTTAAAATACTGAGTGAATAAAAAGGTCTTCAGCTGGCGACGAAAGCAGTACAGTGTAGGCGCCAGGCGGACCTCTCTGGGGAGCTCGTTCCACAACCGGGGTGCCACAGCGGAGAAAGCTATCATGGTGCCAACTTTCAGCTCTTTATCTTTAAAAATGACAGTTTAAAAAATAATAATTTTAAAACCTCATTTTTAAAACAATTCCTAAAAAATCAATGGATGAACGGATCTGCTTCAAATTTGGTGTGGCTAAAGCTCTACCTAAATCCTATCAGGGTACAAAGTTTCATCTCTTTCTCTTTAAAAATGACAATTTTAAAAATAATAATTTTAAAACCTAAATTTAAACAAAAATCCTAAAAAATCAATGGATGAACGGATCTGTTTCAAATTTGGTGTGGCTAAAGCTCTACCTAAATCCTTTCATGGTGCAAAGTTTCATCTCTTCATCTTTAAAAATGACAATTTAAAAAATAATAATTTTAAAACCTCAATTTTAAAAAAAATCCTAGAAAATCAATGGATTAACGGATCTGTTTCAAATTTTGTATGACTAGAGCACTTCCTAAGAGCTACCATTGTGCCAAGTTTCATGTCTTTATCTTAAAAAATGATGGAGTTAAAAGCATTTTTGTTCATTCCCATTAGAGCTGTTCTTTGAGAAAAACCTGGATCCCCCTCCCACTCCCGGATTTGCCATCAATACCCAGACAAATCCGGGCAAATCCGGTCATATGGTCACCCTACTCTAGTGTAATTTGATTAATGATATTTCACAAGATATAGATAGATAGACATCTCTAAAATTAAGTCTGTTAATACACTCAAAATGAATACTATACTGTGGACTGTTTATGTCATATATGGAATCCCCTTACTTATACCTGGCAAATATTTTCAAAATCTTAATGCTTTGTTTTGCAAATTCTTTTTGGGATTCCTCTCCACCAAGAATATCCCTAAAAAGGATGTAACTTTCTAATTAAAGAAGGTGGGTTCAGCTTTCCAGATCTTGCTATATACCATCATGCTGACCTGTACCAAACTTAGTTTTGTTTTGTTTTGTTTTTAACTTAGATTTGATTTTCCACTTGGGTCAGTTTGGAATTTTTCTGTCTGGCACCTCTTTACAAATGGATGGTATTAGGTTCTTGGCATATTAGGTGGACAGGGCTCCTCCCACAATTTTGGTGATTAAAGATGTGTGGCATATAATTACAGTTTGATCCATTTTCTTATGCTAAATTGACTTTATGGGGAAATCCAGATTTAAAAATTGCAATGAAAGTGTTTTTCTGGCAGACCTGGACAGGCAAAATGATTTTTATCCTAGGTCAATTATTGTATGTTGAAGATTAGGTTTTTTTTTGTTGTTGTTTTGCTATTTTCAGCTTTACAAAATAATTTTGAATTGCATGCTACAGCTGAATAGAAGTACTTGCAATTGCAACATTTGTTAGAATCTAGATTTGGCCATGCAGCTTTTACTGCCTCAAAGTCTTCTTTGCTATTCAAAACACTTATTGAAGTTGACTAGGTATATCGACTCACAATTAATGTTTATAAATAGTCATTATCAGTGAATAAATATGATGCACAGGGTCTTCAGCAGGAATGGAACAGGGAATTGGAATGTCCTATTTTGTCCAATCGATTTAGTGGCAGTATCTGATAGGTCTGTGGACCTCCGGTTATGTCTTATTCAGCAAAACCTTTTTTTCAGGTTTATTGGATACCAATGGTATAGCTGTACTTCTATAAAATTATTTAGAGCAGCTGCAACAAATAAAAAATAGCTGTAATGATAGCTAACCTCCAACAAGAGAAGGCACCCGAAGAAGAAGAAGAAGAAGAAGAAGAAGAAGAAGAAGAAGAAGAAGAAGAAGAATGCCACAGATGGATAAACTTTGATTTGGAAATCTCTTTAATATTTTCTGATGTACATATTATCTTAAATTATGTACCTGTTTCTTGGAATGTAACACATAGTCAACGTAAATGGATTTTTCTGCTAAATGACTGATACTACAACACTGGAAAGATAAAAGCTCACTGACTATAATGCAATGGATTGAAAACCTAACAACACTAATAACATTTGAAAGAGTGGTATACAGGCACCATGGATTTATATCTGGATATTTGATTTGCCTTTATTGAAGTTTATGTGTAGTTTACTCCTTTTTCCATTTTTTCTTTTTTCATTTAGAACATTATAATATTTGAAACTGAGGCCTTTGAAGTATGTATGAAGGGGTTTTTTGGTTAACATTTATAATAAAATTTATAATAAAAAATGATTTTAAAAATCCTCCAGTGTGCCTGCTATATGAGAGCTTCCATTGGCATTAGAGTGCCCAGTTATGAATTGGCAAAATAGAGGAAATGCATCACCAAAAAACAAGACAGTGGTTTGCATCCAATTTGCATATGATAATTTACATTTTTAGATCGACATTAGAAATAATTATGATGATTTAAATAGCTTGAGAGGAGACTTTGTACCAGTCTTTGTGTAGAATAAACAAAATCCATTGTTTGTATGTTAATATAAGGAATTACCTTTAGATTGTTCGAGGCCAGACCCTGCAGGGCGTTAGCTTGCTGGTTGTCTGGTCTTTCTCGAGAAATAAAAGTTGGGTTGCATCCGCCGAAGGTCTGCGAGTCTGATTCCACCCTGAAGGATAAAATTGGAACAGTCCTCCAGGGGAACAAACCTCTTTCTGCCATTTAGGCAACATTTGTGGGGTACAAAGATAAATGTATTATCTTTGTACCCCACCTCCAAGAACTCTGGGAGTTTGAGGTAGGTGCTCAGAATTTTTCTTTCAAGATATATATATTGAAAAGAAAAGTGACTACTGAAAAGACAGAAGATTACTGAACCAGTCTGTAGTACAGATATGCCCTTACTGTTACAGACAACAAATCCTATAAAACCCAAGGCACTGAAGGAGATTAAGGTTAGTTGTGGATTTGTTAGTTATTTGGGAAAAGCTAAACCTTTGAGGAAACAACACCATTAATGATGTACTTTACGCAGGAAGTTTTCATATTCTTTTTCTAGGGACAAAAAAAGTATAGCGCTATGCTGGGAACAGTCCACTGAGACAATGTTTTAATATGAAATGAAGTAACCCAAGAGGTTTCCAACTTTAAATATTTATATGAAAATGACAACTGTTCTATATCAGTAAAATATGTTTTAAACTCAGGGTGTACGTAGAAATCTATGGATTAGTCTTAGTTGGGTTATTCAGTAATGCTTTGAGAAGTTAATTTATATATTGAGGTGTGTTTTTTGTGTTTTTTTTAACTAAGTAGAAGCGCAGCACTGAAATAAGGCAGGTTTTGTTTGGAGAGGGTTTGGTCTTAGGTAACAGAAAGAACAGGAAAGGATGTATATTTTAGATAAAGCAGCCTGGTTTATATCTAATGTATTTTTAGATGTTTGATTAAGTGCATAATAGGATTAACAAGTGATTAATACTTAACTACTGTTGAGAAAGGAGTCAAATGATCCCACCAAGAGAATCACTTTAATGTTCACCATCACATACTATTTCTATTATTATTATTATTATTATTATTATTATTATTATTATTATTATTATTTATTTATATAGCACCATCAGTGTACATGGTGCTGTACAGAGTAAAACAGTAAATAGCAAGACCCTGCCGCATAGGCTTACTATATCACATACTATTGTCTCCTTTGCCTGAACAGAAGTTTATTTGTTTTATTTACTTATTCTTATTTTATGTGTAAAGACTTGTATTAATTTTGGAATTTGTATTTAATGTAATTTTTTAGAATGCAACTTGTTAAATTCTGGTCAAGCACAATCTTGCTTTTATTCTTCTGGACATCTCATTTCAAATGCTAAGGCCTGTGGCTGATGCAAATAAAGGAATTCATTCATTCATTCACATACTATTGCTATTTCCATTCTTCATAGTAAGATTGTCCTGGATGGATGGAGTTTCTCATCAGTGATATCTACTTAATAGATTGTTCTCTTAGTTTGCAGGTGCAAAACCTGAAAATATTTATATTCCTTTGGGAATATTTAGAGTTGCAATGACATGTAGGGCTGTTTCAAAACATTTATTCTTACTTATATTTTAAGGAAGGGGTGTTAAAAATGATGACATAGATTCTTTCTTGGATACTATTCAACTTCCAAGTCTGACTGAAGAGCAAAGACACTTCATGGCTTCATCTCTTACAATCTTTGAAATAACAGGAGGCGATAAAATCAACGAAGACAGGAAAGGCTCTGGGCCCAGATAGTGTGAATGATATAAAACATTTGGCAAGGAATTGGTCACAATAATAGGTAGGTTGGTTACAGAAATAAGTGAGACAGGGCCACTCTTTCCCAATGCCTACATATATTTAATTTTCAAACAAGGCAAGACCTCTTGACCTGCTGCAATTACAGACCTATCTCATTAATAAATGTGAATACAAAAAATAATTTCTACAGTCTTGGCTGCATGCTTGGGGGCAAGTTTGCCTACAGTGATTCATCCAGCACAGGTGGGTTTTGTATCCAAGACACAGGGAACTGAACATTTATGCCTTCTGGCCAATACTATGGCAAAAAGCAGAGAGCTGCCTTCTCCACACAGAGAAAGCTTTCGGTAAAGGACATTGGGGATATCAACACTGAATTCTGGAGAGAATGGACTGATTTTGTAAATAGGGTCATAATCTTGTATAACGATCCCAAGGCATGAGTAGGAACAATCAATGGGTTAATTTCCCCTTCCAATAAGATTTCAAGAGGCACAAGACAGGCACAAGACCCCTACTGTTTGACACTGCTCTTGAACTGCTGGCATATGCTATAAGACAGGACTCAAAATTCAAAGGAATCCATCTTCAAGATTGAGAAGCAAACATTACATTATATGCAGATGACATGGTGTTGCATGCTAATGTGCCAAGGCAGATGGACTCTATAAGTGGAAAGATAAATTGGGATCATCAGTGGTCAAATTCAGTAGGATGGATTTGCTGATATAATTGTTTTGAACTCTGACTTTCTAGATGTTGGTAGTTTTAATGTGTTAACATATTTTGTATATAGTGTTTGTTAAATGTACTGTTGGTATTGGTCAATGACCGTAATAAAATATATTCAATTCAATTCAGTAGGACAAATTCCTATTAGGGAGACTTACTAGAACTGGACTTTCCAGTGAATAGTAACACATTTTAAATACCCAGGCATTTCCATCCAAATAAATATCAGGAATATAGCAACACTGAATCTTATCACACTACTAAACAATACTGCATGAGACTTACAACAATGAAAGCCATTAATGCTTAGTTTATGGAAGGAAATAAATACCCGTAAAATGAACATGGTTCCTTCTTCATTTTATACATTTATTTTATATATATCTTCCAAGGTCTACCAATATGCAGCCCAAGAAATTATTTACCCAAATAGATTCATTGTTTTGATCATTTATGTGGGAAGTTGGACAAAGGCCAATGCAGTATTTTAAATAATCGCAGGATTAATTCCACAGCTAGGTGGTGCTGTTTCATTGAACTTTATGGAGCATTGCCCAGAGGGGAAGTTTTAAATTACAAATCATGTGGTTGCCGTTTGTGGCATCTAAAGTAGCCTGTAGTGAACATGGGAAGACCCAAATAAAAAAAGCCTGGTAAGGATGCATTCCCCTGCCCCTTAATGTAGAGACGGTATACATGGAAAACAAACCAAGACCTATTTCCCTTATGGGTAACATGGGGGCTTAAGCATTGCCACTTAAGCATTGGAGAAAAATGATGGAAAATGATACATATTCAAATAAAATTAGCATGTACTAATTTATATGTTTAGGTACAAATTTAGAATTTTCTAGTTCTAAATAACTAGAACATTTATTTAGAATTTTAATAGTTCTATAATTTAAATAGAAATACCATACAGTTTGTCATAATGGGAAAGATGATGACCAGGTGACCTATGTGCCTGCTCAATCTGCTGTCCAGGTAGTAATTGTTGATGGGCAACTCCAAGGCCCCTGGTTCTCCCTTCTTATTGCTCTCTGTATTTAAACCAGAATTGGACAGGATAGTCCTTCAGGTAGAAGCCTGTCCTCGGTAAAATAAGGCATATATATGGCTATCCTGTATAGTGTACAGTTTAGGGGGACCATATTTGGGAAACCAAAAAAGAGGACACCTAGTGTGTGTGTGGGGGGGGAAGCAGCTTTCTGAGTCCTGAAGAAAGTATGTTATTTCCCCGCCACCTTAAAGAACCTGACTGGAGTGGAGGAGGGGAAAGGATTTCATTCTGCACCACCACCATCCACTCCAATTGGGGCCTTTTCTATAATGTCCACAAATGACCCACTTTCCCCTTTAAGACCTCAATTGGAGCTCGGGGTGGGGGAATGATGTGCCTCAAGAAAGCATGTCATTCCCTCCTGCCATGCTATTGGCAGCCTTAAAGGGGAAGGTGTGTCATTCCAGGACATTATTGAAAATTATAGAAAATTCCCCCTGACACCATGGAAAGAACAAAAACCAGGACAAATCCGGGGAAATCCTGACAGTTGGTCACCCTAGTACAGTAACAACCACCACTCGGTCCTCTGGTGTTTTTTGTTCTATTTTTGTGGTTCACAAAAACCACATGCTCGTGCTCTGTAATCTTGAGCTATTGGGGCATACTTGTTACTGCTACTTGAAGAGCAGATAAGCAACACAGGAAGCCTGGAGGGAGATTTGGCCCATATTGATTGTTCTAAGACTTGATCCTTTGAGATAGTTCATAATCTTACAGGAAGTCTGAACGGAATTTTTTGCATTGTAGATATTGAATCCGTATAACAGTATTGTTTTCAACCTTCTTCTTTAATCTTTAGGTTGATTTATGCTCTTTGCTGTATTTGGAAATGATTACCTCAACTGATATGAAAGCCCAGGGGAAGGGTCTTCTGAAGAGATAGATGATTTCCGTTGGAGCTTGTGACAAAAATCGAAAGATCAGTATTTCTCCTGGGAGTGATTCTTCTTTAAAAGGACACAAGCAACACCCGTTCATGAAAAGCAAGAGACATAATGCAAAATTTACTTCAGTTCTGTGAATACTTTTCCTCTCTGTGACTGTATTGGAAGTAAAATTGTGGGCCTGTTTGGAAAAGAAAATTGAAAATTTGCCTTCGTCATTGTCATGTAGCCACATACATGCTGCTGGTTCAGAAAAATGGATGTTCTGAAAGAGTCATGTGAACCTCACAGCATCTCTTTGTCATTATGAAGATAGGAGTTTCTGCATATCATTTACTCTAGTAAGCACAGACTTTGGTCATAGTTCTCAGAAAAATCTAAACTATATGCCAATAATATTCCTCTGCAAAATGAAGTACAATCTGACATATATGACTGGGACTTCTGTATTCGTTAGACTAATGTATAGTGCAATCCTATGTATGTCTACTCAGAAGTGTTACTAATTTCCATGGGACTTACTCCCGTGTCTAGGATCCCAGCCTTAGGGTGTCTTTCAGAGGATGAGATCTGGGGCTTCCAGGATCAGGGGCTTCACTAATACACCAGGAAGGATGAGGCTAAAAGGCCTATTTAAGAACATTCAGTTATGGCCTGGCTGGTACTAGTACTTGTCCATCTTCTTGAAGTTTAGCAATGTTATGGCGCATTCTCCAGCTCTTTCAGCAATTGTGCTCACACTCTTGGATAAAATACTAGTCTTTCCTCCTAAGAAGATAATTGTTCCATCTCCTCTACAAGCTCATGACTACAGGGATGCCTGCTCCTATGCTTGTGTGAGCAGGAATACTGAAGGTGATGATGCCATTAGCTATCTTGGTTACTAGCCATTAACAGTCTTGTCTTTCCTTAACTTGACTAATTCTGGTTTAAAGCCATTTACCCCAAGGGCCAACTAAAGCCAACCACTTTAACTCTAATTGCTTGTCTTAGTGTGTATACAGAAAAAAACACCAGGGTTTGGCTTGGATGGGCCTCCTTTGCCAGCTGATCCCACTTTCAGGGCCACCCTTGAGAAGGCCCTGCTTCTCATCCCTATCTGTTTCAAACTCCTATTTGGATGGGAGTCCTCACATGGGCACCTAAGGGATATCTTAAGAAGGGTATGGGCTCAGAGAGGGAGGGATACTTCCTTAGCTGTGTGTGATTTAAACCTTTTAAAGGTATTAACTAACATCTTACATTGCATCAGAAAGCTAATAGGTAAACATAATAGCTTTAGAAGAGATCAATGTTTTTGCAGAGCAACACGGGGATGTTTTTCTTTCATCGCTGAAGTATACACGAAGAATGGGCTGTGTGTGTGTATTTCTGGTTGCAGAGGTAGAACTGTGTTGAAGGTTTGCATGTACAGGTTCCCTCCCTTTTCTTTATTCAATAGTATGAATGACTCTTGATTTCTTGTGCTGTCTGAGTGAAGTAAATCAGGCAGAACTTGGAGTGGAGAAATGACAGCAGAGCTGAACTATAGTACAGTGCAATCAAGAAAGGGAGGCTTGGCACGCAAAACCAGCCATTTGAATGCCAACTCCCATGCTGGATCAGACACTGCTCGCACAGATTGCATGGGGAGGCACACATGCCCCTCTGCCTGGCACCGCAGATGGAATTGCACATCCACACTCATAGCTATGTCAAGCTACCACTCCCACTCACTGCATTTGTAATTTGTGTTGTAACTTTTGGTCAGCCAGTTAGATTAAAAGATTAAAACATTTTGTAGTCTGCATTCATTGGTTAGTGGATGCGTATGTTTAATTTTTAATACAAGACTTACCTTCACAACACAGCGTGTGTGAGAGAAAGGAGGTGGGATGCCTCTTCTAAGATGATGCTTCCTGCAACATAGGTGTGCATAATCTAAAATAAGATATATATGTGTATGAGTATTTCTTTAAAACTATCCTTTTTAATGCTCAGATATGTATATTTAATGGATCAAATACATTAACTATATTAATCAACAAATGGGTAAGCAAAGTGGTGCCTTCCAGATGTTCTGGAATACAGTTCCTATAGCCTTTGACTGGATTTGGCTGCTTATGCTGGCTGGGTTTATGGGAGTTGTAGTCCAAACATCCCGAGGGCATCAGGTTGCCTACCCGTGGATGAAAAAGCGCAATCAGCCATAATTATATATTTATTTTGCACAGAGAGCGTTCAGAGCGCTTTGCATACATTATCTCAATAATCCTTGTAACAACCTTATGAGGTTGGTCTGTATTATGATCCCCATATTGCCAATGGTGAGGGAGGGGTTTAAGCAAGTGACCTTTGCTTAAGGTCACTTGGGAGTTGTCTTGATGTTGTCTTTGCTCCAAATCGGTGCTGCATCAGTTAGATGATGCAGCCGCAGATTTGAAGCCACACTGCGGCGAAGGTGTACGGCCTAAAAGCTGGGGACTTAGCCCAACTTTTCCAGCCAATGCGAGGGCAGCCTGGCTCTTCCGCCGGTCTGTCCTTGCTTGGAGCCACTCGAGGGGTGTTCCTGGGAGGAAAGCGACCTCCTATTAGTCGCTGGAAGCCATGGGAAAGGGAGGGGCAGGTGTGGCGAGGCTAATGGCCACTGGAAAGTATGCGCTGCCTCCCCTCATTAGCACAAGTTGCCACCGCTGTGCACCAGCAAGAGAGTGGAGTTTGGCGGCGAAGTGGCACCAATCCGGCTCTGTGAAGACTGCCCCCTAGTGAGATTTGAACTGGGGCCTTCTCAACTTACTATCAGTCATCATATTATACCAGGGGTGGATCCGCATGTCGGCTCCAGAGCGCATTTATGCGACCCCAGGGCACCCCGAAAACGATAGTCTGTACTTGCCTGTAAAAAGAAATGAGGAAGAGACGCCGACGATAACGCCGACGCCGATGCCGCCACCCAGCTTCCTGCTCCCCGGCCGGCTCGGAGAGCTCTTTTTGAAGAAGGCCGGGTAGAGAGCTTTTTCCGCTCTCCACCCAGCTCTCCGTCCCGGACGGGGAGCAGGAAGCTGGGTGGCGTCAGCGTCATCGGCGTCGTCTCTTCCTCGTTTCTTTTTACAGGTAAGTACAGACTATCATTTTCGGGGTGCCCTGGGGTCGCATAAATGCGCTCTGGGGCCAACATGCGGATCCACCCCAGGTCTTGTTTCAACTGCTGACATAGCTACTTATGAATGTGTGTGTGTGTCTCTCTTTCTATAACACACACACACACACACACACACACACACACACACACACACACACCTCGAAAGGGATTCCTGTGGTACTCTTGCCTGAGGGAGAACTTAACCTTACATTTTAAAAAATGCCAGCAAGGTATCCAATCCTGCATAGATCCTCCTAAAAAGAAATTTTCTACCAAATGCTTTTGGAAGTAAGAGAGGGATGGAAAACCAATATGCTGAATAATAAATTCATAAGCCAGAGCAACAGGTGAGAAGGAAACTTGATGAATGGTGTTTAAAATATTTTCTAAACTTCCTCAGCTTGTTTGTATCTCAGCAGGGAAGTGTGTGGCCATGTGTGTGTGTGAGAGAGAAACACCTCTATAAATCATGTGAGGGGGATATGGTTAAGAATTGTGTGTTTTAATTCTGTTAAAACATGGTGGGATTAATAGAGGAAGATCCACAGTGCTGTCCTGTCTATTCCGGAAATGGTAGTTGAACATGAATTACAAGAAGTATATAGTCTAATCCAGAGAGATTTAGGGGCTGTCTAAGAGCTTCATCCCACGTACCTGCTTCCCTCGGATTATCCCCGGTGACCATATGACCGGATTTGCCCGGGTTCTTGACGGCAAATCCGGGAGGGGGAGGGGAAATCCGGATTCCCCCCCCAAAGAGCAGCTCTAATGGGAATGAACAAAAATGCTTATAACGCCATCATTTTCTAAGATAAAGACATGAAACTTTGCACAATGGTAGCTCTTAGGAAGGGCTTTAGTCATACCATATTTGAAACAGATCTGTTCATCCATTGATTTTTTAGGATTTTTTTTTAAATTGAGGTTTTAAAATTATTATTTTTAAAATCGTCATTTTTAAAGATAAAGACATGAAACTTTGCACCATGAAAGGATTTAGGTAGAGCTTTACCCACACTAAATTTGAAACAGATCCGTTCATCCATTGATTTTTTAGGATTTTTTTAAAAATTGAGGTTTTAAAATTATTTTTAAAATTGTCATTTTTAAAGTTAAAGAAATCAAACTTTGTACCATGATAGGATTTAGGTAGAGCTTTAGCCACACCAAATTTGAAACAGATCCGTTTATCCATTGATTTTTTAGGAATTTTTTAAAAAATGAGGTTTTAAAATTATTATTTTTTAAACTGTCATTTTTAAAGATAAAGAGCTGAAAGTTGGCACCATGATAGCTTTTAGGTAGAGCTTTAGCCATACCAAATTTGAAACAGATCTGGGGCCAGTAGCAAACCCTGTTAACAACAACAGCAGCTTGCAATGAGTGAAGATACAGTCAGAAAAGATATTTGAGGGAAGGGGAGAATGTAACACACAGAGTATAGCAAAAGCTTCAAAGTACAGCAAAACCTACAAAAGTAGGAGTGAGTGAAGTTAATTTCAGATACATTGAATCTCTCACTTGTTCTTTATTTCAGTGATTTTAACATTAAGATGTTATGTAGAACAGATTTGTCTTAAATGTGTGCTGTAAAATCAGACATGTGACCAAGGCTATGTTCGGGTGGGCACGCCCCCTTGGTACTGGACATGCCCCCTTGGGGGCGACCATGTTGTCCTCCTTTTTGGTTTCCAAAATATGGTCACCCTACCATAGTGCTAAGCTTTCGTGGTTGTTGTTTTTGCTACCGGGCGACAGCGATCCTTTGCATACCAGGAAGTGAGTTTAAGGGGGGAAATGTAAAAAATCATAAAAAAATCAACTGATGACCCAATTCAATTCAAATTTGGTATGCTTAAAGCGCTCCCTAATATCTATTACTGGTTTATTTATCTTTAAAGCTTGCACAGATGTAAGCATTTCTTTAAAATCCTGCTCCTGTGCCCCAGCAGCGGCTCGGAAGATACGCTCAAAAAGTAGGGGCTAAATATGGCGAATCTTTTTGCTTTATTGCACAATTAAGGCAGGATGCATGGGAGTACTTCACAATCAAATCAGATTATAAGGTGGAAAACTTCTGAGTCCTTTGCATGCAATTCACAGTGATTGCACAGTATAACGCTGGTGTGATAAAGCTCTAAATGTCTTCAAAAGCCCTGTGGTGGCTGTGAATTGGTGCTGGGTTGGTTATACGACACAACTGCAGACTCACAGCCACAGTGGGTAATGCATAAAAATAATGCATAAAACTATGCATTATTAAAGTTGGGGACTTACCCTGTCTTTTTCTTCAGAGCAAGGCCACCCAGAGACCTTCCGCAATCTGACCTCGCTCTGGTGTTGAGTCGGGGGCATACCGGGACATAAGGCATCCGCTGATTGGTCACCAGAAGCCGGGAAGAGGGTGGGGGGTAGGCTGCAGTGCTTGGATGACTGCCGGAAAACCCTGTGCTCCCTCTTGCAATCTGGATTATGCATTTTCACCCTGCAGCAGCAATACTGCTGGGTTTCAGGGGGAAGGAGCAATGAAGCAGCACTGTTAAGACAGACTCCTAATCATGGCTGAGCCCAGTTGAAATCAATTGGACATATATTAATCAAAATGAATTTGTCCCATTGATTTCAACAGGGTGATGAACAGATGTTTCAAGCGGATGTTTTAACAGGAAGCCCTTTGCAAAACATTTATTCCATCTAGGAAAATGTTGGGGCGAGGAGGCTTTGCCCCCCCTAACTTGTATGGGTTCAAGGACTTTGCACAGGAGTTTACATACCTGAGCACATAGGATACTTCTGCACATTCGGGTGTACACAGAGAGGGGGGGGGGAAATCTACACTATTACTTTTAAAGCACTTTAAAACACTTTGAAAACGTTTTGAAAACTGTATATGCAGTGTGTCCTGGGCCCCAACAGTTGTCAAAACTGTTATAAAGCGCGCACGAGAGAGAGAGAGAGACAGAGAGAGACTCCTGTTCTTCTACTAATGTAATATTTTTGAAAAAGTTATATTAAATATTTTTTTAACAATGAATTTTGTTCATTAAATTGTAACTTATCTTGCACTGACTTCCGTCAATATCTCACATAAGCTTGAGGTTTTGGAAAGGTGGAAGAGTATTTTTTTAAATTCATTGACTAATTAATTGGTGAAAGGGCCGACACTTTATCAACTACAACATCTTTTTTATCAGTTGACAGTCCTAATATATTCATTGGTGAGAAATTAAGAAGGAATATCAAACTTTGGGTAGCTGTGCTCTCTTTTGCTCTTTCATTTAAGAAATGAACCTGAATTTTCGGTAGGTGAAAAAGGGGTGTGTGGGGGGGAATAACAGTTTATGCCGTCAAAACAGACACTGTGAAATCCAGGGGGAGGAAGTCATATTTACATGGAGGGAGACTTTGGCTTAAAATGAACATAGAGCAGAATGAGGCATCTCCAGCTGTGTCCTCTGTGGCAATAACAGCTTTTAGGCAAGTGAGCCATTGCAAGTGCACCTGCAGGCTGGAATGGAGAAGGAGTTCAGACTGATTTGGCACATTGCATGGTTCTCTGGTTAGAGAAGGTTAACTCTGACAAGTTAGGTAAAGGAGCTGCAGCCTCATGATTAGCTTCATCCCACATACCTGTTTCCCCTCGAATTATCCCCTACAGCACTAAGCTGTTGCCATAGTTGTTGTTAGCTAAATCACACCCCGGGCGGCAGCGCTCCTAAGATCCTTTGCATACCAGGAAAAGAGTTTAAGGTGGGAAATGTAAAAAATCATTAAAAATCAATGGATGAACCAATCTCATTCAAATTTGGTATGCTTAAAGCTCTCCTTAATATCTATTACTGTGCCAATTTTGATGTCTTTATCTTTAAAGCTTACGCAGATGTAAGCATTTGTTTATTTTTTCTTTAAATGTGTCAAATCCTGCTCCTGTGTCCCAGTGGCCACTTGGAAAACAACAAATGATTCACTCGAAAACTAGTACGATTCTTTCCCCTTTATAGCACAATTAAAGCAGGATGCATGGGAGTACTTCACAGTCAAAGCAGATTATAAACTGGAAAACTTTAGAGTACTTCACAATAAAAGCAGATTATAAGCTGGAAAACTTCAGAGTCCTTTGCCTGCAATTCGCAGTGATTACACAGTGTAACGCTGGTGTGATAAAGCTCGATAATTAAGTTCTAGGGTTTGAAAGAAGCGGAGACCGCAAGCATTCTGCTAGCTGGCATTTTTACATGTGACCCTAACTGACCTTTGTCTCTCCTCAAGTATAGCTCCCATTCTTTGACACAGACTTTTTCTATATAGTTCATTACATTGAGCTTGGAGGCTCCAGAGAGATTTGAGTATAAATGTTACAAATTTGTTTGTTTTAGGGCTTTAAAGTAGTGCTAGGCCAGATCTACACGTCGTTGCGAAGGCACTTCCATGCGCCTTTTTAAAAGATGTACCTAAAAGAAGCGCCTCTTTCTTTACTGTGTGTACTGTGAGCTAGGCAGCGCCGCCTGCGGAAGAATCTCTACCTCATTCAAAGACGCTGCTCAGGCCGCTTCCCCCTCACGTGTTCTTCCATTCGAATAATCCCCCCTCCCACCCGGCGGCTCTTCTGGCGCGTCCCGGCGGCGGCGGCTCCTCCTGCAAAACACTTTTCTCCCTCGGTGTGTTTGTATTTGCGTTTGTGTGTGCGAGCACACACCGAAGAGAGTCCCAGGGAGATGGCACCGCAGGGAAAGCGAGAGGCAGGAGCTGAACTCGTCTGCCGCGCGCACGCAAACACAAATACAAACACACTGAGGGAGAAAAGTGTTTTGCAGGAGGAGCCGCCGCCGCCGCCGGGATGCGCCAGAAGAGCCGCCGGGTGGGAGGGGGGATTATTCGAATGAATGGGGTAGAGATTCTTCCGCAGGCGGCGCTGCCTAGCTCACAGTACACACAGTAAAGAAAGAGGCGCTTCTTTTAGGTACGTCTTTAAAAAAGGCGCACGGAAGCGCCTTTGCAACGACGTGTAGATCTGGCCCTAGTGTAGCTTGGTTGCTGCCACGACACAGGCTCTGAACACCAGACCTCACGTCTGCCACCACTTCTTATGGGGCGACACAGGCTCTGAACACCAGACCCGGCCGAGGCTACTCCCTGCTCAAGCCAAGCACCACCACTTGGTACGTCTGAGGCAAGGGATAAAGCCCACCTTCCTCCAAACTATGTGGAGAAAGGGGTTTAAAATGGAGAATGGATTTTAATAGATATAATAATGCGCTGTGAGTTATATCTGCTTAGGTGAATGATTGTCAGAGTGGGTGCTGAATGTGTAAACTTAAGATGATAAACGCCAAACAGACACGTGGGATTTTTGTGGTAGTTTTTAAAACAAACAATCAAAATTTATTTTTAAAAGTTCATAAGCTTTGTTTCAAATAACAACATTTAAAAACCTTTTTGAAACCTTCCATACAATCCTGTCACTCTCACATTCGCGCTTTCCTTTTTCTCACACAATCACTCTTGAACTTTCTTTATTATCAGTATTGATTAATATACTTCCACTACGTGCACACCACACTCTAAAGACACCACTCACTACACTGACTCTCAAATTTCCCAGAACGTAAGTACCATAAATACAGAGAGCACTACAGACTCTAAGAGTACCTAAAAAGTCTCCCTGAAAAGGTTTCCTGAAAAGAACAAGAACTCTCAATCCCCTCAGTCCTTCCCTTATATATCACTCCTCCCCCTCCCAAGACATTCTAACTCCGCCCACTCAGGCCAACATTCTACAAACCACAGACTTACACACTGCAGACATACATTTGGAATTGACTTGTGGGGTGTAACACCACAGTTGCTAAGAGGCTGCACTACAAGCTAGGTAGTGCCTAGCTCAAACCTTGTTCCTCTCAGAAGGATGCTAGTTGCTTTTGGCGTTACGCTATCTCACAGCGTTGGTCTCCTCTCTGCAATATGGAAATAATAAGATTTACCTACCATATAATAGGATACAACTTTTGGTCTGATCCAGAAAGGTTCATCTTACATTGCTGTACCCTATTTAGTTATACGACATTAAATGTTTCATGCTGAGCATAAAAACAGCAACAATGCAGCAGTGTACAACACCAAAATTGCAACCATAAAATATCAAATAAAGATAAAGCAATCTCTGAGGGCCTCTCTGAAAGAGCGATTTATAGCATGCTCAAGACTGGTTACCATGTGTCTACTCAGAAGTAACTTTCCAAGAAAAAGAGATTGAGTATCCCTCCTCCCAGACACACTCTGTAATTCCTGGATGGATAAACCTTCTTGTCTTACAAAGCTTGAAGGGTTAGGAGGAAATGAATCTGGGGGATGCTGAATCTGAGACAAAAGGAGAACGTTTTTGTCTTACAGAGGAAGACCTACTAGGCAGCTGAGAAGAAGCAGGGTTTGCTTGGAGTTGTGTTGTTGTGGGCCTTGATCCTAAACATAGTGTAAATAAACCTTAAAAAAAACACCACCACAAGTCTCCAGTGTCCTCCTTCAAGGAAACTGAAAGAGGACTGGGGTGTAGGAGTGTAACAATATGTTTTAGAAATGACTCACTCTAATCTCAGGTGACCTGAAAAGCACATGGTGGCTGAAGAACAACTTTAAATCCATTTTCCTGTGTAGCCCTCAACTGATTTAGAAACAGGATTGCAAACAGATTTATCACTTTCTCTGCAGGCACAAGTCGGCAGTAAATTCAGGACAGACAAAAGAAAGAATTTCATCAAAGAATAAATCACTTACATGGAATTATTAACCACCACAAGATGCAAGGTGTAGATCCCTCTAATAAAAGGTCCAGATAAATTCATGGCGGCTAGAGAGATTCAGGGTGTGGGCTGAGACCGTCCTTTCAGCCATCCCAATTGATCGCCTAAGGCCTCAGAGGGAAGTTGGCAAGTAACTGCTTCTTCTCTAGCTCTTGACTGGGCGAGTGTTCCAGGTTACCTGGGAGTAATTTGCTGTGAACTCAAGGGGGCTTACATTTGAGTAGATGTGTATAGGACTGCATTATAAAGTTTTGCAAAAATTCTCTTCTTCTTAGGTTGCATGCTCCACCATGCCCTTGCTAGCTTTCCTCAATGCTAATATTTATCATGCTTAAACTGTTTACATATAGGCGCTGAAAGTTTAATCGCTGCACTGTCCTATTCTGCATAAAGTGAGGGAGCACACCAGTGCCTTATTAGCTACATTAAACATCCCCAGGGTGACCTCCTCTGAGAAATTTTGCTCTCGTGAACTTGGCTTCCTTTCTCACACAAGGCCACCTGTAGACCTAATTTGAGAAAGTACATGGTGGACCTGAAAAGGCCAGGAACAGCAAGATGACTACACTTTCTGTTATCTAAAATATTAGTGCTGAAACATTTATTATTTACCTTGCTTTATAATAGCGAACTCAGGTGATGAGGGCTGACAGCTGTGGAGCCAATATAGGGCAGCTAAGAAACAACAAAGTATCTGCATGTTCAGAGTAAGTCCAAGGTGAACACACATACACAGGGAGCAATGTCTGCCCAAAGCAGCTCAGAGCTTCTCTACATGAGCAATTTATAGCACTATCGTGACTGGCCACTCATGGAAGTTTGTAGGTCAATTTGACAACGTCACGAACCTCCTGCATATCTCCTGCTCCTTCCCCCAGTTATGTTGTTGTTTGTTGTTGTTTTAGTTTTAAAAAACTTGTATATCCTAATTCTTCTTAAAAATCTTGAGATTTCCTACCATGTGCCTCCAAAGTTACACTACAAAACACCCACTAGAGGACGCTGTGCCATTCAATACTATGAGCACCAATTACCATGTGATCACTCCTCTTATTTTGTTAGCCCTCAAACCCGAGGGCTGGACAGGCCATTCCCTCAGTGTATACTTTGCCAATAAACACACCGGGTTGGAGAATGCAAGTTAAAGTTTATTCATAAATGTTGCAACATTGGAGCTCCAGCGGGAAATGCAAATTAAGAGCTCCTCGAACAAAGGGATCCTCTGGAATATATAGGCTCTGGTTACATCACTCGTTAGTAACATAATTGGTCAGTGCTCTTATCTCTAATGGACTTTACTGGTCCGTGCTCTGTTAACAAACTAGGTTACATTGCCAATACAAGGTAAGGTGAATACAATTCATACATCGCAGCTTACATTCGACACTGATTGGTTGAAAGTTTTTCTTTTGTCTTAGAGGCGCTTAGAATCCGCCATGAAGGAATCCTGGGGGTGGGGGCGGTTCTTAACCTTTCACCTGGAGCATAGACTAATTTTACAGAATGAAATTCCCTTTTAAACACATCAATTCCATGTAATTCAGATCATTACAATTACACAAGAGAAGCAGGAAGCAAAGTGCTGGTAAGCGAATGTGATTTCCCTTTAATCTAAAGAAGCCCTCAATGAGGAACATAGGAAGCTTCTTATACTGAGCGAGACCATGGGGGCCCATCTAACCCAGTATTGTCAACACTGACTGGCAGCGCTCTCCAGGGATTCATGCAGGATTCTTTCCCAGCCCTACCTGCAGAAGCTGGGAATTGAACCTGGGACCTTCGGCATGCAAACCTGGGGCTCTAACACTCAACCACACGGCTCACATGAGACCGACCATATGCAGTAGCCATGGAATGCGGAGTGTAGGCAGGAAAAATTAAACAGAAAACTGAAGGTGAGGGGAATGGAATGCCCTGGAGAAGAGTATGGATGGCAAAAGGAGCACTCCTGCTTGTGGGTGAGGATACACTGCACCATTTTGTTGTAGGCCTCACTGGTCCATACTTATTTCCTACTAAGATCAGATGAAGTTCCAACAGATCATAACCGATGACAAAAAAACCCACACTCTTTTGCATCTTATTTTTCTTCACAGCAATTCAGTGGGAAGGATACATTTGATTGATTAATGTCTTTTTAAAGTGAGTCTTAAGTACTAGTTTACTTGGGGGGTTTCTGGGGAGAATTGATTGTATGGGTGCTGCCTGGGGCCATTTTTTAAAGTCCTGTCTGTTTAGTAAGCAGGTGGCAAGATGGCGGGCAGGTGGCAAAAATTGTTTTGCAAAACTCCAGCGCCAGCTTCACCACCCACCCAGCACTTGCTCACATTTTGGCTGATTGATTACTGAACACACATGGTATGCTATTGGCCCTGCGGGCAGGCCCTTATGATAATCACCCGCTGTTGGGCTGAACTGGAGCCAGTCTGAATGCCACGGGGAAGCGCACTTGAGCTCAAGGAAAAGCAAACACGGCAGGCACAACGCCATTCTGGTCTGAAGTTGTTTGTTTCACTGATTTGCGCAATTTGGTGAAGTCATCCTTGCAGATATATTAACTGGTGGAAGGAGGAGAATAAGAAGAGAGAATTAGGCTGTGTAAGTGATGTATTCAAACTGTGTTTTCCAACGTCTGACAGCTGACAGACACATTTTGTCTGAATCAAAATTGGCTGTAGGTTTCACTCTTACACATGAAAAGGTTTGGTTTTAAGAATTTGTAAGAGTAAGGGCAGAAGACAGGCAGACATAGAGGGATGTCTGGAGGGATCCCTCTATGGAGGGATCGTCCCGGGATCATCCCTGTGCATGCAAATGACACACAGGGGATCCCGGGAGCAGGCAGGGACGATCCCTCCATTTTCCTGGGATAATCCTTAGGTGTAGAAAGGGCCATAGATTCAGCAGAGTGAGCTCACTATGAAAGTGTCTTTGCCACCATGTAGACACATTGCCCGGATTGGACTCATGGCAGGGGAGCTTCCACTACTGCTTTATGGAAGAAGGCAGCTTTGCACAGCGCTGATTGGTTGACTCTTGTGTCCATTTCCCTATTTCTCAGAGCAGGTCTGTGCACAGCATCGATTGACACCAACCTTGTGTCAGTCACAAGGCTGACTTTCTCCCCTTTGACTATTTTTAAAAAAGTGTTTCAAAGCAGCGTGCAAATCCTTTAAAAAAGTTTTAAAAAGTGAAGCACTGAACAGTCATTTATTTTATTAGATGAACATGCTAGCCATTGGAAGAGAACAAACAAAAGCAGATAATCTGCTTGAGCCATGGTTTTGGACACCACTGATTGGCTGCCTCTCAGTATCTATTACCCCACTTCTCAAAGCAGGGGAGGGCGGAGAAGAGGAAGAGGCAATTGGGATTTTATTCACAGCCTGTATATGTGTATTAACAAGACCAGAGATTTACGTGTGTGAAAAGCAGAGCTCATTCCACAGCTAAAATCAACAACACCCAGCCATCCCTGTTCACAGTTAGGTATGTCTTTGCCCTACAAATTATCCCCCTTTAATGGGGGCCACCTTCTATGGTTCTACATGAGTCACTGTTCTAAGCATCAGGACTGGCCCTACCATAGACAGATTGAGATGACTGTCAGATGCGGCAGATCCTGTGGGTTTGGAGTGGCAGTCAGGTCTTGCATGCCTCCTGATTGGAAGGAGGGTATTCCATACTCATGCAGAGATGCAACGGGCAACATTTTTTGGAAAGTAATTCTTCTGTGTCTCTACCAATAGTGCAGGTAGGAATTCTGGATTTCTGTACTTAAAGTCTTAATGAAGGATAGGGTCTTTGGATGGTAATGCCCATTGTTTCACTCATTTCAAAATGTGATGAGCCAGCTCTGCTGTGTTTGGGGACCTTCGCCATCATTCTGCTGAGCAGGGCTCTGGATAATTGCCCCAAACTCCTGTCCTGATAGCACCCTGATCTCTACTTTGGGAGGGAATGGAATGTTCCAGCCACACCCAATGCAGAAGCCGAGCAGAACTGCCCACCCTCAGGAGAGGCTGGCAGGAGGCCGAGGCAGAGCAGCAAATCACACAGAGATACAGTGGGTGGTCTGTTCATTTCCATTACATTTGGATCCTGCCATTTTTCTTCTTGCAAGGAACCCAAGGTGGTTTGCATGGTCCTCCTCCTCTCTATTTTGGCCTCACAACAACAACCCTGTGAGGTAGGTTAGGCTGAGAGTCAGTGACTGGCCCAAAGTCATCCATTGAGCTTCACGGCCGAGTGGGAACTAGAACTCGGATCTCTTGAATTCCTGTCCAACACTCTACACCACCAGTCATGCTCTCTGCGCTTATAGGAACCTTTAATTCTTGTTTGTTTCTCACAACACAGTAATAACCCCTTTGCGGCATTCGATTTGAGAATTAATTTAAAAATAATAATAGCGGGTGATGCGTTGAAATCAATTATTCAACCTCCAGCAAATTTGCCAAGACAAATCCCAGTCATCAAAGAGAGGACTAAGAAGGTGCTTGGGAATGCAGAGAACAGGCATACATATTTTATGTGCACCTACTTGAAGGTTCAAAACAGCCTTCAGAATCACCAGGCATGCATTAGTTTTCTGCAAAGATGCAAAGCCCTGTCCCATTATAGGCCAACATGTCTATTTACTGGAGCAGGAGGGCAGTAACCAGTTCCACATTCATTCCCCAAACTACACTGCTGGTCTTTGAATTGTACGTGAGCTGACCTCAGGCCCTGGAAGTCTTACTCACTCCAAGACAGCTCGGCTCCTTGAAAATATAATCAGTCTTTAGATCCAGCTGGCTGTCTTGCAGCCCAGTTCTAGCACGCTCCTTTCTTTTCTTCATTTCTTTTTTGGAACTTCAGCTCTTGCAGTACCTGAGCTATTAGATCAAAGCAGGCGTCTTTATCAGATCTTTTCTGTTTTGCAATTTAAGGAGAATGTCTGAGCTGCTCAGTAGCTCAGATGTGAAGTCTTGCAAGCAGACTTTTCGGGAGAGGCCTAATTTAACATTTACTTGAATCTCCTTGACTTTAGAGTCATTTTAATGCTTTAAAAATACCCCATGCGTTTATGGAACTAATCTAAATAAAAGCAAAGCAAGCATCAACATATATCCTGATCTGCTTTTGTTTGTTGTTTTGTTTGATTTTATTTTTTTTAATCATGGATATGGGCGAGTACTTTGAAGATCTGGGAGAGGCTGCAACCCTCTGCAAAAATGCTTAGGAGTGAGCACCATTTTGCTTATGGGACTTTCATCCAAGTCAACATCCATAGGATTGGGCTGCACTTCTCCCTCTTTTGGATCCTTAAATACTGGCAAGTACTGAAGACTGTGCAAATCTTTTTAGCAGACTGATCAGAAAATCATTGATTTACTGAAACAAATAAATCTACAAACTATTTAGAGACACATTCAAGCTATATATTTTTTAATCTTATCGCCTGATCCTAATAATGAAGTAAGCTGGAAGTGTTGTCTTGGTTTTAGCAAGGAATCTTCGTATTTCTTTATTCTTATTCTTTATTCTTCTGCTGAGCAAGAACTCATTCACATCCAATCGGTGTAGTGGTGAATTTTGAAATGCTCATCATGACAGCCCCCAAGAAGAGACCAAAAATTCAGGCAGTTCTGTGTGTGTGTGTGTGTGTGTGTGTGTGTGTTTAATACGGGGTGATCTTAGGCTAGTCTCTATCTGAGCATAGCCTGCCTATCAAAGGCATCATACGACAGACCAGGCCTGTCCTCCATCCCACCAGACTTGCAACACAGACAAATATCCGCTCTGGCAGATGCTGTCATCACTCCTGCTGTGAAAAAGGTTCCAGAGCTGCACTCCCTATGTTCCTGCTCCACTACACCACTGCTCCCGTAATGGTTAACCCTGAGCTAGTGAACATGACAAGATGGATACTACCTACCCGGAGAGACAATAACTCTGACAAGGAGACCCCTGCACACCAACAACAGCAGTGCTGGGTGTCCTAAAAATATCTAAAGTAGACAATGATTCACACCCTATAGGTTGAACAGCTGACAGATGGTCAAGAATCTCCATTGCATGACTGTTATTTGTCTTGGCAACCTGACTTGGTTCCTAGCAGCTGATGTGCCATGCATCCTCTAAACAAGCCTCCCTCTCTCTTTCTCCCACGCCATTTAAATAAAATTACCCCTCTTTTCAGCCCAGGGATGCAGTGGTATAAGAGTCACTGGAATAAACCAGACTTGGACTGGCAGAGTAAGAGCTGCCAGTTCTTCTAGCCTTGTGAGGGCCATGGCGGAACAAAGAACAGTGCAAGGACTTGTAGAAAGGACAGAGGGGCTTGCTAATAAGTCTGCCTCTCTAAAATATACACAGAGATATAGGAAGCTGCCTTATGCTAAGCCCGTTGGGGTATCACTCAGTGCTATCTACAATGACCGATAGTAACTCTCCAAGGTCTCAAGCAGGGATTCCCCCCACCCCAAACCCTACCTGAGTCTGCCAAGGACTGAACATGAGACCCTCTGCATGCAAAGTGTGCACTTTTCTACTCCGCTCTGTCTCTTCCCACGAACACACATATGTTGACTGCTCCAGATCATTCCCCATCACTATGTAACTATACTGTGAAAGGATCCTCCTCCCCCTCCGCCTCCTCTCCTGCAGCTCCTAAAGGCATCAGAGCAAATGAAAGGAGCAAACACTAACTATAGAGTTCAGGCACAGTGACATAAGCTTGGAGCCTTGGCTATTGGCTTCCAGTTCTCTACACTGACATTGACACTGTACAGGATGCCAGAATTCTTTAAATAAAAAATTGGAAACCTATTTACAGGGGAAGAAGGATGTGCTCTCTCTCTCTCTCTCTCTCTCTCTCTCTCTCTCTCTCTTTCTCTCAGAGCGGGAGATTATCCTTCCTAAAGAAGCAGTGCTTGAGGTGGAAATAGAGACTGCAAAAATGTTACGACAAACCTTGAGTTTGTGTGGCTGGATTGAAGATGGCGTCGGTCCTAATCTTGACCTTGGCAGGATCTACACTACTGCTTTATAATGGTTTATAATGGTTTTGACAACTGCTCAGGACTAGGGGGGGATCTAAACTACTGCTTTAAAGCACTTTATAACAGTTTTGACAACTGTTGGGGCCCAGGACACACTGCATATACAGGTTTCAAAACGTTTTCAAAGTGCTTTAAAGCGCTTTAAAAGCAGTAGTGTAGATCCCCCCCAATGACACATTCCATATACCGTTTTCAAACCATTATGGCTTGGTGTAGATCTGGCCCCTCACTGCTGACTGCTCTGCATTGTCTTAATTTGAGCCATGGCTCACCATGGCTTAATAGCGCTTAGTTCCAATGTTCAGGAAATGAACACCATTCAATCACATGCAGCAACAATGACAGAGGATGGCTGCGGCAAAAGAAACATATGACTTGCAATTAGGGTCAGGGCTTCAGCGCTGGAGGATACAGCTTCTAAATCAGTTTGGTCCCTGGCACCTCGCTTTTAAAAACCAATGGACAAACCTAGACATGTGAAGGCTTGGGGCAGGGGAGGAATGGGGGTAAAACCCAGGAATTGGGGGGGGGACACACACAACCCCCTCAAAAATTCCCCCCCAAAAATCCCTGGAAAAAAACAATTTTTGAAAAATCTGTTCTCTCCACCCCCACCCCCACCAAACATTCACATTTTGAAGCAGACCACTTATTTGCTGAAATGGTTTGCATTGTGGATGAGGGTGGGTAGGAGGAAGAACCTGTTCTGTCTAGATACATTTGCTAATGCAACCTTTAGTATAACCGGATTGCTGCCTTTGCTTTAATGTTTACAGTATGTCAAGCAGCTAGTTTCACCCAACCTATGTCCTAGTTCATCTTGGAAAGGAAGACAAAGAGGTTGATTACTGTAAACAAGCCTTCAAGAACAGATTGTCAGCAATGGTTCAGTGGTGGAGGAGAATAGTGGAGGAGAACTAGCCACTGGCTCCATGAACCCCTGTTACAATCTGAGAAATCAGGATGACTTTTCCACATCTGAAACAGAAGAAAACCAAGTAAAGTTCTTCAAGGACTTGATTTGTGATGAGCAACATCATTCCAGCAATATTTGTAGGGAGCTGACCAAGAGGTTCATCAAACAAGCGTTTTATCACATACTCGCTACTGCCCACTTCCAGATGTGCATGCATCCTTTAGACGCCGATGGCTGCCTCCTGCGCGCCTTCCACTCCTTCCGGTCATTTTTCCATCACAAAATAGACCCCCCCAAAATCCGACTTCTTTTCAAAACAGAATGCGCTATGATGTCCTGCTGTGTGCAGGAAATATGACATGATTAAAACGGCCCCTGAATGGGCCACGTGGTCTTTGTTTACTTCCTCTTTCCCCTCCCGGCAGAAGAGGAAGTAATGAGGGACAAACATGGGGGTGGAGAAGTGATGGTAAGGAAACGTGATTTCCCCCCCGTGTGATGATGCTCCAAGAACAGCAAGAATTCTGGGTAGGGGTAACACAATTTTGTTCCTCCCACCCTTTTAAATACCTTTTTTGCCATTTGCTCAGTTCCTTGTGTGAATTTTAAGGATCGGGCTTGTTTATTGGTTGATGTTCAAAATTGAGAAGAGTAGAGGATAACACCTAGAAAAGACCACTGAGGTTTGTAGTTTAGGAAGAGCTAGTAAATTTCATCATGCATCAGAGCTTCACATAGCAAACTGGGCTACTACTTATTTACTCATAAGTCATGAGTAATTTCATGGAGGATAAGGCCATCAATAGCTAGTTGTCATGATGGCTATTTACTATTCCAGTATCAGAGGCAGCATGCATCTGAATTTCAGTTTCTGGGGAACACAAGTGGAAGGAAACTATTGTAGTCATGTCCTACTTGTGGGTTTCCCATAGGCAGCTGGTCAGTCACTGTATGAACAGAATGCTGAACTAGACAGACGTTTGGCCTGATTCAGCAGGATTCTTCTTACATTCTTAATTTCTCTCCTTATCTATACACACCCAGAAAGAGCTGTGGCAGAATGTTCCAGGAAAAAGAGGGGACAAAGAGGTGGACATTTATACAGGCTTCTCTATACAAGCTATTTATAACACACTTGTGACTGGCCACTCACGGAAGTTTCTGAGTCAATTACATGACGCTGTAAACCTCCAGAGCCTCTCTTGTACTTTGAAAGGATTTCCGCAGCTTAATTTGAAAGAGGAGAAAAACTAGTAACAAAAAGACCCCCCTTCTGCTTCAACATGAAAAGAGGAAATCACAATATAAGAAGAGGCAGACTACAGCGCCATTTTGTGGCTGTATATGTGAAATATATAGTACTCCTGGTTAAAGGAGAAAAGGGGGAGGGAGAAGGGAAGTGTGTGCAAAGAGAGCATGTTGTGATCGTGGGACAAAAATTGAAGCAGAAAGCTGCGGTAAAGTTGCAGCATTCCCCTAGTATAGTATATTTCTAAATGTGGATAAGGATATGTTCTTCTCCCCCTCTCATATTACAACAATCCAGAGGCATTCAATATAGCAAAATGGTGGAAGATTCAGGACAGATAAAAGGCACGTAGATAGAATTTGCTAGCACAAGATATAGTGATGTCCACCAACATGGATAGCTTTACTAGGAAATTAGATGAATTTGTGGAGGATAAGGCTATCAATATCTACTTGTCTAAATGTTATTGTGCTTTCATTGTTTTATAATTTGTTTTATAATTTGTTGTAAGCCACTTTGGGATTATTGGAGGCAGTATGCTTCTGAATACCAATTACTGGGGAACTTGAGCAGGGAGGGGGCTATTGCACTCCTGATCTTGTTGTTGGCTTCCCATGGGCATTTGGTTGGCCATTGTGGGAAATGAATGTTTGGCTAGATCTTCACTACTGCTTTGTAGCACTATCATAGGCATGCACAAGGGGTGTCCTGGGTGTACCCAGGCACACCCTAATGTCTCAAGGAATAAACATTGAATTGAGGGGGGCATTGAGTACAGAACCTGAGGGGGATACAGATGCAGCAGGAACAGTCCTCCAGCTGCCCTCAGGCTGCTTTGCTGCCCCCACGCCGTGTGCCATTGCTCCCAGCAGCAGGAGTGAAAAGGCATCGCTCTGCCGGGAGCTTTACTCTGCCAGGAGCCATGCTTCAAGGAGGCCAGGAGGAGGGCTCCTGAAGGCTAATATCACCTCATAAGCCCCTCCTCCAAACAGTGTCTCCACAAAGCCCCACCAATGCGCTACCTGCAATGGCCTTCCTGCGGTCAGGCAAACCAAATGTGGAGTAGGCACCAGTATCTACTGTGCTTAATAAATGAATGAATAAAAACAATGTTCCTTATGGTTGAGTATTCAATAAAAGTTCATTTTAAAAAGAAAAAATCCCAGGATGCACATCCTAATGAAATATGCAGCGCACACCTATTTATTACATTTAAATTCCACCTTTTTTCCTCCAAGGAACCCAAGGTAGTATACATAATCCTCCTCCTCTCCATTTTATCTTCACAACAACAACCCTGTGAGGTAGGTTGGGCTGAGAGTCTGTGACTGGCCAAGTGGGGACTAGGAACCCAGATCTCCTGACTCGCAGTCCAACACTTTAGCCACTACACCACACTGGCTCTCTATGAGTGGTATCAAACTGCACTGATAACTCTGGGGCACATTACACATTCTAGCGTTATTTCCTGCTTTTTAATTCCACACTATCCAAAATACTGCAACAAATGTCATTGTGTGTCCTACAATACGCAAGAGGGCTATAGCATTACCATGATAGGATTGTAATGATATGACACGAAGTGTAGATTTGGCCCTACGCTAGACAAGCCTTTCCTCTGATTTAGCAGGGCTCCTCTTCTTATTGGGTGCAATTCTGTACCCACTTACCCTGGAGTAAACTGCATTGAAGGCAACAGGATTTACTTCTGTGTAGGCTTGCATAAAGTTGAGCTGCAAGGCAGGATCATCTACATGTCAGAGGCAGTTTATGCTAGGAAATAAGATTTGGACTTAATGTTTTACTTTTTGCTAAACATTTAGGAACATAATCTTCAAATATTAAAATGCCTGTTTGGAGTCAGAGAAGCTGCCTGTGACTCTGAGGGCAGCTTTGCAGCATCTCTAATTATGAATTTTCTTTCTGACTGAAAAGCACAAGTCAAGTGACCCCACTTCTTTCTGTCAAGGGACAGCATGTTGCTATTAGGTCCATTAATTATTGGCAATTGTGTCAGGTTACATATAAGTTAACTTGCTATGCTCTTCAAGCTGTTCATTTCCAGTAAGGATACTTATAAATTAATGCTATATGAGATTAATGTCTATGGAACTCAAATGCAATAGGTTTCTTTTTAAATTGGAGAGCGGGAAGATATTAAGTTAAAACTGTGCAGTAGTACAAGTACCTCCCTATTTAAAATCAAAATTTGTTTGTGGGGATTGGGGGAGCAGACTGGGATCTTTGCCACAGTCAGAGCTCTCTGTGCAATCTGGAATTCTGCATCCTAAGAATCTCACTTTTTTTAAAAAAAAAAATCAAGTATTTAGCTCTTAAGATAAACTTGAATATGCATAATTAGTGTACTTGCAGACAAGGCTTTTATCCTGCAATCACCCTGCCTCAAACACAGAATTTTAAAGGGGAGTCCAGATGATATCACCTTCTAATTGTGTAATACTCCTCTGTTTCACACTTTTTTGGGGGGTCTTTTCTTACGAGGAAAAAAAAAATTAAGGATGAAAAGTTGCACACAGTGTCTATTTGATTTGTGGCATTAGGAGCCCTCTGTGTGGAAGCACCCTCTTATCTACAAAGCCAGGTGGGTGGCCTAGGCATTTATTGTGCATTCCTGATTCGTCACTTACAGTAGTTTGTGGGTGCTTTACACAACATCCTCATCCTCCAGAGCCTTACCCACTCTTTGCAACCATTTCTGTGCCCCCCTTTTTTTTAATAAAAGAAAATTTGGCATTACCTGGAAATGGTGGAGTGAAACCCTTGTGTAGTTGAACACTTCTGCTATGTCACAGCACCACCTAGTGGTTGTGTAATAGAACACACAGAAAGGCAGTGAAAGACACACAGATACCCTAAATGTGTAAAGGATCCGATCTTAATCCCACAACAAATCCAGAAGCAGAAGGCTTGCTAAAGTGGCAGGTTAAAAGCCTCATGTAGAAAAGCCTTTGTGCTTTTGGTTCTTTGTTGTTCTCCATAAATTGCAGAAGTAGCCACAATATGCACATTTGTTTAATTTGTATAACTTGTAGAAGAAGCCACATTTAGCATTTTGATAAATTGGGGTTACCATAGTAGAGATGAGGATGAGGATGAGGATGTAAATTAGACGGTCCTGACGATAACCCTATTGGGACCAGTCAATGAAATGCTGCTTCAAAACCAAGTGGCCCAACTCAATTCAGTGGGATATGCCTTAGAACAGTGTTTAGGGAGCTGCCTTCATTAATCAGATGCATCTGATGAAGAAGGTTGTTGCCTCTGGAAACCCATGCCATAATCAATGTGTTAGCATTTAAAGATGCCACTACTGGCCTCTCTGTTGGTGCTTTTACCTTGAGGAAAGAATTTTGAGGACATCTCTACATTCTAAATCTACGTCAGTTTAGCTGTCATGGTTTCTCCCAAAAAGTCCTAGTAGTGTTAGTTTACTGAGAATACGAACCATTCTGCTGTGGCCAGTGTTGTCAGTGCCGGCTTCAGACTTTGGAAGTCCTTGGGCAAGGTGCCCTCGGTGGGCTTCCTCCTTTCCAAGGCACTGCTGCCCACGCACCTGCCTCTCTCTTTGGGCCCAATCCACAGAACTGCTCAGAAGGCAGGCGTCTACGCTATCTGCTAATTCTTGATGTTGCATAGATGCTTAGAGGGGACAGGTGAACAGACAATGACTGCAAAGAAGAGGATAATGAAAAGCAGGAACAGGAGTGGCAGTGGGTCTCAGCAGGTGTCCAACAATGCCAGTCCCTGATGCGAACCCTGAGTGGTGCAGCAGAGCAGAAATGTGGGAGCAGTCAGCTCCAGTACCTCTTCACAGTAGGAATAATTACATAATCTGCTAGCCCTTGACTAGGGTATTACTGACCCAAAGCACTAATTCTGAATCTCAACATATGTTTCCATGTGAAAATCTGTAACAAAAATAACACAGCTTTGGAATATATATTTTTTCTATTGAACATAATGATGAGTCTCAATGAAAATTAATTTCAGAATACTGAGCAGGCCAGGATACTTTTCAAAAGGAAACAAAATGTCATCTTTTGCTGTAAACTTAAAGAAGACTACCCATTGTTTTCCATAGAATTCCATGCAGTGGGGAAGATGGAGGGGGCGGGGGAATCAGGCCTTAAGCTTAATTGATTCTTGAGCAATAGTTCCACCTTGTGGCTGACTCAGAGAAAAGCTGATTATGATGAAGATGATGATTAACCAAGATTTGTTCCACTTTGATTCTTTGATTTTAGGGACATGGGAGAAGACATTTTCTAAAGCTGATGGATAAGAAAAAAAAGGAGAAGTATAATAGAATGCTACAATCAGAATATGAGAAAAGAACAGGAGACTCGTCAACTTAACAGTCTACTAGCATTCAAGAAAGCTATAAAGTCTGATTTCTTCCGGCAGGCCTATCCAGTGGAATTTTAAGATGTTTTTAAAATGTTTTTAGGATTTTTTAAAGGATGTTTTTAACAATGTATATTACGTTTTAATTGAGTATTATGTATTTTATTGTTTATTGTTAAACAATATTTAAACAATTTTATTGTTAAACAATTTTATTGTTTATTGTTAAACGCCTCGATCAGAATGGAGAGGTGGGTAAGAAATAAATTAATTATTATATGTCTCACAGTCGTGAGGAAAGACAGAAGCCCTATCCAGTAATTTATTTCTAAATTAAATAAATGTCCAAAATATAAACTCAAAATAAAGCATCTCCTCTTACCAGTGCCAGTAGAAAATATTTTCCTTTGAGAACATATTTATTTATGTCTTCTGAACATTAGGAGAAACTTCCTAACGGGAAGAGGGCTTTGATCATGGGACAGACTGCCTTGGGAGGTTCTATTTTGCTAGAGGCATTTAACACAGTGGAGGCTGATGTCAGTGGGGTGGAGAATCTGCTACGGGTTTCAATCAGAATCAGTCTGAACTCTAAAGGAGTTATGCAAGGTGCTTCGCATGGTTTTCTCTTGTGTATATACGCTATTCTGCTATAGCACAGTGCCACCTAGAGGTTATATAACAGAAAAGCAAGAAAGTAAATGCTCCTCATGGAGTGCTTCAATATTAATTCTGTGGTGAAACCGAAAGTACATACAGCGGTTTAACAGCCAATTGGTTTCATGGCTCAGGAACTACTATCCAAAAACAAAACACAAAATGTTCTCAAGTCCCTGAAAAGGCTTTTATAAGTTCAATGCATTTCGGAAAGATATTTCCTTCCTCAGGGGCAGGAATTCCACCAGCCCTGCTGAAAGTCTGCTCAGGTTTTTCCCCTTTCCCCTTCTCATCCCCTTTTTCTTCTGTGTTGTACCTTTTTTCGATTGTAAGCCTACAGGCAGGTACTGTCTTGTTTTACTGATTCCATGTAAGCCACTCTGGGAACTGTTTTGTCTGAGAAATGGGATGGAAATACTTAAAAGAAAATAAATAATTAACATGAGCTGCACAGGAACTCCATTACCCCATATTATTTATTTATATATTTGGCATTTTTATCCTGCCCTTTAGCCAAAAGAACTCCCAAGGGGTCTTATAAAGATAGGAAATCCAACAGTCCATGCCTGCAGGCTTACAATATAAAAGACATGGCACAAAAGGAAAGGGGATTGGGAGGAAGGAGGAAAAAAGTAAATTCAAGCACTAGATTCTTAGTTGATACTTATCTCTGTCCTGTGCCCTGTACTTGCTGCAGGACTCTTACCCTTCCTTTCCCTGGATCTAATGTTTATCTAGGGTGACCATATGAAAAGGAGGACAGGGCTCCTGTATCTTTAACAGTTGTACTGAAAATGGAATTTCAGCAGGTGTCATTTGTATATATGGAGAACATGGTGAAATTCCCTCTTCATCACAGCAGTTAAAGCTGCAGGTGCCCTGCCCTCTTTTAAATCTGGTCACAGTATAGCTGCAGTATAGCTCCTGCAGCTTTAACTGTTGTGATGAAGAGGAAATTTCACCAGGTGCGACATGCATACAAATGACACCTGCTGAATTTCCCTTTTCTGTACAACTGTTAAAGATACAGGAGCCCTGGCCTCCTTTTCATATGGTCACCCTAGTTTAGGAGAGCCGCTATTCTATCACTTCACCCTCACTTCCCCATTTACAATATGGAGATTATAATCAGCTATGAGGTGGTATAGAAATTATTATTATTATTATTATTATTATTATTATTATTATTATTAATAATAATGGTCCAGGTAGGTCCCTCCCATCTCTCCTGTGGGACCTTGACAAGGACCCAGCCACCCAGGACTCAACATCTGCAATTTCCCACAAGGCACTCAGTCTGTAGCCACAGCTGCTGCAGATAGGTAAACATAGGGTGACCATATGAAAAGGAGGACAGGGCTCCTGTATCTTTAATAGTTGCATAGAAAATGGGGTTTCAGGAGGATTCATTTGTATCCATGCAGCACCTGGTGAAATTACTTCTTCATCACAACAGTTAAAGCTGCAGAAGCCCTGCCCTTTTTTGTATCTGGTCAAGAGGACAGGGCTCCTGCAGCTTTAACTGTTGTGATGAAGAGGGAATTTCACCAGGTGTTGCATGCATACAAATGACACCTGCTGAAATTTCCTCTTCATCACAACTGTTAAAGATGCAGGAGCCCTGTCCTCCTTTTCATATGGTCACCCTAAGTTTCCATATTTTTTCCCTATGAAAATCTGCAAATGCTGCTGTTTACTTAACATGAATTTCACTGGGATAATGTGATTGTAAACAATGGTAGAATCATTTCATTCACTATTGTGCAACAGATTGTGTGTGCCTGAAAAACCTTTCAAGCCTAAATGTTCAGCTATATTTATTTTATTTTGTTCTCCTTTTATCTTATGCAGGGTCCAGAAAGATCTATAATACCAATCCTTGATGCTGAGGCCTGATTTACAGGAGAATGAAGTGGAGAATGAATCCTGAGGTGGTGGAATGGAATGTACCACTGCAGGGGGTGTGATTTATGGATTTTAAAAGATTTCCCCCCTACAAATTGAAAACACTAAAATGGAATCTAACCATTATAACCCAGACCATTTCTTGTTGTCTTTTACTTGAAGGGAGGTTCTTGATTTCTTTTTTAATGTGGAGTGGGGAGGAGCTTTCAAAAATGTGTTCCCTACCTGCAGTGTCAAATGTTGCAGTCCATTCTTCCATCTCAGAAATGTACCACTTTATCTTGCTGCCTATGAACTCCATCAGATGAGTGTTTTATTGCATGTTCGTTACTGGGCAGTTATGGATTTTCACGGGTCCCTCTCATGATGTCGTCTGCCTCCCACGTGCCTCCCTCCTCTTCTAGCCTTCTTTGCGCCACAGAAAAGCACCCCAGCAAGTTCTTTTTAAAGTTGGAACTTGCCACTATCTCCTGCTGGGGTCAAAACGGCCTACTGAATGGGCCATGTGCATGCTGTTTACTTCCTCTTTTAAAAGAAGAAGTAATAAGGGACAAACGCGTGGACAGAGAAGTAATGATAAGCAAACACAATTTTCCCCCATGTACGCTCTGTGTGTGGAGACCAGGCTTCAAGCTGCCCTGGTTTGGGGAGTTCTAGACCAGGGGACCTCAATGCAGCACCCGCAGACACCTCCAATGGCTTCCATACAGCTCTTCACTCCCCGTCCCCTTAAAAATATTTTTAAAAATTAAATGTAAAAGGTTAGGGAGCCATGTTCTCCTTCCTGTTCCTCAACTTTCTGCTGATTAGCTGTTCGGTGGGCAGGAAAAGAAAGTAAGGCAAAGGGGTAGAGAGGAAAGAAAGAGTGAGGCTGGGAGGGGGCGGACGGAGAGAAATAGTGAGAAAAGGAGTTAGGGGAGAGAAATAGACTAGAAGTTGGGAGTGGAGAGAAAGAGAGAGCAAAAATCTCTGTGGATGGAAAAAGTCTGGGCAGGCCAGGAAGCAACTCTTTCCATTTACAGCCTCTAGCCTCATTATTTGTTTCCAATCACCTCTTCTTGACTAGCCAGGCCCCACGACAACCTTTCTGTCCTCCATGGGAGCCATTCTATGGTGGTTCCCACAGCAGTTTCTCAAAACCCCAAATGTGCCCATGTGTCTAAAAAGGTTGAAGACCCCCGTTGTTGTACACTGTCTTATGGAGAATGAAGTCATCTGGAGTTTGGCTTACAACAGACAGAGCACCATAGAGACAGTCTTGTCAATACCACAGGCAAAAGAAAAATAGGCATGGAAAGCTTGTATGGTCAGAAAATTACAAGATGACATAGGCTTCGACCAGTTTAATGAAACCAAATGGGAGTAGGCAGGTTAAATGGTGCGGTGATCACCAGGCTAAATGGGCAGCGATGGGAGAATGACTTGTGTGCTGTGAGTCATTCCCACACCAGCTGCATTGCATGAATGAGTAACACAGCTTGTTAACTCCTAGACTCCTCAAAGGGCTCAGGCTGGGAGATGGTGGCATTGGGGATTGCTTGGCCCAGATCCCTAGAAGGTGCCTCTGTCTTTTGAAATACCTGTCTGAGCCTTTTGAAATACCTGACATCATCCGGCCCACTGGATTGGTTTCATGGAGCAATCCGGGCCCCGGGACCCAAAAGGTTTTCCCACCTCTGCCCTACACTGTCCCTGAAGGATTGGCTTCTGCCACATGTACCTGCTGGCACACTAAAATAATCTTGGGGGGGGGGCTCATTTCAGGGTGGCCATATCCTTTGCGATGGGGGGGGAGGTTCCAGGAAAGAGGGCCTCCAAAGACACCCCAGCTTTGGCATGCCCTCCTCCTTGAGGCTCACCTGGAAATTATTCTTACTGTTTTTGATGCCAGGCAAAGATTTTTATTTTATTTTTAATTTTGCCGGGCTTTTTAAAACCTTGCTTGAACTGATATTATTCCACTGCTCTAATTTTGTGTTCTTACTAGCTTTCAGTTTTTATATATGTAATGTTACTGGGTTTTTTTGTTTTTTTTTTGGTTTTTTAAAAAACTGATTTATGACATTTCTTTGCTAACCTGGGAACAGTAATACTGAAGGCTGGTGAATGTTTAAAAAGAGGCAAATACTAAGGTTTCCTCCGTGGGACTCACTTCTGAGTTAACATGCATTGCAAATTGCAGATTAAGAAGTTCATATATACTTATGGGCTACCTGACTCAAAAATGTCTTCTGTTGATACTGATAATTTGTTTTAAGACAAATCACCTAAATGAAATCGAACCAAGCTTGGGATAGGGCCATATGAAATAAAATGGCATCCTTCAAATAAGAATAGGCACCTCCTAAGTTTCTTTAAATTATATATCATTTATTGAAATATAAAGATCTTAATTTACATGTTTTTTTAAAGACAAAAATAAGAAAAGGGCCATTTGTATTATGTCTTGTACCTATGTTCACTCATCCTAGTTTGTTCTTCTCAAACATTTCACAATAGCACGATCTTGAAAATTCTTACGCGTTTTTCTTTACCATTCTAAAATATAAATTTTGGACATTTAAAAGTGCAACAGTTAGCGTGCCTGTGGAGTATATTACAGTAAAAAAAAATATAAACAAAGGCAGTGATATAGCTTGTCATATATGTTTTGGCAGTACTCCTCAAAGTCGATATAAAAATACATATATACATATTGATGTATAACATCACCTTATCTTATGTCCCTCATTATATCATAGGACTGTTTTGTACATTTGCAGACCACATTTTAAGGAATAGGGTCAGCTATTTAAAATGGGAAAGTTGTGTTTCACAGGCAAAATTCGATTGTCATTATACAAATACAGAACAGACAGAAGCTGGGCATTTCTTTTCTGAAAGCGTCTCCAAACTGAGCTACAACAGAGAAAATCATAATTAAGATTATCATCAAACAATCATTATAGTACTAAAATCCAGGATCTCCCCCCATCATGCTAGTATTGAAAGACTAATAGCGCAGTGCTATAAATGTCTACTTAAAAGTAAGTGCCATTGAATTCAATGGTGCTTACCCTCAGGTAAGTGGGTGTAGTGTTGCAGCCATAAGCTCAACAGGTACTTCTTCTGGCATTAATGTGTTGACTTCATAAAGTTTTCCAACGTGCAGTCCATTGCAAGGCTCGGAACTATAAACTGTAAAACTAAGAATTATTTTGTTCTACAACTAGAACTTGGACCCAATCCAGCTATAGTTACATTGTAAAGAAGTGTTGCCATGGATAGGATGAGAGAGCAGATGACAATATACATCCCTATCGGCATGGCAATGAAAAAAGAAAATAAATCTGTATCCCATTGATAACGTATTATGCATTATGTTCATTGCAATTTGGGCAACATGATCCATGTGTATGAAAAACAAACTATACACATTTTAGATGAGTGTGTTTGTTTTGTGAGATACCGAATAAAAACAATAAGATGAAACATGGCAAGAATATCGCAGCTTATTGTTTAGTGGCTGGTAAAACATGAAGATCTGCAAAACATGAGAAGGCCTGAACTATGAGCAGCAATGTATGGAGTACCACTTGACAACACACATATACAAGTAAGACGTTTGTGGTCTCCATCCATTGCATCAGCTCATTTGTAATGAATGGGATTTGGTCGAGGGGACAGAATGGCAGTGCTGGCTACCTAGAAGGCCTGGACTTACTCATTTTGCCCAAGCAGTTGCACACCTATATTGGCCACATTGTTTTGTTTATGTGAACCACAATAAATTATTGACCATAGATAACCCATGCACACAAACCAGCCACAAAGAAGCACATTTTAAGTCCCATTGATTTCAATGAGAGACAGTTAAGCTCAATTAGTCAGGAACTTAATGTTGGAAGGATCGTGGCCTATGTTTGTGGGGACCAAACTGAGCTGTTTTCCACTCATCCTATTGAAGGGATATTTGATGCTTCATGGTTCACTATCAAATGAGATGACTTCTGTGAAGAACTGAGTTGTCACTGGCCTAGCCAGTGGCCAGTTATCACTGGTGTAGCCCAAAGTATTGATTTGCATTGCATTTTTAACCCTGTCAGGTATTTATCAATAGCTGTGGTGAGCTCTGTAACATCAACTGTTATGAAGCTAAAGCACCAACAATATTATGCGTTGTGCTGGTGCACAACCTAATACCCACTTACTGGGAGTAAGACCCATTGAACAGAATGGCAATTACTTCTGAGTAGTCATGTACAGGATTGCACTGTGAATCATAAAACAATTTTGACACATAAGTGCACGTTAAGGAAGGACTTACACCAAACAGGTATGCTTTAGGGTGGATTCCTGCATTGAGCAGGGGGTTGGACTCAATGGCCTTATAGGCCCCTTCCAACTCTACTATACTATGATTCTATGATTCTATGAATTGTTTGAAAATGCCTAAAAAAGAACCAAAGCTGCCTGGAGCTATTTTACACATTACAAAGACAGTTTTTTGCCACTGAATGTACACACAACAGGGTGCTGCAGCCAATCTGAAGTTTTGAATCTGCATCCCAGAAAGGAAATGCATGTAAAGGCTTTCAAAATTGCTTTACTTCTGGTTCAGTGTTCATTGGAATGGTTGTGAAAGACTCCTATTTGTTGACAAGGACAACAGGATCCAGTTATATTTCCGTTAAAAATGCAATGCTGAAACTAGATTGCTATTATTGTTGCTATTATTACTATTATTGTTATTATTTGCAAAGTGGCTACATACTTAATTGGAAATCACAGGCTCAGAAAGAAGCTTTGTCAGAAAGAGCATTTGGTGTATCAAATCAATTAGTCACATGTAAACCAAAACAAACTTTCAGATGTGTAGTGGATTTTGTGAACGCTCCAAGCAGCCTTGCAATTGATTGATTAGCCACGCACACATTCATTGTACAATAACTTGAGAAACTTGGTTGTAAATGAAGGTTTAAAAATAAACTTCGGGTTTTGAAAATAGTTCCGCTGAATCAAAGGAGCATATCACTAGCATATCAGTCCATAGTGCCGTTAAAGGTGGAAAATTATATCTAGATTCCTTAGAATACATTAGCTTTTCCTACTTCCTAAAATAGTTTTAATTTACCAACATTGTTAACTATCAAAGAAAATAGTTGTTTCTTTAAAATGTTTAAACTCTAAATTGCTTTAGTTCGTTAGTAACTTTTTGTGGTTTTAATGAAGGACAAGGAGTAGTTATAAACTATACTTAGTGATACTGAGAACATTTGTAGTAGGTAAACAGCTATTCCTCTAAGGTTATGAAGGGTCTCGTTTATTTACTAAGCTATTGTATAAGTTTTGGACATTACTATTATTCCCTTCTGTTTGCATGAGCTGCAAAAGTTGAAAAGTTACCTAGTACCAATCCCTTGAAGTTTCAAAAGTGGTTTCTTTTTTACATGTACTTCATCTCATGTAATAGTTCAACAGCAGCTTATAATGAGATTGAAGGAAGAAAGTATGCAGAAGTCTTGAGTGGTCTTCTAAAAAAGAAAAATGTGTAGTCCACAAAATCTCCTGGTAAGGACAGGTATTTACACAGTAATGTTGGTGATGTTTCACCATAGTGGAAATGTTGTCCATCTGAGTCATGAATGCCCTTGAAACACAAACTGGATTATCTGTGGCCTTTTCCTTTGTCCGCCTATCTACCGAAACTGCAAACAATACTGAGATGCTACTGAAGGAGCAATGCTTAAAAGCTGGTTTCCAAATGTCTTGTTTTTACAAACCAGGCAAGATCTTTATCCCCTTGTTGGCATTGTAAGTCTTTGCCATCTGCTTTAAAAGTGGTTTTCCTTATGGAGTCAAAAGTTCATGAGTAATATGCTGCATTTCCCCCTTTGTTTGTTTGTTTGTTTAATACAGCTCAAAAGTTGTCCACTACTTCCTCCAGAGTTACAGGAAGCTGTCCTCGACCAGTTCTGACGAATCCATTCCAATGTCATCAATAATGTCGATGTCGTCAATGGTCTCATCCTCGCGCTTGACAAATGTAGAACTGCTGGAACCAGTTTCAATGGCACTTTCTTCAGACGTCTGGGAACTGCGTAAGAAGACCCCAGAGGAAAACCGTTAGGAAGATAAGACGGCACTATGAAAAATGCATTATTCAATTGGCCAGACCAGAGATGGGAAACACGCAACCTGTGGGCTGCATTTGGCACCCCTGTACCACCAAAAAATTTTTTTTGGGGTGTGTGTGTGTAATAATAATAATAATAATAATAATAATAATAATAATAATATATTTCTTACCCGCCTCTCCACTAGGATCGAGGTGGGGAACAACAGTGAATTAAAACACATTAAAACTGATTAAAAACATAGCATACATGATTAAAACATCCTTAAAACATGGCATTTGTAGCACCATGAAGCACCAAAAGACTCAAACTTAGTTTGTTTGCGAGCTAAATTTGACCTTTTTAGTGCTTCGTAGCATGACAGATACTATTTTTAAAATTTGGGGGGGGGGAGTACACCATAGGAGAGGGTGTCCCAGGGACAAAAATGGCACCCAGACCTCCCTTAGTTATCCGTCCCTGATCTAGACTCTAGAGGCAACAGACATCCATTCTAGGAATTCACCAGAAAGTATATACACATAATTTTAAAATCTAAAAGGAGTTTTTCTTATTTCCTGAACCTTCTCCCAGATTTCTGATTAGCACCACTTTTATGGATGTTCTGCTTTGTGTGGATGATGACATCAGCATTTCGATCGCAGTGAACTTTAATCTGTGCTTACCTGTGCCTGTTCCTTTTGCCAAGTTCATCTTCTGAAACCGGGTCAATATCTGGCAGAGGGATTATGTAGCCGCTGTCAGCGCTGAGTCTTTGTTCATCAAATCCACTCTCCCTGTCCTTCATTTTGTCTTCATTCTTGTAGGTGACTCCAATGTAGGTGTTGTCACAGTCCACTCTCATGCGTGTGACAGCAGGATGGTCGCTCTTCAAGAAGTCCAAGTGAATTCTCTCATAACTCTGAAAAATATTTATTTTGCAAAATTGGCCTCTCTTCTTTATAAAACTTAGTACTGTGACACAGTAAAATGTCCCTTTGTGGTACATGGGTTAGGGTGCTTGGACGAAAACATCCCGCACCCCCAGCACTGAGAATAGCAAAAGTGGGTGGAGATGGAGTGATGATATCAGCCAACACCATCCTCCCCCCAAATAATGTGCTGTACCCCTTCTTTAATGGTACACACCAGTGACAAAACCCTATATTCTCAAGTATATTCAGAATCTTCTGACAACTCCACAGTGCCCTCTAGAACCACATTGGTACCATGTAAGTTGGAACCATGGAGGGATGCCTTAGCTCATTCCTTTCGTAGATGGACGGCCTCTGCCCAGTGGTAGGACTGGCACTATGTAGAATCTTATCTTAGTCACAATAAGATGGGGCTACAAGGTGGAGCTACAAAAACTGCTGTTCTTTCCATTATAATATTTGTAAATAGTTTGTACCAGGAAGCTCAGCTTTATATGTTCACATTGTCATAGTTCTCTGCAATATCCATTTAAAACAACATTGAATTCTCCCCACTTAAGATCCCAGGCTCATTGGCACAACTGAGCAAAATCTCCTTCTGAGATCCTAGAAGCAACCTAATTTTCAAAAGGACAAACCTTCTTGTATTCTCCAGGCAACAGATTCTCAACTATTTCACTCAAGTGGTAAAAAGAAGGTCTTTTCTCTGGTTCGCTGTTCCAGCACTTCACCATGATGTCATACCTGTGAAGAGCATGGGGGGAATCATTTAATAATCTGGGATTCAGAGGTTTCATAAGTGAGTTAATGAGAGAATACAGGGATGAAGACAGGCAGAACGGAAAAAGAGAGCAGCTCACAGGCCATCTCTCAGCCATAGGTTAAATCCGGCTTTGCAACTGTGATGACAAATGTGCATCCCTGTGAATTGAACACTGGCTCAGCCCTTGGTCTTGTTCCTTTCCCCATGCTTGAGGTGGGCTGGCTGCCCTGTTTTATCCTTAGAAGTGCCCCATGAACATTCATGCATTTATCTATTCAGCTGTCATCTTGTTAAATGTTCAAAAGTAACTTTTCTTAGTGCAAAACTGGGTGTTTTTTTTGGGGGGGGGGTTGGCATTGCAGGGGGCAAGCCCATCAGCCCCATCCACAACCAGTTTCTGCTGCAAACTTGCAAAACAGTCTTTTTCAGAGTTCAGTCCTGGAGAGCTTTAGGTGCATTTGGATTGAATACTGTGAAGACACTAGTCCAAGGGTTCTAAATATATTAAGAGTGCAACCATATGCATGTTTAGACAGAAAAAAAGTCCTACAAGTCCCAGCATTCCCCAGCCAGCATGCTGGGAGTCGTAGGACCTTTTTCTGTCTAAACATGCATAGGATTGCACCCTAAGTCTGTCTCCTTCTTGAATCAATAGCAGATAAATTGCAGAGACATTGCAGATAAAAGACACAAAGGGAGCACGTACACCTCACTAGTAGCATGGTCAGGTTTTGTCATTCGATAGCCACTTTTAATTTTGTTATAGAATGTAGAATCAACCATCATGCCAGGGTACGGAGTGCCACCTGAAAGCCAAGGGAAGAAAGATGTCATTAAATGTTCAAGAAGGCATAACACAACACTATTGTTTTATTTTATGAACACCAAGGGGGGATCTACACAACTGCTTTTAAAGCGCTTTAAAGCACTTTGAAAACGTTTTGAAACCTGTATATGCAGTGTGTCCTGGGCCCCAACAGTTGTCAAAACTGTTATAAAGCGCTTTAAAGCGCTTTAAAGCAGTAGTGTAGATCCCCCCCAAGTTGAATGTTAGGAAGTATTGTGACTGCTTCAACATATGCTGAAGACAAGATTCTAAATGCCTCCCCACCCCCCATGAAAAGGATTTTTTTTTAGAAAGCAGACTGAACCAGGATGCAACCAAGTTTTGATCTGGCTGCATCCTTGAACCATTCACAAAACTTCAACATACACAGAACTTCTGAACAAGATGATCCCTCCTGATTCCTGTGCTTGCCGAATCAGTCTAGGTCATAGATCTCCAGGGCTGTGTAAATGAAGAGATGGTTTAAACCCCCGAAGATATTGGAAATGTTGCACTGGATGCAGAATTCATCTTCTTGAGATCCAAACACCCAGATTAACAAAACATTCATTTTGCTGTTTTTGTTGTTTTCTTTCCTCTTTTAGCACAAACAACAAACATGTTTAGGTAATCCATATGTGGATTCCCCATCCCCCCACTAACTTCCTAGAATATTCTGGACCTTTGTAGAATCCCATGGGGCCTTCCAGACTTTCTGAGAACTACATTTTTCTAGAACCTTCTATAATATTCTCAGTCATGCCCTCAGAGAGCTATATAAGGGGTGGGATGTCAGACAGTCAGTGATATAGAACAAAGTAAAGTCAAATGAAAAACTGACATTGCTTTCTATTTTTGCTATCTATTTTATTGCTTTCTATTTTAACTGATTGAAAATGCACTTTGCCCATCTTTGGATCTCTCAGACACTGTGCCTCATTTTACATGGCCAAAGGCAAACTACTCTAGCTTCTGAACTAATGGACTACAACTCACATTGTAAGACTGTCACTGACTGTAACGTTTTTAATACTGGTCCACCCAAAGTTCAATTTCTTGATGTTATACATTTCAATATATTTCAAACTAAAAAGCTTCTATAAACTTAGGGGAAACAAATATGCTTTTATTATGGCCCAATTAATAGAAATGTACAGATCTGTGCATACAAATGTATCACTTATTTGACACAAACAAATCCTGCATCAAAATTGTGCCATGGGCTACAAATGTGATGGACAAATCAATGTAATCAAACGTTTTTTAAAAAATGGCGAGGGCACTGAAACTCTTTGCCTGGGGCTCCATTTGTTTTAAGCCTGATCCTTCCCTCACAGTCCCTTAATTCATAGTAAAAGTATTGTCAAATGACATAGATAGAGATCCAGATTCAGGTTCATTGAGAAAGGCTGACTCATCCCAATCTTTACATTCCTTGAGGATCAGCAACAAAGGTTGGGGGAGTCACATAATTTGTTGGTTAAGGATAAGAATCAGGACATTTAAGGTATGATTTAGTTAGGTGGTGCTTTTTGTGACCCACTTAGTGATATGTTCTTCCACTCCATTTTATACCTCCGGAACTAATCTTCTTGTTAGAACCAAACATTTTGAAGGGGAGCAACTAGGCTCTAGACCAGCCTTCTCCATCCCAGCAACGCCCAGATGTATTGGACTATGACTCCCATAACCCCAGCCAAGCACATATTAATGCAGGACCACACTTGCAAATTTCCAGTTATATTTATCAAGCTCAAATCTTAATGTGCCAAAAAGATCACGGTGCCTACCAAGAGAAAATATTTCCCACAGCAGAATGCCATAAGACCAGACGTCGCTTAGCGTTGTATACAGGTTGTCAAAAATGCTTTCGGGTGCCATCCATTTCACTGGAAGGAAGGTCTGAAAGAATGCAAAGACTCAATAAGAATAGATACAAAAGCAATCATTCACTACAAGTATATTCTACATTTTGTTGTGCAGCCCATCTCAAAGCCTTAGGGTGGGTAACACCATATAGCTATAGAGATATACACATGATTAAAAATCCCAGATATTAAGTGGGCTTCCAGATGAAGCTTTTAAAGTGCCATTGCCCTGTTTAATTCACAGAAGCTTATCTGGGGGAGGGGGCAGAAACATTGTCTTCAACTTGTGAGGCTCCCATGTTTTCTTTCCAGAAAAATTATTATGGAGGAAAAGATTGAACAGCTGAACGATATCTTCTAATTGCTAGTGCTCGGAGCCTTCCATCTCCACCTACATGTCACACTCTATCACACTGGCATACTATTACACCAACACTGGCCACCCAAAGGCAACTGAGGTTGTTAAAAGTCCATTAAAGACACTCAAGTATTGCTGTTGACTCTGCATAAAAGCTAATCCAGAAATAAATGATTTCATAAATGATTTTACAAGTATTGAAAAATGAGCTGGACAAGTAACTGAATTAAAGCTTGTATGAGTTGGACAAGTTGAATTAAGATATATCAACAATTGATATGGCTTGTTATGTTAGAATAAATGTGCTTAGATTATTAAATCCAGTACAAATCTTGTCAGTTCTTAATCAAAGGCTGAAGGATACTTCATACATTGCTATAATTTTCCTACACAGAGAGGGGGAAACTGTGCATAGCAAAATACAACTTTACTGTAATGCACGAAGAGAGTTTTTCATGCCAGTTGTGTTTGGCATGACTAAGTTGTAGAGCGTCTAGAAAGAGAGCCTTGAGAATTGATGGGCTGATGAAAAAAGAGCTCCTGATATTTATTTTTCATCCAAATATCCGTTTATATTCTGAGTCCAAGAATCTTAAACAATGTTTGCATTCACAGGTTTGTTTTTGTATGCTAGACTAAGCCTGAAACCCTACAGTGCCTGGGAGAATATCCCGGGGGGCATAGGCTTTTTCGGATCTCTCTCTTTGAGGTTGGAAAGGTTCACCTTCAGAGAAGATCTGACCTTGGAAATGTCCTCCACAAGGCTGTGGAAAGCTCTGGAGCTGATAGTCCATTAGAGTGAAAGAGGGTTAAAAGAAGACATGCCAGAAGAGACGGTGGCTCCAGAGGATCTATAGCCATCCTGTTCCCACAATATGCTCCTTCCTGGAACTGGAGCTGGTGTACTTTATTTCCTCCAATTGTAAAGACACAGAATTAAAAGAAAAGAAGAAGAAGAAGAAGAAGAAGAAGAAGAAGAAGAAGAAGAAGAAGAAGAAGAAGAAGAAGGCTCTCAAAATGGGGCGGGGAGTGGATGCCCCTATATACTACCCTGCCAATGCAAACCTGTTAGGCCATAAGAAAAGGTGGCTTCTCTGCCTCAGATTCTCCCTCTCCCACCTCATAGGATTGCCCTGCCCAGTAAATAAATGTAAAGGTACATACACTGCCTTTGGATACATAATTTGAATCATGCATGATGTCTCTTGCCAGACCAAAGTCACAGATCTTCACAATTTTTCCTTGAGCCAGGAGGACGTTTCGCGCTGCCAAATCTCGGTGCACACACTGTAGAATACAGAAATTACATTAAGCGTATTGATAATAATATATCTTCACTGTACATGGCATGTAACTGGTATTAACTTGAGAGAGAGAAGATATTGGCTCATTTGGCTGTGAGTCTCATTAGTAACAGTTGTTGTGACTCTTGGGCCCAATCTACACAGCCAATTTAATGTGGAGGAAGAGCACATCGGCATCGTCCCTGACAGATGACGCTGTCACCAATCCATAGCAACCCTGCAACTTCCCTCTGGAAAAGGCACATTTTCACAGAGTCATTTTAGTGTGTTATTTTTTCCTTAAATGCAGCTCCTGAGCAGTTCTGCTGCAGTGTGCCCTTCCATTAAATCCTGGGCATGCTTAGGGGTGTTTCTGGGTTGGGTCAAGAAGTGGGTCCATCCCTCCCCCCACCATTCCCTCTTTTTCCCTATTCACAGTTGGGCACTTTTGGACACAGGCTTCCATTCCCATTTAGAACTACTTCCCATTCATAAGCATTTACAATAGCGCAGGAGCCTGCTCTCACATTCACAACATTTAACCTCTTTTTCCCATTCACAATACCACAGCAGTGCTGTTTCAAACATTCACTATAGCACAGTAGCACTCTTTTAACCTTCCATAATATCCCAATAGTGAATGAGAGGGGAGAGGTGTGGAGTAAATTACTGGAGCTTAATTCAGCGCATCCAGTAAACTTCCCTGAGCAGGGGAGCATGGGCAGGGGTGGCGAACAAGCCTCTTTTATTCACTGAGCAGCATCTATGCGGTTGTTGACATTCAGTTCAACTGGCGGGACTCTGAACACCCAACCCCAAAGTGAGACAGATTAAAATGCAGTTTCACCTGTGAAAGGTGTTCTTTTTTAAGGTAGTGTATTCTCTGCTTTTCTTGCTTTGCGTGCTGCTAACTGACCAAAACCAATTTCAGGAAAATCTGGATAAGACCAGAAATGCTTCGAATGCATTTCCATGTAGATTGGGCCTTGGCCTTTTGTATACGCCTACACTGGGAAGAAAACCTACACTGGATACACTCTGGGCATTGGACATACACTTTTGGAACTGCTCAGTCTGCACTCTCCAACCCACACTGAGCTGTGTGAAGTTGCCTGAATCCTCATTCAGAAAGGATAGCTATACCCTGAGGAATGCTACACCAAACAAAGTTGTAGATGAATGACCCCAAAAGAGTGGGGCGAGAATATTGCTCATGGTGGGGCTAAGCACTGCCTATTCCCTGAGATGATCAATATTTCTAACTCACAAACTGTCTTGACTTAGCACCAGGATTGTTAGTAGGAAGGATTGGAGAATGGGCAAGAGGATGGGTGGAGCATTGTTTTAGGCAAATTCTTCCATGTTTTTCTCTTCGGCTGCAATCGTATATCCACTTATCTAAGAGTGAGCCCCACTGAACTCAATGGGATTTAGTTCTGGGTGGAGATGTATAGGATTGTGGTGTTAGACACTCACATTTTTAGAAGCTAAGAACTCCATCCCCCGTGCAACTTGGTAAGTGAAGCTCAGTAGGTCCAACAAACTGAGGCCTTCCGAATTATCATCAGACATAAGGTTCTTAACATCTGGTTCTGTAGAGAGGAGGGAAAATGAATGAAAACATCTGCAATAGAAAGATGCCATGAAGGCATAAATCCAACAGTCTGTTTGAGTAAGGCATCATTCTGAAATCTGTTTGAGTAGGTGTATGTTCTTTGGACATGGTTTTTGAGAAGGTGAGCAGTTCCAACGGCAAAGACAACTTGCCCTGAGAAAGAGTTTATTTCAAATGGCATTGGGATTAAACGGATGCTATTTTTTTCCTACGCAGCTGCTACTACTGCTGTTTTTTCTTCTTCTTCTACATTAATGCAACAGTTATTCCTCTCTGCTTTCCAAGACAAGGGCTTGATAGCTTTACAAGAGTGTTCCCCATCTTAGCGCCCTCCGTATATGTTGGACTACAGGTTGGGGATGGCTGCTTTACAACATGTCCCTCCAAAACATTTCTTCAAAACAAGTGACTCCCTCAAACATTTGAATCAATCAGTGATAGACACTGTCCTTTTAAAAAAAATCCAAATCCTAAGTATAGCTTTTATTTTTCCTTTGATTACAGACTTTTTTTCCAAGAAATTGTAGGATTAAAAAAGTACCACCTACATATTATACAGCTTGTTTTTCTTTATTCCAGTTGTGGTTTAAACCCAAAGCAATAATTTAGAGATGGCATCGTATCATCCAGTGTGTGTGTGTGTGTGTTTGTGTACATTCTCTCTCTCTCTCTCTCTCTCTCTCGTCCCTTTTAGCTTTACTGAAGACAGCTGCATTCCTTAGTAAGTATTCACTGATAGTCCCCAGTGCTATCAAAGGACCAATGATTCTATGGCAGTAGTTCTTATTTATTTTGAAAAATGACAGAAGCAAAAGAGACTGAAACTGAGCTACGCAATTTCCCAATGGCTTGACAAAACATTAAAGGTGGACTAGCCTCAGCCAATGAAGTCTGGCTCTGGAAAAGACTCAGGCTCTGGGACCAAGAGCAAGCAGTGGCCAAGCCTGTTTTGGAAGCTGTGGATCGGATTTCTCCCTAAAGGGACAGTGAAAGGGATGACTTAGCCGTATGGCCCTTCACTAACCCTCAATTTGGTGCTCTTCAAATCACTTGGGAGTGTTCTGTTTAGGGGGGTGGGGCTGTTAGCTGCTGGCTAGGAATCCTAAGAAAAAGCACAGTCAAAATGCTGCTACATGCATAAAGGTAACGAAACAGCCAGTGCCACGTATGATGCTGGGGGTGCTTCCAGATGGAGGGCTCCTAGCACTAACAATCAAGAGGTATTCTGGAACTATTCCATGTTTTCTTCCTCAATGGTTTATTTTTCTGATAAGAAAAGAGATGGAAGTGGTGGTGGGAGAACAAGGGAGGGCTATAAATTGAAGCTGCTGGCATCTGGCCCTCCTGTGAAGTTCCATGAATGAGGTAGTGTGGATGTACAATACAAGCTTTACCTGGAAGCACCCTGGATTTCACCAGGCATAATAAGAGCTTGTAGCGTGCCACAGACTAACTCTGCTCACACATGTAGGAGTTGCCACTATCATGTGCTGTGGGGAAGGGGAAGAGCAAGGAAACATCTCCTTTCACGCCGAGAGGTTGCTCTGAATCCCAGCATCATTTTAACCTTTTCTCCACAGATGCAGATGGTCCATCTTATTACATGGGGCTCCTCTGCTTTTCTGCACAGGAAGGTAGGGGACCACTGTGGGCGGATTCTACATTTACTGCACACTGTGATATAGGAAACCATTTTGCCTCATACAACTCCACTTCCCATGCAACTTTTAAAGGTACAGAACCTTCCTCAGAGTCTGGATTTGGCAAAAGTATGCAATTATTTTTTTGTTTGCCTTAAGGATGCATTTAACATTTGAAGTGTTCCAAGGCTTGGAGCATTCACTGAAATCTAGTTTTAAATAATTACTAAATATGACTGAATCTAGTCCTAAATTATTGCTAAAGACAAACTCTCTACTAGTGTTGGGTGCTGCTGTACCAATCTATCAAAAGTTCATTAATAGTATTACGATTTTTCATTATGCAAAGGTGTTTTCCCCCCAATTCTTATTTCATTTATGCTTCAAAGTGGTGACTTGTCCCAAGACCACTGAAGGCAGCTGTCACAGACACATTGTGCTTTGTTCTGAAACAGTTTGGAATCTCGTTTGCCTGTGATGAAGCAGTTACAGTGCAAATGGTAGTTGAACACAGTGTTGTAAACTTTCATATCTGGTTGACCTGTGAAACACATGGCCTGAGCTCATGTCAGAAGCTTTCCATAACTATTTAGTTTACGGCAAAATATGGACATCAAGAGCTTTTCTACATAAAGCTTTTCACTTATGCCTTGACCAAGGTTTCTGCTTTCGGATTCTTTGCAGGATTAAGATCAGCTCCTTTACACTCCCCCCTCCTGGGGGATTTCTTTCTCTGCCTTTCTATATGTTCCATTATGCAAGCACTAGGTGGTGCTGTGGTATAGCAGAATTGTGCAATTACAAAAGATTTCTATGGCAGAAAAAATACCACACTTTCCCATTAAGGAAAAATACTGCAATAATGGTCACAAAACACAGGAGAGGCCCTGGAGGAGGAGGGTGTCATGTAAAGGACCTGCAAAATACCGTGAGTGAGCACATAACCAAAGCCTTTGTGTAGAAAGGCTCAAGGTCATGCATATTGGGAAAGATATGTGTGGGCAACTTGGTCATGAGAGCACTTGAATACATCAGTTACTGTCATGCCAAAGAAAACCAGGGCAATCACTGAATGTTAGCATAAAAGAACCAAACACTGTAGATTTTAGGGCCAAACAAAATGTGATGGAGAAGATCTAGAATCAGATCTCCCAATGTATTTTCAAAGCTTAAAAGCCATGGGAAAGAGGGTGAATTGGGTTGGGGTCAGGACACTAGTTACCTGTCTTTTCTTTTCCTGCAAGGTTATTAGCAAGTTCAAAGGCAGAAAAATGGTACTGGGGAAATGGTTACCCCCTGCCTCATGTCCAGCACAAAGTATCACAGCTTTGAAAAGGACTTCTAAAATTTCCCATGAGTTACCTAGTTTGACCCTTAGCAGAGGAATATATTTAGCCTTACATTCAAAGATGCACATACACAAGCACCTTAACTTACCCCACAGAGATTTTTTCTTATACGAAGCAGGCCGATCATACAAAGACCTTTGGATGTCAGAATATTTTGACCTGTCTTTCCTTTCCTGCATTGGCACATACTGAGTTGTCTCTGCTTGCTTCATATCCATATATTCACCATTGTTTTCAAAGGATAGGATTACATAGCTGGAAGAGAAGCACAACAGCATTGTAAGGAAATTAGTGCATGGTGGGATTTATGACACTTGTCTCAACTTACAATTTGATGTTTTCCTGCAGACATCAAAATAAAGGTTTGGCAACCTGTTAAATAAATAAATCCTACCTTCTAGTACTTTCATCAGCTGAGTTCATCCCAAAGATGTCCAGATCTTTCTTAACTTTCTCAGGATGTCTGCTCAGATAGTTGTCCCTGTTTTTATGCAGGTAGTTCACCAAGTCTCCATAAAAACAGTATTCTGTTATGATGTAAATTGGACCTGGTGGGAGGGAGAAAAAGGCAAAACAACACTTAGCTTCTCACCAAGGTAATCTCTAGAAGAGAAGATGCCAACAATGCTGCCACACTTCCTGTACACAAATGCCCAAGCTCCGGAGTAGGCAAAAGGTAGATTGGAATCACTGATGCATCTCTGGAAGACTTGTGGTAGGTTGGCAATGATTTCTGACTCCCAATTGTCTAATAAGTCCAACAGCTAAAGGACTGTCTCTCCGGGCTCCATCTGACAAGAGTTTTATTGCACGCTCATGACTGGGCACTCACGGATTTTTCTCAGGTCCCTCCCATGATGTCATCTGCCTCCTGCCCCTTCTGGCCTTCCTTGCATGACAAAAAAAACTCTCAAGAAAGTCCAATATAATTTTAAACCCGGAAGTTGCTGCTCTCTCCTGCTGTGTGCAGGAGAAGCAGTGCCATTACAACTGCCAACTGAATGGGTCTCGTGCTTGTTGTTTACGTCCTCTTTTGAAAGAGGAAGTAACTGAGCAACGCAAACAGGGGCAGAGAAGCGACGGTAGGGAGCACATTTTCCCACATGTGATGGAGCTCTAGGTCTGCTGAAATGAAGAAAATTGGGGTGGGGAGGAGGGCCTGGGAGTGGATCTTTGTGTGAATAGGTTGAAAGCTCAATTCTGATAATGAAAACTAAATCCTCCTGTGCTCAGGGCTGTTGTTCAGCCTTCTTTAATCCTAAGTGTAAGTCTGACCCTCTGAGCCACTATGTATACGGTGAGTATCGGGGATTTACTGCAATGGTTACTTCTAGGTAATTTAGACCCTGGCCTTAATGGTCTTATTGGGTGTGTGGGTGGGTGGGGCTTTGGACAGCCATGTGTATTACTTCAGCCATGAAGCACCCAACTTACATTCCTTTTCTTTCCCACCTCCCCTGCTTTACAACTGCATCTCTGTTCCCGATATGTTTGAGAAAAGGACAGCAACTGTTTGCCAACCCTGATCAAACAAAACATAAAAGAAATACAGGTGCAGTTTTGCATTTTAAACCCTCTTAAATCACAGCACATTAATGGCTGTGGAATAAAACGGAGTTTACTTTTCCCGCCCTGATGCTGAACCCATTCATTTGGCAATAAGCAGCATTTTGCTGTCAAAAAGCCAGTGGAGGCTCCAATGTCAGTGCAGCTGTGAATCCACTCTGGGTTTCAGTCAGAACTCTAAAGGAGCTAAGGCACTGAACCCATTTGGGGGATTGATGTCTGCATCTTGGACAGCTCCTTTAGAGTTCTTATGACTGTATCCATGTGCCAGCCCTGATTATAAAATGCTCTTTAAAAGAAAGGATGCTGCAATGAGTAACATCAGCTTCAGTAGGGTCCAGGATGCCCATGCCAGTCTGGGTGCCAACATTGGTCCTATTTGCTGCTGCTCCCAACACCTACTAGTCCCTGGATGGTCATTTGCCATCGCCACCCCCTCAGGCTGTGGTACCGTGGAACTAGTAAACAAACAAAAAAAGGAGATCCCATGGCCCTGAACTCTGTCCATCCCTGCTCCAGAAGGCCAGAGACAGCATGAGAGAATTATCAGTTTTCATGGCCCACCTTTTCAGGATAAAGCAGGCCCCTGAAGGTCCTAACCTCCCAAATCTTGAAGCCAAGACCAGCATTTTGATTAAATTCCAGTCATGGTCAGGGACTTCGTTGCATGAAATCCTATACATAAATGCCTACAATCCCTGTCCTGAAGGGTTATGTGACCATCTGGATCAGGCTTTTGGAACTTGATGACCCATCAGCTGTGAATTGCAACCTGCCAAGTTGCTTGACAACCCTTCTTTTTTTTATTTTATTTTTGAGCTCCTTCTGCTGGGCCTTCCATCCATAGTTCATCGGGCTGTGTTTTGGCTTGGCGAGTCACAGATTCTGCAGGCCTTGCTACTTAGAATCTAGGCACAGCGATGGCTCAGCAGGCAGATGTTTATATGATGTGGACAAAAAAAATTATAGTGTAATTATGGTGTAATGGATCTCAAGAGCCATCTTGTTGAGTAGCCACTTTTGATCTGGCAAATTACGGTCTGTCTGCTGCCTGAATACTGTGTCAGTGGCACCAAACAAGAAGGGCATGAAGGAGCTATTCATTTGCTCTTTTCGTTGGCAAGAGAGGATTGCTAGACAAACCTACCTGATTTTGTACAGGCTCCTAACAGGTTGACAATGTTCAAGTGGGGTCCAAGATGGGTCATTATCTTTAATTCAGACATGAGTGCTTGCTTTTCACTGGATCTTGCAGTGGCTGTCAGGAAATTAAGTGGAGCAGCTAATTAGAATTATATAAGGCATGCAATACAGAATATCTAAAAAGATCACATCGTGGCAGGCGTAATTAATGGGTACATCCATTACTTCCTTGTGAAAGGGTTTTTATTGAGGGTGGGGATATTTTCATGGGGGAAGGCTGGAAGGAGAAAAATTAATGGTACTTTTAATCTCCGATTTCTCAGCAAGGAGATATTTTCTTGCCTAACCAATAAACAATGGCACATTTGTATGGTGGGTTTTCATTTTAAATTCTTCTTGTTGGGTCAGTTTCTCAATGCTGGTGACACATGACAGTGTCCTCCGCTGCACCTGAGGGCAACCGGCTAGCTTAGCAGGTGGTCAGCATAGCGCATATACTCAGCTCTGTCCTCCAATACCTCACCACTGGTTCCTACCCTCAGCATCAACTGCCTGAGACAGCTGCCACACTCTGCCTAATGGTAGGGCTGGCCCTGGCTCTGAGAATCACAACATTAGATAATTCTAGGCACAATGGACAAGAGCCAAAGAAGCTGTTTGTGTGTATTTAAGGGAACAATGCATGAAAATTAGAGCTTGCTTTGTAGTCTTCACTTGGCTATGCCTCCCACAGCCATTGGAATCTTCTGATCAATTTTTAACGGCTTGCCTTCCATCTGTAGGAACTTCAAAACCATGCAATCTACTCTAGTAGCAAGTATAACCCCCTTACACATGGTTACAGGGTTTTTAGAATTATGTCCATTTACTTGGAAGTAGGTGATGCTTGAGAAATTTGACTTTCGTGAATCCAGATGCAAACTGATCTGATCCCCAATTCCTGGACTAAAGTATTGTTCGGAACATCATTATGCTTCAGGTTTTGCCCTTTTCTGAATCCTGTAATGCAATTCTGAGCTCAAAAAAACCCCATAATTTTCCTTCTACAAAACTGTATTTTGCTATTATGTTACTTTTTAATTGATTTTTACATGCTGTATTTTAACTTTGTTGGGTTGTGACCATAATAAATGGAATAATGATGAAATAATCATTATCCTTTGGATTTTACACTTCTCCGAATTCTATCATGCAATTCTGAGCTCAAAAAACATAATTATCCTTCGGATTTCGCATTTCCCTGAATCCTGCAATGCAATTCTAAATGCATTTTAAAATGCTGAGAACTGCATTGCAGAATTCAGAGAACCACACATTTGTTTAGGTGTTTGGGATAAGGTCATTTTGCATCAGGTTTCACAAAGATTGGATGCCAAACTATGTCAAAGAGGAGAAAGTCTGGTCCATGTGCTTAGAATTGATGCACCAATATAGGTGAGATTTTGCGATATTTAAGAGCAGTTTCTTGTGATAGCATCTTTGATTACATCAGGGGTGGGCAATCATTCAATTGGAAGGCTGCATTACACAGAGGATTGGGGCCAAAGTCAAAGAGGATGAGGCTAAAAATATAAAAATACTAGCATGTTGTGGCTTAAAGCTCTTACTGCCAGTAACTAAGCCTTAGGGGAGGCAGTTCAACATTTTAGAATAGGAAAAAACCAAAGCTAGAAAACCACAAAATGATTGGTGTTTGGGGGTGGGGGAAGGGACTGTGCCAGAGCCTGGAGGACCAGTTTCGGCCCCTGGGCTTAAGGTTCCTTGCCCCTGGTTTACATCTTAGTGGAATCAAAAATATCAAGAATGAAAACCCTGCCATGGGAAATATACCATGCCAATTAATGTTGCTTTCATGTTCTAATTTAGTCATTCTAATGATTTGGGGTAGTCTCCAATGTTAGTCCTACATAGAGTAGACCCATTGAAATGAATGATAGCTAAGTTAGTCATGACTAACTTGTCTAATTCATTTCAGTGAGTCTACTCTACATAGGACTAACATTGACCCTGTTCAGACAACATGCTAAGCCATGGTGGTTAAGCATTTTAAGCCAAATATTATGGCTAAACGTTATGGCTGAGCGTGTCACATGAACCATGATTTAGCATGTCATGGGAGCCATTCCTAACCATGGTGGGTACATAACCAGAATTTAAACACACTCACTAACCATTTGATGCAAAAGGGTTCTTAGCCTAACCATGGTTTAACGTGTTGTCTGAACAGGCCCTTTGAATACTACCTCAAATCCCTTGGTGTTCACCGGAGCGATGCGGTAGAACAGTTGGAACCTTCAAATCACTTACGTTTCAACATTTTCACAGCCACCTTCATCACTGGTTGCGACCGGCTTAATCCATATGCAGTTCCTTCAACTACTTTCCCAAAAGCTCCGGAGCCAAGAATCCGACCTGTAGACAACAGAGGACTACTATTAGCCTCATATCTCTTTGTCTGTGCTGACACACCGTTAAGTCATGCTGTTGATCTGAATTTGAACTGTGAGACCCTTTGCTCATCTAATTAAAATTTTGGTTTTTATTATGAGTTTTATTCATCGTTTCATTATTTGTATTTTATGTTTCTTAATGGATTGTACATTGCCCAGAAAACCTGGGTTACTGGCCAGTCTAAAAGTGCAATTATTCAGTTGATAAAATAAATATCCCTTTGCCCATTGCGAGCTACTTCCTCTGGTGAAACTAATAGAGGATTCCTGCTAAGGTGGGAAATCTGGGCACTTCAGAGCTTCTCTCCATCACTGGACTATTCACCTGCAGTCCACAGTCCCCTTACATCAGGGTAACTCCATTGATGTTAATAGGATTGTTTTCAGTCATAGGCAACCAATTCAGTGCATCCAATGTACTTTGCTTTAGACATTTTGGATCACATCTTCCAGCAAACCTGACCATTGGCCATGCTATGTGGGGCTGATGAAAGCCAAAACATTTGGAGGGCACCAGGCTGTGGAAGGCTGCATTAAACAGTTTGCTTAAAATGGGCTGCCTTTGCTCAGTGGAGGCTAGTGGCTCCTATTTCGGTGGGGCTGTGATTCCGCTCTAGATTTTAGTCAGAATCATCCAGAACTCTAAAAAGAGCCAAGGTGCTGATCCCATATTGAGGATAGGGTTAAGCACCTTGGATAGCTCCTTTAGAGCCCTGGCTGGTTCTGACTGAAACCCAGAATGGATTCACAGCCCCACTGAAATCAAAGCCGCCAGCCTCCACTGCATTTGCCTCCACCTGAGACCATTCTCCTGGCTCCTCTATAATGGGCCTCAGTCCTCATCACTCTTAGCCCTTTCCAGATGCTCCAAGTGTGTAACATGAATGCCTGGGGCAGCATCATGCTGCCACAGGCATTCATGTTACACACCTTACGTGTGTTCATTTGTGCACTCTTTGGACTCCTGAAAAGTCCAGGGCACGGGTTGTTCTGCTTAGCAGGTAGATAATACAGCTAAATGGTCCCACTCTTGTCAATGGCATCATAAATGAACTAGAAATCATCACCATCTCAGCTTGAAGGAAATGTGTCCCACACGTGAGGGAATGGAAGGGGATCTTCTGAAGGTCAGTATACAAAGGAGGTTCACAGACAGGATTACATTGCATTTCCCAAATGTCAACAGTGAAATAGCTAGTGTTTATACCCACATTGCTCTGCTGCCCTCAAATCAGTTTTGTTTGTTTTTTGTACGTGGGTTTTTTAAAACAAAACAGGATATTGTCATATCCTGTCTTCACGGGGCATAGCAACTGGCACTAATGGATAGGAGTGCAAGTTGAGCTATACAAATTGGCCTAAAAGCCCTGTGAACATACCCACAATCTTTCATTTCTTTCTTTCTTTTTTTAAGCCAAAATTGACCCAAACCAGGATATTGCCATATCCTGTCTTCTATTAAAAAATAATAATGTGTTGATAAGAACTGTGTGCTGCTCTAGAAAGAAACGGCAAATTTAAAAGTACAGGGAGAATCTCCAGGTTCTTGTAACCTAGAAATCCTTCTCACTGTAGTCTTCAAAAATATTCTATTTGATAAATGCTTACAGAGGGGAAGAACACAGAGTTGCCAGGTGGATTAAAATAAACAAACAAACAAACAAACCACTGTCCTGGCTTGTTCTTGTGCCTTTCATAAAAGTCTGATAGGGCTAAATGAGGCAACGGGTAGCAGTTTGGGGGCCACACACCCAAATGTGCACAAGTACACGCAAAACACACATACACGCTCTCTCATCTCCCCCCTTCCCCTGTCAGCACACAGGTATAGGCAGGTATAAACCACCCCTCCCTGTGCACTGAAATTACACTGCCCCCCCCCAATCAGCTGAAGAGAGGGCACACAATGTAAATGCCACCCTTGACAACAGTGGCGGGTGAGGAGAGTCATCCCTGGGCACCTCTTCCTTAGCACAATCACAGAAGTGGCAGCCAGGAGGGGAACTGGAGGGGAGGCATCTGGGAGGCAGGGCACCCAGGGCAGGCCGCACAGGCAGCCTCTGAGGGCCTCATGCAGCCTGAGTGTTGCCCATCCCTGTTATAGCGAAACCCCAGGAAACATACGGCCGTTTTGTGCTGAAAAGAAACACAGTGGTTGTGTTCATGGGCCTTTTTCACTTAGCATTGTGGGATTTTCTCACCTAGCATAGGTAATAGCCCTTCCCAATGGACTGTTCTTGCCGTGCCTCCTGCAACTAAACATCTATTTTCACTTCTGGTTTTCTGTGTTCCAGCATGACTTTTATCAGTCTCAATACCAGTCCAACAGTTGTGCAGCCAGAACAGGTCATGAAAATTAAATATTCCTTATGCATTTCATTCCCCGCCCCCCACCTCATTGTGCAATGTGATCCATGAGACAATTCAGAGGTGATCCTAGGAGAAGCTTGGCCTAACATTTCTCCCATGGAAGGACATCCTTGGCTTTAATGCAAGCACAGTCCAGGCCGTTACTGAAAGTCCCATGAGGAAGTTGTCCCAGTTCCTTTGCCAGGCAAAACTTTGATCTGGCTTCTTGTGATATAACCAGGATGAAGACAGCTTCCTATGACATTTCAAGCCCACGCCGACACGCTGCGCTGAAACCAAAGCCCCCAAGGCCTTGTGCGACTGAAGGTCTGTGGACCACATGGCAGGATGCAGGCCCTGTTTAAGTGTTTGCTCTATCATCCAGTGCCCATACGACTCAGTGTCAGGGATGTACATATTCAGCATGAGAAATATTTCCTACCCTACCCACACGATCTGCTAATTATGTGCAGAGAAGGGCAGGAGAGCTTCCTGGGTGTCAGGGATTTGTTGTCAGGTCCTCTCTTTGCTCTGCTCATGTACATTCCATAAAATACTTGTTTACCAGGGCTAGATCTACACTACTGCTTTATAGTTGTATCGAAGCGCACTAATAACTGTTGGGGCACATTACACATTCCAGATACCACTTTCATACTGTTATTCCATGCTTTTTATTTCACATTATCCAAAATACTGCTGCAAGTGTTGTCTGTTGCGTGCACAAGAAGTATATAGAAATGGTGAGCATGGCTGGGTGGCTGGAATGTGTGCAAGTGGCCAGCTGCTTCTTGGTCCCACCAGCCACCTGCACATGGCTGGAAAGACCAAGAAGCGGCCACTCACTCGCACACCCTCCACCCACCCAGAATGCTTGGGCAGCCCACTGGCCACTCTCACCTTCTAGGTCCCTCTACTTCTTGTTCCAGCTGGTTGCCTGCATGGCCAGTCAGCTGGCGTCCAGCCAGAACAAGACTTCTGGGATGAGGTCGGCTGAAGCCTTGTCCCAGAAGTCTCATTATACTTCTGGAGGAGAGGCACGCGCCCAAACGGTCAGGTGAGAGGGTAGGCATTTGCATCAGCAGGGTGGGGACAGATGGGTTGTCACTTCATGCAGCAACCTGCCTTGGGCCAGGCCTGATGACCGTGATTGGATCATAATGATTTGACATGAGATAGGTACATCTGTTTACAAGATGATTGGCTGGAATTAGATAAGACCTCACTGCTTTTTTCTTCAGATTGTGCTTAATCGACACGAGGGGAAAGGACTCTGCATGTCATCAGAGACAGTCTTTTCTGATTATTTTGCATCGGAGATGAAAAGTTGAAATTTCATTTCAGAGATCTTGGGAGTTGGAGGGCAGGGCAGAGGGCAAAAGGGGCCTGGCCCCAAATACCCCAAATTACCAGCACCTTTTAATTTAAAGCCCTCACTACAAGTAACTAGCCTTAGGAGAGGCATTTCAGAAGGAGGGGGGACTGCACAAAAGTCAGGAAACCAACAAACTAGTGGTGGGAGGAGGAAAGGGGGGAGTGGCCTGTGGAAGGGGGCGTGGCCATCTGGATAACCCTGGAGGAACCCATTGGGACCCAATAGGGCCAGATTTGTGCCATCCCACCGGGGTGGGGGTGGGGGCTGTGGTTCCACACTGCTGCCTACATCTTCCAGGGCTAGGCTCTGCTGAGACCAGGCCAGCAGAGCCTATCCCTGGAAGATGCCCTTTTACCCCGAGACGGCTGCACAGTGGCACTGCATTGGTTGTACAACACAGGAGCCAACTTGCACCACGGGGCTTTCCCCCAAAAAATATGTGTTTAAAAAGAAAGGACTTATCGCAAATATATTTAGTTTGGCCTTGAGCCTTAAGGTGGGTTCTTCTGTAGCTCTGTTGATGTGCAGGCTACAGCAGAACAACTCCTTTCTACTTAAGGCAATGTCAGATGCCCTGGTCCATGCAGAAAGAACCAGACTGTGGTTTCTCTCGTCCCACCAGTATTAACTCTTTGGAAAACTTGCTTTATCTGCAACAGGGAACTGATGTCACCCGGGCTTCGTGGCATGTCAGCAGCATAGGAAGGCAGTGGTGCTACTGCAGCTCCCATGTGACCAGAAGAGCAGAAGTACTGGGTCCAAGAACCAATAGAAGGATTAAGGAACCATTGCTAACGGGGACAGCAATTTTCCTAACTATGCAGTTAAACCACTTTATTTCTTGGTGGCTAAAAATAATATTACTAGTAACGATACTGACATTCCACATGAAATGAATGAGAATCTAGGTGTGTGTGTGTGTGTGTGTGTGTGTGTGAGAGAGAGAGAGAGAGAGAGAGAGAGAGAGAGAGAGAGAGAGAGAGAGAGAGAGAGAGAGAGATCCTTACCCAACACTAATCCATCTCTAGGAAATTCCCATCTCGAGTCGTACGGCAGTTGCATGGGGTCTACATAGATATATTCATGGCCATCGGGGCTGATGGACTCAATGACTCTCCATCTTATCTCATATCTCGGTTTCTGCAGTGCACAAGACAATGGAAATCTGCATGTTAGCCTTAACCCTACTAAATAAGTGGATGGAGAGTGTTTTTCTTAAAGAAATGTGTTCCTCAATTACCTGTTTCCATATGATCACCAGGACAATCAGTGAAATTATTACAATCACTAGCAACACTAGAACTGCAGCAGCCACAGTCAGTTCTGATCTTAAAGCTGTATGGAAAAGGAAATATGTAGTTAAGATTATTATTATTATTAGTTCTAGTAGGTGGATGGATGAACATGTGGCAATAGGGAATCTCCTACATCATCATCATCATCATCAAAGTAAAATCACTTTTGCAATACATTTTATTACTAGATGTCATGCTAGCTGATAGCAATATCCAGGTATTTCAGTTACAACCATTACTGGACAAGGAGTTCGGCCACAGCAACCCATGCGCTGGTCAACTCAAGATTAGATTACTGCAATGTGCTCTATGTGGGGCTGCCCTTAAGGCTGGTCCTGAAGCTGCAGCAAGTGCAGAATGCAGTGGCTAGGCAGCTCACTGGAGCAACCTATCATGAGCTCTTTACCTCCTTATTGAAGGAGCTGCACTGGCTGCCAATGTGTTACCAACCGAGATTGACGGTTTTGTTATTAATGTATAAAGTCTAAACAGCTTGGGACCAGTTTACCTGAGGGGTGTGTCTTCAAATATTGTCCTGTCCACTCAAAAAAGTCAGCAGATGACGCCTTCTTGGTGGTGTCTCAGGCATCAGCCACCCAACCGGCAATCACCATGGTGACGGCACCTATTTTTTGAACAGCCTCCCCTTGGCCATGAAGCATGCGCACCAACAATATAACTATTTCGTCACTTACTGAAAACCCATTTCTTTCAACAGCCAATTTTTGCCTGTTATTATTGTCAGCATCATACAATTACCGCCAGACTGAATGTTTGTTTGGATTTATTTAGGAATGTATACAAACATTTCACTTGTGTTCGCAAAACAGTCAAATGAGCTCCGCTAGCAACACTGAATGCGAACGTGCGCATATTTTTTTTTGAGAAAATGATTCAATTTGTGAGCCCGTTCAAAAATCGCATGTTTTTAAAAGGTACATTTTTCATGCTTTTTTGAATGAGGAAAAAGTGGGTGTGCACATCTAAAAATTTACAGTTTTCCCAATTAAAAAAAAATGCTGATATTCAGAAATGTGAACCAGGCAAACTTAGCTTCAAGAGGGAGTATGGAGAACCTTGCTGAGCTTGAATATCCAAATAGTCATTCATCCCTATATTTATGATGATTTTTTTGGATTTTTATCGTTTTTACTTTTGCAATTTTTAATTATTTTATTTGTACACCGCTTTGGATATTTTTTTTACATATAATGTAGTATATAATGGTTTTGAATGCATGAATGCATGCATGTATGAATGAATGAATAAAAATGTAAGCAGACAATGGTTAAATTAGCCTGCAGAAGCCAAAGCAATAGTGCTATAATGGAGTTTTCATGACCACAGAAAGAAACAATTGTTCCAGAATGAAAACCTTCAAAGAATTATGCTTGTCTATATAACCTGCCACATCTTTTGCTTCTATTCTGTTTTAACTATGATCATCCTTATTAAAAAGATGGGGGGGGGGGAAAGCCAACCAAAGTTAAGTACTTTGTCTAGCAATACAATCCTATGAATGTCTACTCAGAGGTAAGGCCAACTGAGTTCAATCAGACTTACTCCTGTGTGTGTTGTGGATTGCAGCTTTGGGCCCATTGATTTTAATGGGAGTGTTTAATATGAACTATCTGTGTTCGTTCAGATGGACAACCCAAAGGGTTCAATGGGGCTTTGTTATACACTGTTCCCTTGAAGTAAATGTGATTGAACTCAATGGGACTTACTTCTGGTTAGACATGCATAGGATTGCACTTTCTTAACTTTGGATGAAACATATCCACATTTATTTAAATGCTAAGGGGAGTTCTGCTTTGATTTCAACAAATGCTCAAAATTTTATTGCTTGCATTTTTATGACCAGTGCCCCTCCATTTTGATTGTTTGATGTTTTACAAATATATAATGTTTTTCTATGCTTATAATATAATGGCCATTGGCTATAAACAATAAAATTTGAACTGTGTGTATTTAAATGCATCCAACTTTTAATTACCAGTTGCTGTTTCCAGCCTTCCTTGAGATAAAAGACACATATACTAATATTTCCTCTGTAAAAATAAATTTCCCTAGGGGTTCAATGATAGCTAACGTTGTAGAGAGGAACAGATTTGAGGTGTGAGAAGAAGGTCCCAATATGTCATGGACTCTCCATCTATCCCTGTTCTCCATACTCTACTAATTATTTTTCCTGCAAATTCAGTTTAGTCCGAATTGGGAAAAGAGGGAAATTACTTTGGTTGCTTTCTGTGACCCTATGACAAAAATAATAATATTTATACTGATCCTGTGATTTCAGCTCTGTACAAAGAATAATGCATCACTTTGCTCTTAGACCCATTGAAATCAATGGGATTTAACAAATTTAGGTCACATTGATATCAGATTTAAGTATGACTAAATCTGGATCCATCCCCTCTTCTAAATGGAGGCATCATGCATTACTTTAATCTGTAAAGAAAGGGGAAAGATCCACCAACACTCCTGAAGTTGAGCGCACAATATATAGGGAGCCCAATGTGTTGTGCATATACAAAAAGCCTCAATGCGATTTATCCAAGCCAGGATTGGCTTTCTTTAAAGAGGAGGAAACATGGCAGCTGAGCTAATCATACACAAAGTTAACTCACTCGGAGCTACAAGCTTCAGTTCCCGCATGGCGGTGTGAAGGTCATTCCTCGCTATACATCGAACAGCCAAAGTTTCTTCCACCTTCTGAAAAGTCACTTGGCTTTCAACCATGTCTTTCTCATCAAAATGAGTCTCCATAGTAATATCAGAGATGTTGCTAGTCAGGAGGGTCCATGAGGTATCATTGCTGCATCTGGAGATAAGTGCAAACATATAATTGTGGGGCGGACGCAAGAAATAAGAAACAGCACAACATATTGGATTTAAACTGTGCCACTTTTATTCAAGATCTGCAAAGGGTTCCTGTCGGGCATCCAGTCAAGCCTGCAAGCAGACCTTCTATGCGAAGGGGCGAGCTTTCTTGGCCCAGCGGGTGGCGCTCTACTTCTCGCCGCCCTGCTGTCCATCCCCTGATGGGGTAGGGAGACCTTCCCTTGTCACCCCCAACCCATGCCCCCTAGGCTCAAGGTGGGTGAGAGGTCGGCCTCATAGATGGTCCTTATCCCCCAGCCCGGCCACAAGGCTCAACATTGGGAGCCCTCGGGAATCACCTATCACTGTAACAGTGCCTATGAATGCTCGCCATTCGGTTCCCTCTGGATGCCCGTCCCTACCTGCCACGGGGGGCATCAAGCCAAGTCCCTCCCAGTCCAAGGTGGCGCGAATTCCTGCCCAATGCAGGATGGCCAGTCTCCCACTTGCTCCGCCCACAAATCCCTCCCCGTGCCTAGGCTTTGCCTGGCACGGCAGAATGGGCATTCAGGTGATCATGTTAAACATTTATTTATTTATTTCATTTATAATCTGCCTTTTTCCTCTTCTCCATTTCATTGTCACAACAACACTGTGAGGTAGGTTAGTCAGTGACTGGCCCAAAGTCACCCAGTGAGCTTCATGACTGAGAACCCTTATCTCCCAAGTCCTAGTCCAACAGTCTAACCACTATACCACACTGGATCTCTTTTATTGAGAACTGTTTATTGAACAAACAAATTTATGTCCATAAGGACAGATTGACCCTGTTCAATCAACATGCTAAGCCACGGTGATTAAGCATTTGAGCTAAACTTTATGGCTTTGCGTATCATCTGAACCATAACTTGGCATGTCATGTGAACCATTCCTAACTATGGTGGCTACATAACCATGTTTTAAATATGGCCACTAACCAATTGCTGCCTAACCATGGCTAAGCATGTTGTCTGAACTATTATTATTATTATTATTATTATTATTATTATTATTATTTATATAGCACCATCAATGTACATGGTGCTGTACAGAGTAAAACAGTAAATAGCAAGACCCTGCCGCATAGGCTTACATTCTAATAAAATCATAATAAAACAAGGAGGGGAAGAGAATGCAAACAGGCACAGGGCAGGGTAAACAGGCACTGGGTAGGGTAAAACTAACAGTATAAAGTCAGAACAAAATCAAGTTTTAAACTGAACTGGCCTGTAATCTTAGCCAGCCTTCCCCAAACTGATGGAAGTTGCAGCCAGACACATCTGACGGGCACCAGCAGGCTGGAGAAGGCTGGCTTAAGCAAAGTCAAGACAGTTCTCTTGAAGACTTCGCAAGCCTCCAAGCCTTTTCACAGACACTGCCTTGGAAACCTCAATAGTGCTGCCCAAAGAACAGCATTTCTAAGGTGGTAGCCACATACGACCATGGCCCTTTAGCCTTACATTCCAAAATACTGTTCTTGACTCAGCTGTGCCTGCTTTCCAATGAGTATAACCTTAGCATGGAAAATATTGTTAAGGCAATACACGTTTTAAGGCCAAATTATTTGGAATCATTTCATTTGGTACTAGTTATCCATTAATCCAATCAGGAAAGACTAGCAGCTTCCTTCCTAGAGGAAACGGTAGCTTTGGTGGAAGGAGGAGGATGTCACTAGGACTAACACACAGAAGAAAGGGTTAAGTGCCTCCTCCCCACTTGCTGCGGTCCAATCCTGACTGGGCAAACTTGTAGCTGTTTTTTTGGAAGGAAAAAAAGGCACAATGAATGCATTCTCACCTTTGACATCACTTCTACTTGGCCCTTGGGGAACCTACTTTTCCCTAAGAAGGCAAAATTGAATGGAAATAGGCAATAACTTGCACTGGCTTAGCCCAACTGAAGGACAGAACATTGCTCAGCGAGGGGTTCTAAGATGTTGACCCCATTCAGATGACCCACTAAGCCACAGTGGTTAAGCATTTTGAGCTAAACGTCATGTGAACCATTCCTAACTACGGTGGCTACATAACCTCGGTTTAAATTCACTCACTAACTATTTGCCGCAAAAGGCCTAACCATGGTTTAGCGTGTTTTCTGAACAGGCCCAATATAGAACAACCACAGCTGGAGCTTCTTCTTTTTACCACTACAAGAGTGGAGAGGTGCAACCCAGGAACAACTATTTTAAAGTGGACCGGAAAAGATTTTCTCCCAAGGAGTTAAAATCTACAGATATGGAGTTGATAAAGGCAACTCACGGAAACCAATTTCGACCACCAGCATTCTGCTGTGATGTACATTCCTGTTATTAGAAATGGTTGGCAATATAGTTGAGGTTCATGGTTGTTGTACATTAGCCTAACTGAAGTCAAGAAGAATTTTATTCACTGAAATCAGATTCCTAGCCTCCCGCCCTGCATCTCCTCAAATTAAAATCCCTGTACTTTACAAGGAATGTATAAATGTATATATTTATAATCTCACTGTCGAACTGATGCTCTTCAAAGGCAGCCAGAATCAAATGCTCTTACTTTTTAATGTCCTTGCAAACCAGCCATTCCACATCAGGGAGGGGCATCCCTTTCGCCAAGCATCTAACTGTCTGCCCAGCAGAGCCGTGATGATTATCCACCAGGTCTCGTATTAAAGCTGGAACTGAAAAAGGATAAGTTGGAGTGAGACCCATGCTGTGCTGAAGATCTCCTGTCTATGAAGAAGCCAAGCATGTTTTTGAACTCTCATCTGCCTGGCTGACTCAATCCTTCCCTGAGGAAATCCAGATCCACAGCTTTCGGAGTTTTTTCCATGCTTTCCCTAACACATGATCCCCTTCTGTATTATTTAAATGACTCAGACTGCAAGCCTCTGGCTAGTTATCTTGAGTATGTTCTATTTAACTCAGTTGGACTTAATTCCAACTAAACATTCATAGGACTGGACTACTAGCTGCAGCCCTATTAACACTTGCTTGGGAGTGAGTGCCATCACTGAATGTGGTTTACTTCAGAGTAAATATGCATAAGATTGCCCTACAATCCTTTGCACAGTTTTTTTTGGGAACATCTCATTGAACTTGCTGAGTACATGTGTAGGATCGAGTTACTAGTTTGTCCTAGTTCATAGGAAGTAATAACTTCCAATCTGGTGCCCTGCAGATATGTTGTACTACAACCCCTATCATCCCCAGACTACACAGTGGTAAAAAAAAAAACACCCTCACCTTCTCCCATGTTCTGCCTTATGCCAGGTCAGATTGCTTATCAATCTAATCCAATATTGTCTATTCTGACTGGTGGTCGTGGTTCTCAGGTAAAGATCTTTTACCTGTTACTCGATCCTTTGAACTAAAAATTCCTGGGATTGAACCTGGAACTTTCTATATGCAAACCACATGCTCTGCCACTAAGCTACAGCCCTGGGTATAAGATACTGGTTTGATGGCAGATGACATGGCAATCATTTTACTGCTGAAGCTACGTAGATCTAGATGAGAGATTGCTTAGGAAGGAAGCATAAGTAAAGCACTCAGAGGAAAAGTGGCATACAAGTTCAGTAAATAAAATAGAGTGAGTAGGTGGAGTGGAATGCAGAAGGAGCAGACATCTGTATGAGCTCTTTCCAAAATCTCTTCTTTAAAACATCACTGAATAACGCTCACCAAGAGAAGTTCTCTGCTAAATGCTCATTTTGTACTGTGATCCCTTAACGCTTTAATGTACCTCTTCCTCTTTCCAAATTAAATCCATGTGGAAGGGACATTTCTGACTATCAGCCAGGCACAGCAGATGTTTAAGTATGTCAACATCTGGGGCTGAAATAATTTCCAAAGTATCTTCCATGGACAGCAGCAAGTGAGCAAGTTTGTTCCTGGGTAATTTGCCATGTTACTGACCCTGAATTTCAGAAGTACTATTCATACCATATGCTATTTCTTGAGAGAATGTAAATGCTGAATACATTAATGATGGGTGACCTTTATTTCTAAGGGCCAAAACTTAATTGTTATTTATAACAAGGGTCTACACTATATCTGAAACCATGGAAGAAATGATCTGATTCAAGCCATTTAGGCTGGAATCCAGTTAGGCTTGGTCTACACCAGCCTTCTCCAACCTGGTTCCCTCTGTATCTGTAGGGCTACAACTCCTAGAATTCCCCCAGCCAGCCAGTGGCCTTTACAGCTGAACTGGGATTTGGATGGTTTCCCTGGTCTAGCATTCTAGACTTTCTACATGCTGCACCTTGGTTGTTCATTTGCTTGATAGCCCATGGACATGACAAATTCAATTGACACCAGTCACTATAATGTCACTTCCTCTTCTAGCTCACTACTGTAATTTAATATGGATTTTTACCCATTTTACAGGTTTACCTTGTATGAGCAGAGAGAAAGTATATCTTTGAATTTCATCTTCATGCTGTGCTACAAGTGTATAGTGTCCACTGTCTTCTTCCTTGGCTCGAATTAATTTTAATATACTCTGGTACCTATAGAAAGTAGACAGAATAACAGGATCCTTTTTGTAAAACAGTGCAACAACACAATTATATTCAATAAGAACAGATAGATCTATTGGAAACCAGTGTGTGTGCAAGACAGGCTCCCTATAAAGAAATGTTAACATTGTGAAGTACCTCTTCTCCCTGATTCTAGACACATACAAATGAACAGGGAGTTAATCTTCTTCAGTGGATCTAACTTCCAGGTCATTGTGCTTAGATCAACGCAACCAAATATATCTGAGGACACTTAAATCCAATTGGAATCAATGACCCTGTTCAGATGACACCCTAAGCCACAGTGGTTAAGCATTTTGAGCTAAACATTATGGCTTAGCATGTCATGTGAACCATTCCCAACCGTGGTGGCTACATAACCAAGGTTTAAACATGCTCACTAACCATTTGCTGCAAATGGGTTTTTGGCCTACCCACAGCTTAGCATGTTGTTTAAACAAGTCTAATGACAGTCTAGGGGCATGGCTAGACAAGGGAGGTGGAGGGGGATGATCTTGCAATATGATGATTGTGAGATCATCCCCCTCGTATACACATGGCGTGCGATGTCCCAGGAGGAAGAGGACGTCACGCCCGCCATTTTTCTTTAAAGAAACAGGAGCTGGAGTGCACCAGCACTCCACCGCAAAGGTAAGTCTTTTTTTTTAAAGCCCCAACCCCGCTCCCCAATGGGCATGGAGCACTTGCAGAGCTCCGTGCCCCATGCTCAGTTCCCAGCTTCTTGCATTACTCACGAGGAGCCGGGACGAAAACGGGATGCCCGGCCGCATGTGCCATGGTCTCGGGATCATCCTGGGACCACGGGAAAAGTCGGGATAGAAGGGTAGGGAGATATCCTGGGGAAAGGGAGGGATCATCCTTCCCTGCTCCTGGGATCCCCTGTGCATCATGTGGACGCACAGGGATGATCCCGGGGCGATCCCTGGGATATCGCCTCATCTAAATATGCCCAAGTGCTCTCAGTAAAAGTGGTATGAAGCTGGAGAACATTTTGAGAAGATAAGTTCAGGTGATAATTTAGTGTAGGTGATAATTTTGTGATTCTGGAAAGAGTTGCTCTTTATTGTATCAGGTACAAGATGTAGAACTGGTGTTGTAATTGTTGTAGTGAAAGAAGCACCAAGTGACTGAGGTGAAGAAAACAGGAGAATCAGAAGAGAAAGTCAAAGTTCTAGAGAGGTTATAAGGAAGATGGGGGAATTTTCAACAGCATTGGGAGTTAGGGATGGTGAAATATTAGAAGGGGAAAAATAGGAACCTGGTTTTTGCTGGGATGTCTACTATATGAGAGGGATACCAAAGAGATAATGAATGGGCAATCGTGGCTCTGTTCTATTCAACTAATAACAGATTATTTGAATGGTATTAATGACATGACAGAATGATGGAAGTAAAAGAAAATGCTCAAAGATATAGTGGAAAATGCAGGAATGGAAGACTGAGGAATCAGCGTAGAGGCAAGTTGCACAGAACTGGTTGTGGGATGGAGGATCTCCAAAGGAGATAACAAAGTCAAAGAAGATACTTTGATGAGCAAATGAAGAATCAAATGCTAAGCATCAACAGATACAATTGCAAACATTTTCTTTACCTCGTCTCCTCGATCTGCTTGGAGCTAGTGACAATCTCTGTAAGATTCTCCATCAGAGTAACATTGTCCTTCAGCCAAAACAGTTTTGGCTCTGGGTATGCATACACATCAACTAGAAAGCTTTTAACTTTATGCAGGTTGACAGCTTCCATGTGGTTGAAATGGGGTTCCAAATGAATGAACCCTTTATCTGTGGGAGGGCAAAGGTTTTTCCGTGAGTATCTCTCAATGACAGTCAGCATGCTCAATTGGGAACAATGTGGAAATGAGAAACAGACCCTACCATGAACTGTGATGAGCACCCTTTTGGATTCTTTGTAATCTTTGGTCACATGTCGAGCTGCACATTCGTATTCTCCCGTGTCTTTCACTGAAGCATCTGGAATAGTCAAGTTGTAAACCAGCTTCTGGGTTGGATTTTTGATATCCTCTAGTGAGATTATACCTTTGTTCTTCTGCATATGGAAGGGAGCAAAACAAAAGGGGAGAGCCCCTTCTTCATTAAAGAACTCAGCTACAGAAAAACATTAGGCATCCTTTGTGTTACCTACAGAACTGTAGGTAAATGAAGGTGAAAAGGGATCTTGGTAGTCTAGGAAACTAGGATCAAAGAAATACCTTTTCATTCAAGAGGTAAAACTACTGACTTTTGTTCTGATTACCTATTCAGTTTTTAAAAAGTGAAATGGTTTTTTAACACCTCGTAGGCATGACTAATTTAGTCTGGATCCACTGGCATACTCTGACACCAGGGAGTGACTGGGCTCATCCCTTTTTGTCCTTGCAACAACTTTGTTAAAGCAGGATAAACTAAGAGTCCAATATTAGCTAGGGAGGTTGACGAGTTGAACCAAGATCTTCCTGTGCGTAATAGAGGGATCAGCCCTTCAGATGATGACTTGAAGTCATTTGTAGACAGTCATACTCTCTCACCCACAAAAGTGTAACATGTGGGCAACTCCACAAACACTCTGTTTTTGTTCTATTATGTCTTCCAGGTTCAAGGGGATGTTATAACTCCATAACTAGAGTCCCACTTCCTGTCAATCTCATATGCTACCCATCTTGTTGTAACATCTTGTAAAGCTCTGCATGTTTACTAACAAGAAAGTCTTGATTTTTTTATACTGAGTTAACACAACAAGAAACTGGTCTCTCCTCATCTGTCTTTATTCCATTTTTTTAAAAAAGGCAAAACACCAAACCACTAAAACCCCACCCACGGTCTTCTCCGGTCATTTATTCAGCAACAAAGGTAGGCATTTACCATTTTCCCTGGATAATTCCACTGTAAGTTCACCACTTCAGTATCCAAGACCACACAAGTTGCAACAATGGTTTCTCCTGTTGTATACACCGTCTTGAGGGGCTCAATGTCAACATGAAGATTGGATGTAGCTGGAAGAAGAAACAGGAAAAAAACACATTTAAGAAACATTATACATATTACCTAGATTATATTGAACAATTTATTTATTTAATTTCTATATCACCCAATAGTTGAAGCTCTCTAGGTAGTTCACAATTGCCCCTCAGTAACTGTTAAGGGAAACCTCTGCACTAAAGCACTGGAATAAGTCTATCAAAATATACCATGGGGCTTTCAGAAATCAGTGTTCAACATTTGAGATGATTCCTGTCAGGTATTCTACATTGTGAGGGATATCTTGCACGTATTTTCTTTTTTGTTCTGGTACCTCTTAAATTCCGTAACTTCACACCATGTTGCAAACAGTTGTGGCTTTGCCAAATGTAGCTCTCAAAATAAGGAATCGTCGAGTGGTAGGGTCACATCACAGGCCTCAGGAGGATGTGAAGATCTAACTATGTTAGGGTGATCATATGAAAAGGAGGCCAGGGCTCCTGTATCTTTAACAGTTGTATTGAAAAGGGAATTTCAGCAGGTGTCATTTGTATGCATCAGCACCTGGTGAAATTCCCTCTCCATCACATCAGTTAAAGCTGCAGGAGCCCTGCCCTCTTTTGTATCTGGTCACTCTAGTATAGCTCCTGCAGCTTTAACTGTTGTGATGAAGAGGGAATTTCACCAGGTTCTCCATATATACAAATGACATCTGATGAAATTCCCTTTTCTATGCAACTGTTAAAAGATACAAGAGCCCTGTCCTACTTTTCATATGGTCACCCTATAGATAGGTGACATGTACAACATGGCCCACTCCAAGCTGAAAATAGCTATCTCAATTGACTTTGGCTAGGGCAAAATGTTTTGTGTTGTTTTTTTATCAGAACGTAGCAAACTGCATGAATGTTTTCATAAACAGGTTGGAAAGAACCTGAGGTTTTCAAAAGAAAAATGAATGTGGGAGAAAGAAAAATGGTCAGATCCCTACTCCTGAGAGGCCTTTTGCAAAGTCTCTAATTTTAAGTTGACCTTACTGAAACATATCAGCAATTACACCCACCAGAGCATACAAAGAAACTTAGTTCCTTTGGTGCTATATAAATAAATAAATAAATAAATAATAACAACACTATTTGTCCCTTCCATTGTGGAAGTAAAAACATACCTTTGTAAAAATAGATGACAAATGCAGCAGTCAGAAACTCCACTGCCTTAACAGTGGTCTTGCACCTATAGGAGCCTGCAGAGAAGTTGCCAATGAATCCCTGTCTGTTGTCATAGAAGGCATACAAGACCTTCCCATTACTGTTCATTAACGTCACTTGAGCGTCAGGGTCACTTGTACGGCAAGGGATGATGGAGGACCAGTCTTCCTCAGTAATGACAATAAGCAAATCTTCAGGAGATGAAGGAACAAAGGGGACAGCCGGATCTGTAAAGAATAAGATGCTTTGATTCATCAATAGTGTTAGGGGAGTATATGCAAATGTTTTTTGGAATGGAACAGCTCCCACAGACACATCCATTTTAGCCTTCCTTTGTCTGGGCAAGCTGCGGCCATCTTGAATGCTGTCATGTGAGACCCTTCCAATCTTCTCCTAGGACCATCTATTTTATTTATTATTTACTCATTTAAAACATTTCTTAGCCGCCTTTCTGGCCAGAAGCCCTCCCAAGGCAGCTTACAACAATACATATAAACTGTATAAACATTAAAAGCAATAAAAAGCATACACAGTAAAAAAAATCAGTTAAAAACAATAAAAGCTAACAGTAAAAATGAACAATAAAATCATCAAGAACAACAAGGGCAATAGCAGCAAAACCATACTCATTTATGAGAAGGTCATGGTAAAATAAAACCTTTTTAAGGCCTTCTTAAAAGCCTGCAAAGATGGTGCACTGCAGACCTCCAATGGGAGTTTGTTCCACAGGGGTGGGGCCACTGCTGAGAAGGCCCTCTCCCTTGTGGACACACACCTAATTTCTCTCACTGGTGGGCAGATGAGAAGGGCTTCTCTTTCTGGGCAGGCTGATATGGGTGAAGGTGGTCCTTCAAGTAACTTGGTCCCATTAAATTCTTCCTCAGGTCTTTGGCATACACCAGGGCCGGCTCTACTATTAGTCAGAGTGAGGCAGCTGTTTCAGGTGGCCTATGTTGGGGGTAATGCAGAATGGCAGCCAGGTGTTGGACAACACAACTGGAGGTGCTACACAGCTTGCCCTCCACTCCCCTAAACTAGCCTGGTGCCTTCAGATGTGAGGGATGCTGTTGAAATAAGATTCACTCAGCTTCTGTACCATCTTGTCCTTCACCTCAAGCACCAAAATGTCTTCTCTCAAGGGAAAACAGGAACAGGGCACCATGTAGAAAGACCCCTGGAAAATGGGCTTCCAGATGAACCTATAGGAGATACAGGAGGAGGGCAACTGGAATGGCTCAGCCATGTTGGAGCATGTTTAGACCCACAGCTGCTTTCCTGGGGAGGGGACAGTTATAACAGTGGTGTCAATAAGCAGCTCTACACTCTGCTCTTCATAGACATAGGGTTAGAATTGCCAGTTTGTATCATTTTAGGGCTGCATTACACAACACACTATAGTGTAAGCTTCATTAAAAACAATGGGGCTTGCTTACTTCTGAGAAAATTTACATAGGTTTATTTATTTATTTATTTATTTTAAAGATTTTTTTAAAAAATCCATTTTTCAGAATACACTGCCATCACCCTTACAATGCTACAAAAACAGGGCAATGAAACGTACACAAAAGCAAGTCGTAGTAGGAAATGATTTTTATGTACGAAATGTGGTGTAGGCTGCTTTTCTCACCTCTCTCTGTAGGGGAAGCTGCACGTGACAAAATTCTCTCTTACACAAGCATTAAAGTCAGTCCTGCTTTTCCTTTATTCACCTTACCAGTAAGTAACAGTTCAAAATATTATCATGTAAAACACAAAGAGAATATTATAATGTAGTACACAAAGACAAAATAAATATGCTGCCAACTGATCAGTCATGCTTTTAAAAAAAAATCCCAGAGGAGCAATGTTGAATTGCTGCTTTCATAACTGATGGCAAAGGTGCCTTTTTGTCTTGAACACCTGTTTTCCTGTCATCTTGTGAATGTGATGGTAATGGTGTGTAACATGTAGAAGCACATTTTTTTAAAAAAAATTCAAATAGTAGTTCCTAACAATAGCTTGGTTCACACATAATGCTATCCCATGATTTGGGCTGTTGAATTCTGAGTTGTTGTGATGTCTGAACACTGCCGCACTCACAAACCATGGCTTGTTTACCATGAACAACCGAGAAACAGAACCCATGGTTTGTTGTTAGTTTGTGAACTTTGGGTTGCGGGCTATTTCTACGTGAGAACTTCGAACCATGTTGTTGTTTTTTTGTCAGACTACAGAGGTGGCAGGAAAGACTGGTTAAAATCCTCCAGCTACTCTACAAGATTACAACAGGGAGGAAGCAGGCGAAGGAGGAGCGAAACGAACAACCCAAGAGTTCAGAAAACAAACCAGTTTGTTTGATTGTCTGCCAGACAAACCTTGGGTATGACAACAAACCATGGGTTAAATAAACCATGGGTTGGTGTTATGTGCAATATGTCAGTCTTCTGTTTTTTAAAAAAAAAATCCAAAGATGTGGTAGACGACGTGTTCCTGCAAACTGGTGCCAACTTAATCATATACATTATCAATAATTTTTCTCCATCTGTACCACTGAATTGTATCACATCTGGATTCAATTTTTGCAGTGTGGCCTCTCCTGCAGTAGAAAACACTGGGTGTGGCACTTTTAGAGGGCAAAAATGTGAGCATCTGGACATGGGCAATGCAGGAGGGTGAAATACATCCTTCAGGCCAGGAAAGGATGAAAAAATATGTTTTCCTTCTAAAAATTATATGTCTCTTCCAAACATAGCAGTAGTTGATGTTTTCAATTCCAGGTCATAGGCATCATATGGAAAACTGCGTGCATTCTGCAATTCCAGAGGAGCACAAAAATACCAGATAACGAAGAGTCGGAAGCGACTGAACGAATAAACAACAAAAAAGTGTTCCATATGCAGGAGAATTCCAGTTTATTCCTTTTTTGTCCATATGACTGCAAATGTGCACACATTCTTGTATCTTTGCTGCAAAAAGTGTTAGTATTTACATAATACTGTTTTTGCCTGTCATGAAGCAGCTGAATGAGGATACCAAAGCCACAAGAACATAAAAACTGATTTTCTGGAACAAGCTTCCCTAGTCCAGCCTCCTGTTCCCTAGACTATCCAGCCAAGGGCAGTTTTGAGGCATACTTGAAAGTATGTAGGAAATGCCTCAAAAGCCAGATGAGGTGCTGAATTAGATTTTGAGTCTGTGCCAGAAGGCAGAATTTTAGTGCCCTGTGCTAAGGCTGAGTGAAAAATGCCTCCCAGCTGCAAATTTGGGGGGGGGGCATTTTACCCAGTTTTGGGGTGAGTGCTATATTCTTGAGGGGAAGAAATTCCTTGTTACCTCCTGGAGCTGCTGCCAGCAGCATATCATCATGTAGCATTACTCCCAGAATCTTTGGGGAAAGGAAAATGGTGGCAGGCAGGCAACAACCAGGAGGCGTTCTGGTGGCTGCATGTTTCAACCACCCACACCACTTCCCCCTACGCCCTGCCCCCAAAATTGAAAGGGGTCAACCACCCTTTCAGTCATTCCCAAAATTCGAACCCAAAGTTGGATAACATTTGGCTCAGCAACAGCACCCTGTATAGCTGGTGCTTTTTCCAGAAAGAGAACAAATTCATCCAACATTAAAGATGTAGAATAAGAGAAAATTATTCAGATTTAATCAATTTCAGTAGTTCAGAATCCAGCTTTTCTTTGGGGGGGGGAGGGAAATACATCGTCATTGAATGTATTGATTTATTTTTCTTCAAGTGCAGGGTATGTATAGCCTTGCTAATAGGGAATTCATATTAAGCATCAAAAGAGGAAGAAACCGCATGCCACAGGCTTTCAGGCTTTTGTAGTAAAACAGTCTTATGTTTAAAAAACCCCGTTCTTACAGTATTAAAACCTAGGTTGTAAAAATAAAGACATTTCTGCTGCAAGGATGGGATGTCTTCTATCAAGTTTGATAGCGGGGGGAAATAGAATATATGGAAGTCAGAACCCAGCCAACAGAAGAATTTGTAATGCACACTGTGAGACCTTGTAACAATCACTCAAACATAGCAGCATATAAACTTGCATTCCATGAACTCAGTACATTTGCTTTCCCCCCACAAAGGGGGTTCTCATAGCTCCCCCTTCCTCTCTCACCCCCTGCTCCTCTTGCTTTGGAAGGGATTCAGAGTATGGAGTTTAAAAACCTTCTGCTTTTAATAAAGAAAATGGTTTCCACCTGTGCTTTCAAAAGTCCTACAGAGAAATTTATGGCTTCCATATATATGGTGGAAAGAGGCATTTTCATTAGATAATAAAAAACAAAAATAAACAACTTAAGTTCTGCAACTCGGGTAGCTTGTACTTTGGTCCATGAGGAAAGTCTCAAACAAAGGGTACTAGTGGAAGGAACTAGTTGGACAAGTAGAATGCCATGCTGGTGGGTTAATAAGTCAAAGTATATCTACTCCATTAAGCAATGGTACAAACTGCAGTATGGATTTAGCCTATGGTTTGATAAAGACAGGGGCTCTTCATGACAGGATCAAGCTTTAGGTGTCTCTGTCCGTCATATCAATCATGACTCAAAGTGAGGGGAGAACTGAGAGAGTTGTGAAACTGAGAAGACACGCATAGCCAACTCTTCAATATGAAGCAAAGAAACGTTAGTTCAATCTCTGCAAGAAGTCTTCAACAATCAAAGAGAATGTTTTGTCCATTCTGTCTGAAATTTGGCTGGTCTGAGGCCTTCGGAGCTAGCGGCGGGAGAAGGCCCACAACTTCCACAACCTTTGCACGGAAAATGCAATACGGTAGTTAGGAAAAGGAGAAATGCAGCTCAACCTCCCATTTAAACTGAGGGAAAACATACAAAATATGGGTCTTTCTAAGTTGGCCATAAAATGGCATAATATGGTAAACCTGTATGTAATTTGGAAGATGAGGAGGGGACCACTTTCAGCCATTTGCTCTCCTCCCTGCAAATCTTCTCTGGAGGTTTTAGAGCAAATTTTGAAGGTGCAGAAGGATGTAGGGAAGAGGGGGAAATCACAGGAAACTGTCCCTCTCCATTCTGCTGATGGAAACCTTCTACTGGTGGAGGGAACTAGTTGGCTTTAAACACTGTGAACTTTGGTCTGCTAGAAGAACTGAGACCATCATGCTCCCTCATGGTAGCCCACCCTATATACAATTAAATAAATCAACTCACCTGGCACATAGACATAGATGTCCTTCCCCTCAACCTCACCATCTTCCTCTTGAGAATGATTGTAGTAACATGTATACAATCCAGTGTGAGAAGCGGAAGCATTTGCCACCTCAAGCACAGTCACAAAAAGGCCACTGTTGTTCTCTTCGTTCCTGATGACTACGGTGTGGTTGCCTTCGACTATTGGATGTTGCCAGCTTACTTCGCTGTCTCCAAAACATGTTAGGGTGAAGAGGGAATTCAGCTGCACCACCATTTCATCTTTCTTGGGATAAATCGTGGGAAGCGAAGACTGGCAAGAGGCTAACCATGGCCCTGTGAAAAGAAAAATGCAACACGTTACCAGGAAGAACATTTTAACCTCACCATTCGGGAGGAAATTATTATCAGCTCATTTTGACTACTGGCCATTTCCAGGAAGAGGCAAAGTCTGTGCTTTTAAGTCAGAAGACCACATCTGGAATTAAGAGATACCAGGGAGCAGAGATAGGGAACCTACTTGGAGACCATGAGAGTGAGCTTAAAGACTCATTCTATGACTGGCTCCTTTTGTATGATTCAGCCACATGGATTCCTCTAAAGATGAGTTCTTTAAACACACACACACACATCATATTATTTGACTACCAAGAGGCTCACTAGTTGTGGGAATATGTGTGGGCAAGTGAGTCCTTGAATAACAAGCAAAAAGCTTCACTCATGGGGGTGTAATGGAATTCTTCTCATATATAGAAGGCTACAGGTGGACCAAAGCAAGGGGTTATTTCAGTGTAGGCCCAGGTAGGCTGACCCAATCCAGCACTGTTCCAAGGCAGGCCTGATCCTACCAGTGGAAGCCAGTGGCTCATATATCAGTAACATGATGGTGAATCTGCCTGGTGGGTTTCACTCAGAACCAGTCAGAACTCCAAAGGAGCTAACCAAATTGCTGACCCCCATAGGTTCAGAACCTTAGATAGCTGCTTTAGAGTTCTGACTGAAACCCAGAAGGGATTCAGTGCCCCACTGACACAGGAGCCACCAGTCTCCACTGTCCCCTACCCACCATTTTTTGTCAGTGCTGCTTCCTTTTATTGGAAAATGAAAAGACACAACTAGTATGAAGATCAGACACTAATATTTCTCCTTTTCATCCCACTATTTCATATATTTTTCTGGTGCTATTCTTCCTCACTGCTCCAGGCTTTTACTCTCAATCTGCCACCCTGCAGTTCGCTCTCTTGCTCTCTCTTTGATTTCCCCACCACCACCCCAGTGAAGTTTGTTTCTTGCCTTGGGCTGTTTGTATTTTACTAGGCTCTCTGGTGTGTTACAGCATAAAACCATCTTTCTACAGAAGAGGCTGAGTTTCAAAACACAAAGTCAGGAAAAGCAGAGCAGGGAGACCCAGAACTTACAGTCACCTGATGGTGGATGTAGCTCACTGCACACCGTCTTTTTGATATTGTTGTAATCTATTATTATTATTATTATTATTATTATTATTATTATTATTATTATCAATTTATACTCCTCCTATATACAGAATATTTTGGCATGATGAGCAATAAGCTGGCAGTCACTTGCCTCCTCTCATTTACGCCTTTCCCATCAACTCCAGGCTGATCAACCCTGAACTCTACTTCAACTGCTGGCTCCTTGCAGAGCAGCATAGGTGACTTGACAGGCAAGTGAAGTCATGGAAGGAGGTTAAATATGATGGTGAGCTTAATGTGTTCCAGAGCCAGCTTTGGTAGCAGCAGGTTTGGGATATTAAGATTTGTGTTTGGCTGTTCCCCCCTCCCCCACACTGCAATATTTATTACAAGTAGTTTTGAAGAATTCAATAATAATACTTGTTTACGCACAAGTTTTCTTGGGATCTGTTTACAGTTCCCCTCCCCCAAACGTAGCTTTTTTGCCTGTTTAAACTTTTAAAAAACGGTATCGTAATTATCCCTTTCTAAAAATGTATGTAGCAGTAATGCCAAATGTGGAGAATTATATGCTGATTGATGATTTGTTAAAGTAAGTGTCTGGTGGGCGCACTCCTGCCAACACATGTTTTTAGTAAGAATAAGAAGCGATCTTTCATATTTCGATTTCACTTTTGCAAACTGTTGTTCTTCCTATGCTGCAAGCGTCAAAATCAAAATCCTGCTGTACCATCTTTCCCACAGCCAGGGGACTGCCAGCCTCTCCCTGCTCACCCCCAAGAAACCTACCACCAGTATGTGTCATACACAGATCAAGGGCCTAGAAATCATAACAAATTTAACTCCTCGGCCAAACTTCGGTTATTCGCTTCCTTTTTCTTCAAGTGTCCTGGTGGTAACTCTCCTCCTGCCTTGGGCAGCAAAGTACATGAAATTCCAGGAAGTTCAGATCATGTGTTTATTTTTTGTCTTTGGGACTGAATAGAGCATGCTGAACACCCTTGAGGATTTGCACCTATTATCTCTTTCCTGGGATGAGAAATAATGGAACAGGATGAGAGGAATCAGCTTCATGACTCCTGACTTGCTTGAAATCAGGGGATCATAATGTTCTGAGTACTGTTGAGGACATGCATCTATTTCTAATGGTCTTTTCATGTTTAAAATCACAGTACATCAGAGAGGTCAAGTTGCCGTAGTACTTTGCCTTAACTGGTCTACGGATAAGGCCACCTGCTCCCCCTGCTGAGGAATGCTGAACTTGGCAAAACAAATTCAAAGGGAGATGGATATTACCTGTCAGAAGGCAGCCCAGGATAAGGAACGTCCTTCGGGAAGGACCCATGGTGATGGTCAGCTGAAACCAGAACAGGAAATAAAGAAAAGCCATGATTAGTGAGCGAATATATAGAAAATGACAACAGTCCATCTGCAATGCACATTAGCACATTAGAAATATGCGCTGCTGACATGAATGGTTCTATGCTGTCAAGAATGACAAATAATCCTGGGTACCTCCAACCTGTTCATCTTTACATTCAAATCCATATTACCATTCACCAGGGATGCCATTTGGCAGGAGCACAAAGTGTTTCAGGCTGCATCAAATCAGTCCATATATGTCTGGTTACTATGGGGTATGGAAGAATAGCTGCAACAAAAGCCCTTAACAACAGACGGCATAATCTCATGCATATGGACTCAGAAAACAAGTTTCTTCTGAGTTAAATGCAGGGTGTCCACTTACGCATCTCCAAAAAAGAGGAAATCGTCACCAGTAAAAAGGACAAAAGAGGATAGGAATCTACATAAAATCTGCCTATGTGCCATGATTCTAAGCCCATCCACTGAGATTGTAGGGAAAAAATATTGATAACCTTTTACTTGAGAGGTGCTGAACATAGACTACCTAGAAGCATAGATTCCTGCTATACCTTTCATCAATACCCCTCAAGATTGCTCCCCACAATAGTAGATGAATCCACTAGAGATAAGTACTAGAATGATTGACTTCACTCAAACTCACAAACTCAATGAAACACAGCTTTAAAATATGTATTAAAACAATTTAAGGAAGTTAAACAGACACAAGAACCTCCATTCAGCAAAGCAAATTAAAAGAATATATGCACAAGTCCGGCAGATTTCTGGAGAACAAGATCTTTGCTAAGACCACCCCCCACCAATGAGAACACCAGTGTTGGACCCTTCCTCCTTCTCAAGTAAGGCCATGGTCTTAGGCCCAGCAACTAGGCTCAAGCCAATGCTGAAAAGTCAGCTTAGGTCTTGATGGTTTTTGAGAGAAGAAAGAAGAGTCTCTGTATACTCAAAAATTCTGCATCACTCATACTGACTCTGCAAAGGAGCTCTTCTTCGCAGAGGGATTTTTCATTTCTCCCAGGCAAAACTAAGGAGTCACTGAGGCCTACATGTTAGGCTCAGAGCAACATCCTGGATGTCATGCCTGAGGGAAACTCTTATAACCCCATTTTTACATGTATTCAGTAAAATTTCAAATGGAGAAAAAATCCTTCGAGATGTGAGACAGTAAAGACATCTGCCATGCAATCCAGAAAGCTTTATTCAGTAAATAGACGTCTCTTTACACCAGAAGTGAGCGTGAATGCTAAGAGCTATCCTCTAAGCTTCATTAGTGTAACAAAGTAAGGCAGTTGCCTATCTGGTAAATGGATAGTTTCCCCACAGTGCCCAACTCACTTTTACCGAACCCCTCCTTCAAGGAGGGTCTTCAAGTTGTAACTTCTGGCGAGTGACTAACCTAGCAGACCGCCTCCCACCTCTTCTCAACTCCACCCACTTCACCCTGCAACGGACTTTGGGATCTGTCAATTCTGATGTTCCCTCCCCCTCCAATAAAGACTGAGTTTCCAGGGGTGGGGGGTCTCTGAGCCTGGGCCTCCTGTCCGATAAGCTCCTGGAAAGATTCCTCCTTGACTCCTGGAGAATCTTGGAGAATTTCCTCCCCGCTTACTGTCTGGGCTAGCCTGCTGCTGCTTCTGGCTCCGAGTCTGATTCAGGATACACACCAGGGAGACCAGGCCTGATCCCGACAGTATGTTAGTTAAATGTACAGATGCTAATATAGAAATAACGCCTATAAATGAAATTAAACTCAGACCACAGTGGGGAAGAGTGGGACCAGGTGACCTGTGTGCCTGCTCAGTCTGCTGTCCAGATACTAACCATTGGTGGACAACTCCAGGCAGGGGCAGTATTAATGTTAGGCATGATTGGGCACCTGCTAAGGGCTCACACTCCAGCAGGGGCCCATTGATGTTGCTCCTCCTCTTCACCATTGCAACGGCTTGTCCGTCTGTCTCCTGCTCTGGCTCAGACAACGGTGGCACTGAGAAGGAGGAGCAGTAGATGCCACTGCGTACTTGTTCACTTCTTTTGCCTGTCAAGCAAACAAGTAGTAATGACGAGGAGAAAGAAGATGAGGAGCAACAGCAGCTGGTGAGAATTGGTGATGAGAAAATGAGGGAGGGGTCTCATTGAGGGTGTCTTGTTCAAAGGTCCTCAAAAATCTGCAGCGGGCGCTGTTTCAAGGCCTCTGCTCTTTCTTATTATTGTCCTTTATCTTTAAACCAGATGGACTCAAATAGAAGATGCCTTCAAATACAGGTCTGTCCTCTGACAGTCCTCAGAGCTTGCCCTCTGTAAAGTTGGGTGTAAGATCATCACAGTTGAACAGGATTTGTTCTCTAGTCAATGAGCATAGGGCTGCAGCTTGAATGCTTTTACAGGCATGCCTCTGAACCTTGCTGTGAATTATGCCGCCTGTCTCTTTGTCTGCCTGATAGCAGAAATGATGCACCGACACTCCCGGTTCTCAAATTCACGGTATGCTCAGAGGGTCTCGGAAAATGCTAACTTTATAAATGCAGTGTTTGAACTAAGGTCTGGAGGACAGGCGAGAAGAGGTTACATGCTCTTCTAGAGGGCATCAGTATTGGGAAGGAGGAAAAGTTTTAAAAAGACACCCAGATGTCAATGAGCCTATTCCAAACACAGCGCCCATTTAGTGATGCTCTCCTCCAAAATTCCTTTCGTAGCATTGAGAATGTTAACCTCAAGCTGCAGGAATTTCTTATGAAAATAGACCAAAATAAATACAGCCCTTGCTTTGGCCCAGCCCTCTGTTCAGGGCTGAAAACTCAGAGTTCTTCGTTGCTTATAACAACTAAGGCTGCAATCCTTTGTATACATACGCACACACCTGGGAGTAAGCACAATTGAACACAGTGGGACTACTTCTGATGTAAACGCTCAGAGGACTGAGATGCATATTAGTCCATTGACAGTATTTGGGGCAGGGAGGAGGAGGGGGAGAAGTGATCATTGTTTGGCATTACAGATTTTATAAATATTTTCAAATGCATTTATATCGGGAAACAAAAAAAGTCTTGATCATCTAAACATATGCTGAAACTCTCTTGCTAGACTCAAGAAGGAATACAAGACTATGGCTACTAGTTCTGATGGCTATGAGCTACCTCCAGTAGCAGAGGTACTAAACCTATGTACACCATTTGCTGGGGAACATGGGCAGGAGGGTGCCTTTGCACCGTGTCCTGCTTGTGGGTCCTTGGTCAACAGCCGGTTGGCCACTGTGTGAATGGAGTGCTGGACTAGATGGACCCTTGGTCTGATCTGGCAGGACTCTTCTTACGTTCTCATGTTTAGATCCTATTTCATTTGCTTGAGAGTGAAACAAGTAATCCATTATCACTATCATTGCACTGTCTCTTAGGTTTTGCTGAATGAATTGCCATAAATCAATGGATACCTCTCAAGGACTAGAACAAGTAACCTTTTCTCTATGTGCCATGTGTAATTTACAGTCTGGGGAAGCCTTTTCCAACGTCAGGTCCCCAGTTGTCATTGGACTACGATGCCCATCATCCCAAGAGAGCATGGTAGTTGTTGAGGGATAGTCCAAGAACATCTGAGGGCCCCAAGGTTGGGAAAGGCTTGAACAAGATAATGAAACTGCACACCTCCTCATACCAGTCCAAAGGTAAAAAAAAAATTAAGGTGCAATCCTATGCATGTTTAGAAAGAGAGAGAAAAGGCCTACAACTCCCAGTATGACTGGCTGGTGTATGTTGGGAGTTCTAGGCCTTTTTTCTGGTTAAACATGCATAGGATTGCACCCTAAATCTATTTTCGTGACGCCAAAAGGAACCTTGAATGTGGCTTCAGTGGAGGCTGTGTGGGTTGGAGAACATGAATGAGGCAGACCCACAGGACCATTATGGTTCTGGCTGCACTAGCAAGCTGACATAAATCTGTGGCACCGAATACATGCCAGTGCACTGCTAGCTGCAGCTGAAACAAATTTTGTCCTAAATATTTTCCCATCTTAGAAGGAACCCATAGCTCAGTGGTAGGACACACATGGTTTCCATGCTCACAATCCCAGGATCATTCTCTGGCATCTCCAGATAAAAGTCTCAGGTTGCAATTGATGGAAAAGGCCTTTATCTGGCCTAGGTGGACAAATGGCCTGAGCTGGTATGCAGCAGCATCCTTCATTCTGCAAAATTCCCCTTTGCAAAATCCAGTGTCAGACACTAGACTAGGGTGATCAACTGTCAGGATTTCCCCGGATTTGTCCTGGTTTTTGTTCTTTCCATGGTGTCAGGGGGGATTTTCTATAATTTTCAATAATGTCCTGGAATGACACACCTTCCTCTTTAAGGCTGCCATTAGCATGGCAGGAGGGAGTGACATGCTTTCTTGAGGCACATCATTCCCCCACCCCGAGCTCCAATTGAGGTCTTAAAGGGGAAAGTGGGTCATTCGTGGACATTATAGAAAAGGCCCCAATTGGAGTGGATGGTGGTGGTGCAGAATGAAATCCTTTCCCCTCCTCCACTCCAATCGGGTTCTTTAAGGTGGCGGGGGAATAAAGTACTTTCTGCAGGACTCAGAAAGCTGCTTCCCCCCACACACACTAGGTGTCCTCTTTTTTGGTTTCCCAAATATGGTCACCCTACACTAGACTGGTTTCAGCAAATGACTTTGATAGTATTTAATACATATGTCACTTGTGGGCCACATATGGCCTGCCTTGGCCTTCTTTGTGTCTCCAACTCATTTTTTTTGTGAACCGCCCACAGAGCTTCGGCTATAGGGCGGTATAAAAATGTAATAAATAAATAAATATAAAATAAATAAATAAATCATCATCTTAAAAAGCAGAGGTGATTTTTTTCAACATGTTTAGTATTGCATCTAGTTTGGCTCTCAGCAAGAGAGCCTTGCCAAAGATCCCCTAGTGAAGGGATGAACAACTTGTGTTCTTCCAGAAATTGGACTTTAACTCCCATTATCCCCAGAGAGCACAGTGGTGGTGAGCGATGATGGGACTTTTAGTCCAACAACATTTGAACATCTGGAAAGTCACAAGTTGCTGATCCCTGCCCTAATGCATTCATGACAAAGGCAGATTTAAATTGGAGACTTCCTGATTCATAGACCAGCCCACTAAGGTTTTTCTATACAAAGCTTTTATCCCACACCTTTGCCAAGACTTTTGCTTCTCGATTCTTTACAGGATTAAGATTGTCCTCTTTACATGTGTGTCCCGTCCCCGTCCCCCCGTGCGGGTTTTTTCTTTCTTTCTCTGCCTTTCTGTATGTTCCATTTTTCAAGTGCTAGATGGCACTGTGATATAGTGGGACTGCACAATTACACCAGATTTCTATGGCATTATAGAGGCCATTAAGGGAAAAAAAATACCACACTTTCCCCATTAAGAAAAATATATATGATAATGGTCACAAAGCACAGGAGACACCCTGGAGGAGGATGACATTGTGTAAAGGGCCCGGAATCACAAGTGCACAACGAAAGCTTTGCGTAGAAACACTTTCAACCTTTACACTGAAGCAGCTTCCATGTAAAATTTCACAATCACATTTTGAATTTCAGATTCCAAATTTTTATTCACAATATGAATGTCAATGCTTGGGTAGATTTCACATTTTTGCAAAGGTTGTGTTTCAGCTCTGCACTATGCTGTGCAAGAATCGTCTGCATTGGATGCAAAACTGAGCTGGGCGGACTGGGAGAAATGTTGGCTTGATTCCCCCATTAGGGCCTAACTGCACATTCTATTGAGCCTTCTATTTTTCTTTACCTTTATGTAAGCATGTGCAGTCCTGATCCAGATTGGGACCAGGATGCTCCAGGAGAGGTTAAGCTATTCCCCAATTCCCCCCCCCCCAAATTCCACTTCCCATGGAGAGGGGGAGGTTTAAAAAAGTGTGTGTGCTAAGTCAGAAGTGATGGAAATGCTCAGCCATGCGTGACAAATGCAGTTTGTTTTAAAATGAATGCATTTTGTTTCACATCGGGTATCCTAAAGCAATGTTTTTACAGGTTGCAAATGCCATCTTAGGCCAACCCGCACAAAATCCACACAGCTAGTTCTTCACAGCAGCTTTGCTGAAGGGGGCGGGGGTGTTGGACAGAAATCCCCACCCCCACCCCCAAATACCACATGGCAAAACAACAACTGACTCCTGGCCTAACCTACATCACAGGGCTGTTGTGAGGATAAAATGGAAAGGAGGAGGATTATGTAAACTGCCTTTGGTTCCATGGAGGGAAAAGGCAGCATAAAATGTAACAGAAGTTTGCATGAATAGCTGCTTGCAAGTAAGTGTCTACAGGTTTGCTGCCATGCCCATGTTCATATGCATGCCTATTAAATGCTCTGGGCTCCTCTAAATGAGTGATTTATTGCACGCTCGTGATTGGCCACTCATGTAAGTTTGTGGGTCCATTACATGACATCGACAATGATCAGGATGTCTCCCGCACAATACCCTGGAAATCCTGCTATTCAAAGAACCACTTTTAATGTGATAATATCTGGAGGGAAATAAGATTTTCTGCCACTATATAACGCTGTCTCAGTGGAAGTGAACAGAGGAGAAGTATTCAATTCAAATCACGTGTTCGCCCCTCTCTGCCTGTGTAATGCAGCCCATAACAATCACACCAAAGAAACAGAAAGCACAAAGCCCCAGGTAAGCAATGCAATTTCCCCTTAATGTAGAGATCCTCACTCAGTCATTGCCACCTATAGGAAACAGTTTTCAGTTTAAGCTGCGATAAACACAGACCATCCATAGGTGTACACCGCCTTGTGAACTTAGTAGCACATCACCAGGGAGGATTAAACTGCCCTATAGGAAGGAGTGATTTACTGACGACTCAAGGATGGGGTAATCTCAGTAGAGCTGCCTTTCTGTAAGTGGGAATGAATCACAACCTTCATCCCACCACCAAGACTGACAAACGGCAAGCAAACCAGCACAGGCACAACAACTCCAGAAATTCAGCAGATGGCATTCCTGCAGAAACAAGTCATTTGCTGTGGTTTTTCAATTAGCAATAATGGCCATGTGTTTATGTAAGGGCCTCCCACTGATAAGAGGCTCTTGGACATCAAAGTCATCTTCCCTACCAGCCTCCTCTCCCTTCACCCCATCCCTTTTTTTATCGCAGTTCTATCCTGTATTTTTCCTAGATAAAGAATCCACAGTACATACATCTTTAAAGAATTCCCAGACTCATCTTTGGTTCGTTGGCCTTCAAGCTGTTTCTGTCATCTGTGGTTGCAGGCCAGTTCTATATGTTTACTCAGAAGGAAGACCCACAGAGTTCAGAGAAACTTACTCCGGATAAGTATCTTTAGAATTCCAGCTCTTTAGAGTGATCCGATGAATAAAAAATAAAAAATAAGAAGAGGCTGTATGGAGTCGGCCAAACAAGCTCAAGAAATAGGAAATAAGAGGGCAGCATTATGTCCCAAGAGGGGACAACATCCTGGGAAATAGCATGCCCTCTATTTCTGATGTTCGGGGTAAGAGTGCCATTGTTTTTGTAGCCAAACCAGCACTCCCCATCCACAGAAGGGATGTGTCAGCAAGTTTTTTTGGGGGGTGTCCCTGAGATTTGCAGAAGTAAAAGAAAAAAGAAAAGAAAAGAAAAGAAGGAAAAATACTGAGGATTATTTCCCCCAAACAGCTAATAAAGACTGAGGCCATAGCTAGACCTAAGGTTTATCCCTGGATCATCCAGGGGTCAAACCTGTTCATCTAGGTGACACACAGGGGATCCAGTGCTCAGGCAGGGGCGAACCCTGGATGATCCCAGCATAAACCTTAGGTCTAGCTGTGGCCTGAGTGTGCTCACTGGCAGAGGAATGCTAAATGACTCTGTGCTTTTTATGGGGGAGGTACAAAATACTGAGGCAGAGAGGGAATGAAATGGAGTGGCTGGAATCCTGAACAGGGAAACCATGGGGCCCGCTTGTTTTAACACAGCCCTTATCTGGATTTAGACTAAGGGACATGAGGATCCTTGTAGTGACTGATATTTTGTGGGAACGAGAGGGGATTTCCAGAAAACGTGATGATCCACAGGTCGGAAAGCACTGACGCATTTTAATTTAGAGGAGGAGGAGATGAGTAGGGGACTGAATAAGAGTTTGTGTAGAAGGGCATAATCCTATGCATGTTTAGACAGGGGACGGGGAACTCCAACAGCATCCAGCTATTCTGGCTGGGGCACGCTGGGCATTGTCAGACTTTTTTCCCCCCGATCTAAATATGTGCAGGGTTGCGCCCTAAGAGTTTGTGATGTGTAGTTTAAAAGTCCCACTGCGTTCATTGGGATTTGCTCCCAGGTATCTGCACACAGGACGGCAACTCTAAAGTTACGGTTCTTTTCCTTGTAATCCCACATTAGCACAATATGCCATGTTAGTATGGTTAAAACCACCCAGTTCTCACCAAGCTAATGGATTTATTTGTTCTTTCAGGTGAAGTTGTGATACTCATTTTGTGTGTGTGATAATAATGCAAACAGTCAAATACTGCAGCATAGCCAACATTTTGAAGTATCTCTCCCCCACCCCACCCCACCCCGCCCCCAAACCCTTCTTAGAACATAAGAGGTATATTCCACAACTTGTTGGTTCCCTTCACTGTGGGGTGTGCAGCAAATGGAAATTTGATCAGCCATCTGCAAGTTCTATCAAAGGGTGATTTTTGTTTTAAAAAAGTTTAAGATCAAAAACAACAGTACAGGGACATTAAAAAAAACCTCCCAGCTGTTCTGCAGCTCCTCAGAAAGGAAGCAAAGTAACAGCCCAATCTTATGCTTATCGTTTTATTCCCAAGTAAATGCTTGCTCCCCAGTAAACCATTCTCGTGGTGAAAATGTTAATAAGGCTACTACCTGAGGCTGCTATCCTATGGAAGCGCCACTGAACTCAGTGGGACTTACTTCTGAGTAGAGATGCATAGGATTGGGCTATACAAAAGTGTAGGTGTCTGTTATTTTCTCAGTTGCTCAAGTCTCCTTTAAAGAACCTGATCCCATTCGTGATCTTTGTATATGAACCAGGTGCCTTCCACATTCGTTGGACTTCAAATCCCATCAGTCCCACAAAGCTGGCCAATGATCAGGAATGATGGGAAATGAGTTCCAAAGAAAGAAAGAAAGAAAGAAAGAAAGAAAGAAAGAAAGAAAGGACCCTGGGGGGTTGGAGAAGGTTGCTCAATATAATCGTCCATTTTCAAAATTCTGTCTCTTCGTCCCGCTCTAGCTGTGAGATGGTCAAATGTGATGGACAAAGTCAAGAGAACTGACTTTGGAAAGTGCAGGTGGGGAAGAGAACGGGACTCAGGGATGATGGGAAGGAGCAAGAAGAACGTATGTGTGAGGAATTTCTCTTGTTCCCACCATGAAACATCCTTTAATCCAGTCTATACAATTTTGCTGGCAGTGATTTGCCCCATGTGATTGGCCTGCATTTACACCTACGGGCCAGATGGTGGCAATGTTGACCCATGCAAATGCAGCTCTATTCCATTCCTTTGACTGATGGAAACTTCTATGGGGGTGGGGGTGTCAGTTTTGGACTGGAACCAGATTACCTAAATAACATAAACTAGGAAAGTGAAATTTTAAAATGGAAAACATTTATATTTCTGTTCTGCTTTTGCAAGGTGTCATGATCCTATAGTCTGGCCTTCCCCAACTTGGGTCCCTCCAGATGTTTTGGACTTCAACTCCCATCAGCCCCAACCAACATTTCCAATGGCCAGGAATGCTGGGAGATGTAATCCAAATCATCTGGAGAGCACTAAGCTGGGGAAGGCTGCCATAATCCAAGGAACTGCCCTAGCACAATTAAAATCAGATACATTTTTCCGCTTTCAGTTACAAAACGGCAAGCTATCTAACATTTGCAAAGATGGACATCCTTACTACAGGTCATCACATGCTAACAAGTCAGTCCTCCCCAGGGAAATGGTGCACTTTCCCAAGAAAGCTTCCGGAAGAAGCCCAATAAAGAGAGAATCAGTTGGAAGAAAATTGTGTATTTTGCAAGCTTTGTTTCAACATGTGGAGGGAGCCACCTGCAACTTTTCTCAGTCGCTGGCTCCTTCTTCCTTACTAGTTCCACCAGAAAGTCCCAGTAAAGGGAACAGTGGGAGATTCCACAGCTTTCAGTGACTCCCCTGGACAGAGAAACAAGCAATACAATCCTTGGCTGTCCAGGACATTTCAACAAGGGTCAACTCATGGGCGTAAAGAAACCCAAATGAGTTAAGAGGCCTTATCCAAGACTGCTCTCCAAAAATGCCAGTTCTTCCATGATTTGATGGGTTTCAGTTTGCACCTTTTGGCCCACCACCCACTGGAAGTATTTCACTGCCTCTAGTGTAGAACTCCGCCAAGGAAATGCTGAAAGGAGCACAGTGGAGAAAGAAGACCTCAAAAGAAGGCTTCTCTCCTGACTTCAGCACCCCAAAGCAAGGCACACTGTCCTGCTCCAATGCATGAGCCGACTGCCACAGCAAGCCCAGGCTATTTCAGTTACAGGTCTACTTGTGAGTCACTAGGCCAGCCTTCCATTTGAGGTTGAATGACATGGAGAATGGGCACTGTGGCTGCATTGGAATGCCGGAAGGGCTTGATGAAAACCCATAGGCTAATTGACACCTCGGATGAGAGAGGAAAAATGGAAATTGTACCACCACACACAAAGACACCCCACCACCTTTCAAAGCATCTCTAACCATCTGTGCATGTTGATTTTTGTTGCTGTTGGCGGTGGTGATATGTGGTCACAGCAAAGCAGTAACAATCTGGTGCTCCTCAGATGTCTTAAATGGAAACTCCCACAATCCCTGACCATTGCCAATGTTGGCTGGGGCTGATGTAGCCCAGAACATCTGCATGGCATCAAGTCACCTAACCACACAGTAAACTCTTGATTAATTAAAAAAATGGATCAGAGGGCATTTGGAGTTGACACCTCTAAAGAGTCTGCATTCAAGGACTGCTAGCCACTAAGTACTCTCTCTAAGTAATGACTTCTTCTTTCTGGAGCAGCATCCTTGATTGGGACTGAATATTAAATTGTGTTGTCTCTGGTCTTGTCCACATGTTATAGGGAAGGATAATCCATCCCATGGTATTGAAACCATGAAGTGTTTCACTCCTGGCATGTCAATTGTGCAAGATGAGTAACTGCCCTCTCTTGATTACTCTCTCAGCTGAATTTATCAAAATACAAGTGTTGTGTTTGAGCTACCAGTGGTATTGTCATTAAAGTATGATATATTGTCTAATCTGGGATGTATTGTTTATGTTTTCTAATCTGGGATAGCTCATTCACCCAGATGCAGAAGTGAGTGGGTGATGAACATGCACGTGTGAACTGGCCCTTGTTTCTCTGTTAACGTAAATGTAACTCTTCACATCTAGACACCTTTGTTGCATTCATATGTTACATTATTTCAAGATAACTCCACCATAACATCATAAAATCAGTTGCCTTTTGCCCGGCTAAGTTTCCATGATGATACATCAGCCTTACCGGTAACTGCATTCATTGACAAGGTAGGAATGTATACCAAGTTACCCTATTTACTGTTGGACATTTGTATTCTTCAAATGCAAACTCCTGGCTGTGCTAAAACCTGTGGCATCCAGTTCAATAAAGTCAATATGACCAAAATGTTGTGAATTTCATCATGTCAGTTACACAGTGGTGAAACAGAGCGGAAGCAGAAGCTTTTACAGGGCCTTTTCGGAAGACACCTTAAACCCTCCTGGTTAAGGCTTTTGGTTAAGCAGCAGAGTTTAAGATGTCTTACGTGATGCATTTTGCTAAACCCTGCTCACTCACTGACCACAGTCGGACTGTCTGCAGCAGAGTTAGCAGCTCTAACTGTGGTTTAAAGTTCTGTGTGCAGCAAAACAGCTTGTGCTTAGTGCTAACCCCAGACAACCACAGTTTCACTAACCGCAGAGCCTGAAGTGTCATCTGAACAGGCCCACAGACATCCCTGTGCCTCTTTATACCAAGCCCCATTGAACTTGGGTCGTGAGGGGGATTTACTTCTAAGTAAGCTTGTATAGGATTGGGCTATCTAAATATAAAAGACATTTGAAATGCATCAAACAATGCAAAGCTCCTCGGGCCTTATAATCTAACCTTCTGCGTTAAAAACAAGAACATCAATACTATCCATTACCTCTCCCAAATTACCACACATCCTCCAAGCACAGAATGAGGTACAATATGCCAGAGATGTCTGCCAGACGAGTTTAGTAAAACAGCGCCGGATGGCTTAGGCAAGCAAACTGTTACTGTTGTACTAGCTATTTAGGCCATAGCTAGACCTAAGATTTATCCCTGGATCATCCAGGGGTTAAACCTGTTCACCTAGGTGACACACAGGGGATCCAGTGCTCAGGCAGGGGCGAACCCTGGATGATCCCAGGATAAACCTTAGGTCTAGCTGTGGCCTTGGTTAAGCAAAATCATTCCAGAGTCAGTAGTCAATTTGACCTAAAGGTGTGTTGGGGGGGGGAGGGGACAACTTTTGCCCAACACAAGAGAAGTTGAGAGAAGCCAAACTGTTTCATCATACTCAGAGTCATGCAACACCCTCTTCCTGAAGAAGCACACAGAAGCCAGATCTACACCAAGCAGGATATGACACCTTGAAAATGTTTTGAAAACTGTACAGAGAGTGTGTCCTGGGCAAGACACATTTTCACTTAGCATATTAAAATATTCCCTTTTGTCTCAAATCCCATCTAGGTTGTTGCCATACAGCAGACTTCCCAGTCTAGTGTCCTCCATGTTTTGGATTACAATTCCCAGTGACTGTGGCTGATGGGAGTTGAAATTTTAAACACCTGGAGGACATCAGGGTGGGGAAGGCTGCCATATACAATGCTCCTTAAGAAAATGGGAAGCCTCAATATCTGAAAGAATTAAAGGTGCGAAAAGGTCCTATGACTTCCAGCACTTCTGGCAGGGGAACGCTGGCAGTTGTAGGACTTTTTTTATGCCTAAACATGCATAAGATTGTGCCCTTAATGCTTTTTTAGACCCAATGCCCCACTATTTAGGCACCAGCTTAAAATCCTTGTGTAACCTTAATTACTGATGTATAATGTAGGAGTAGCATGATCACCTCATTCAGATCAACTGAGCATCACAGCAACATGAGCTACCTTTCCAGTGAGCAGTTCTAACACCACCAGTGTGATTTTAACACACTTTCCCATACAATGCTTTTCACGGGACTCAAACATTCTTTATAAATGAAATTCTGTTCACAGCACTCGAAAGGTGCATCCCAGGCTACATAAACTGGATTCATCATCTCTAGTCCTCTGTGTGTGTGTGCTTTTGTGAGTCAGTGTGAAATTGTATATTTGAATCATCAATTTTGATTTTGGTCTGATTCTGGTGATACTGAATGTCATGAGAATTTGAGGACAAATTCATGCAACCACTTTCCCCACCAAGGTTTTCCCAACTCAGGTTAATTCAAAACACGTTACTTCCTCCCCTCCCTGGAACTGGGCTGCTTGTCTCAGCCATTGCTTTGGCTGGCAAAGTCCACATGACTTAACTTTAGAACTGATCTTGCATAGGTTCATTGCATGTCCAAGGGGCCCAGTAGTGGGCAAAAGGTGGGATACAGATAAATTTACTACTACTACTACTACTACTAATAAGTAGCAGCTTAACACACACTGAATATATATAAAATGTAACCAAGAAGTGTTGAACTGTGGCTGGGGCACAAGATGAAGCATGAATGAGGCCGTGCCGATCAGTTCATTAGGTCAGTTCATCTTCAATATGGAAGAAGGGAGCATGAAAATACAGGGATAAATAATCAGTGGAGGCTGGTGGCTTCAATGTCAGTGGGATGGTGAATCCGCTCCAGGTTTCAGTCAGAACCTGTCAGAACTCTAAAGGAGCCTCTGCTGCGAATAATTCCACCAATATGCCCAATTCACTGGAGAACCCATGTTTGGGAGGCTTCAGGACTTCTTGCACAGACTGCCTCACCAACCAGATGTATTTATTTATTTATTTATTTATTGTAAAGGACTTCCTAAAGGCCACATTTAAGAGTAGAACCCTCTTTGGATCATTCACAAGATGAGAACTGCACATCTGCCTTCTATCAAAAGTCATGTGAACTCACCCTTATTCTGGAAACCCCTTGAAGCAGGATTGATTGTGCTTTCATTACTTGATACCCAAATTCGCTGCCTCACAATTCCAAAATAAATGGAATTGTCAATGAAAAGTATGTTGGATGTCTTTTTTAGTGGCAGGATAGTTCTTAATTGTTCAAGTAAGAGGGTTCAGGGCTGAAACTCCCAGAAGTCACACCCCTTGCTTTGAAAGCCCTGGGCTTGTTGTGGGCCTTTGGCCTTTCCAAAACTGAGAGAAATCCTCTGCACATGCTCTGGGGCATTCCCATTCATTGTTTTCACATGATACACATGGTACCAAAAACAGGTTCCAGGGCTGAGTCCTCGCCCTTTATATCTCATTTACATTCTGTTGTAAATTAAATGATTGCATTCACAGTGGGACCTGTAACAAAACATTGCACTATATCTTTAGCCCCTGACAGGATTCCATCCGTCCAGAGCTACAAGCAACCACCCTTCCCCCAACCTGGCACCCTCTGTATGTTTTGGACTACAACTCCCATCAGCTCCAGTCAGCATGGATGATAGGAGTTGTAGTCCAAAGCTCAATGCGTTGTAGCTGGTTTAGCAGTTGTCCCCTTTGTTTGGTTTTGAAAAAGATTTCTTTTTGTACTTCTGCAGACTTCAGAGTTAACCCAAGCATGTTCATACCTTCCCCTTGTTTCTTGGTGGGCTTGTTTTGGCTCTATTTCTGTTGGCACAAGGACGCTGGCACTTGGTATTAGAGGGAGTGATCAGTTATGGAAATGCATGTTTAATTAGAGAGCTAGAAATGAAAGGGACTTGCTTATAACCTCCTGCTTATAAGATCATTTCCCCCTTTCTGAAACTAATAACACAAGCCGATCCTTCATACTCAAAATGCTCCCAAGATATTAAGAGACTGAATGAGGAGAAAGTCAGGCCATAGCTAGACCTAAGGTTTATCCCAGGATTGTCCTGGGGTCAAACCTGTTCATCTAAGTGCCACACCCAGGGCTCAGGCAGGGACGAACCCAGGGGCCGATCTACACCAAGCAGGATATAACACTTTTAAAACAGTATGAAAACTGTATATGTAATGTGTCCTGGGCCTGAACAGTTGTCATAACCCTTATAAACCGTTATAAGCAGTAGTGTAGACCCTGCCCTGGATGATCCTGGGATAAACCTTAGGTCTAGCTACAGCCTCAGTCATTTATACAAGGCACCACACGCGGAGTGATCAAAATACACCAGTAAATAAATAAGCAACTATGGGTCCCCTCCCTACACACCTTGCAAATGAAACGTTTCTTTTCGTCCTGATTCCTCCAAGAAGAGCTTCACAACCAGCGTTAAAAGGAGACGGCTCATGAATCTGACTCTACCCGTCCCCCTTCACCCGCAGGCTGCTATTCATATAAATAATCGCTGGGGGGCAGCAAAGCACCGCAAACCTACAGGACTTACTGTTGTTGCAAAAACGGCGGAAACGAAGGGGGACAACGTGACCCAGCGGCTCTAATTGAGCGCTGCCGCCTCTTCCCTTGGGGCAAGCAGAGCCTCTGGCACGGGCCAGCTGACCCACCCCGCCACATCACACGCAGCCACCGCACCAGCCCGCGAGACATCGGTGATGGCCTCGTCCTCTTCCCCGCCCCGCGCAAACGCGTCCAGCAAGCCGCTAGCCTAAGCCCCCTCGCGCATTCCCCCGCCGCCCCCGTGCCAAGGGAAACCCCACTCTCCTCGCCCCCTTGGTGTGGGGCTCTTTAAGAAACCTTTGCAGCTGAAAGCAAAGCGCCGAGCACGGGAGGGGGGCGGCGACTCCGTGCCGGTTCAGGAGTTCGCGCACACATCCAGCGGCCTCCCCTAGGGTGTCAGGCAAGAAAGCTGCGGAGTCGACAGTTTCACGGGAGGAAGAAGACGATTACGGAGCAGAGCAAACCGCACGCCCCGAGTCAGCGATTTAAAGTGGTTTAAAGACCGCTTGTTTTCCATCTATACGGTAATGGCCAAGGGCTTGTCTGGGAAAGCGAAAGAAAGCAAACGTTGCAACATTGGGGTATTCCTAGAGTTCTCAGCCCCGCCCGCACTAAACCGAATTGAATCAGATCCATACACTTTTCCACAGCTCCAGTGCAGGCTGGTGGCTCCGACTTCGGTAGGGCTGTGAATCCATGCTGGGATTAACTCGGAACCAGCCAGAACTCTACAGGAGTTATCCAAAGTGCTGCTCCCTGTCCCCCAAATGGGTTCAGCACCTTGGATAGCTCCTTTCGCGTTCTGGCTGGTTCCGACTGAAACCCAGCATGGAATCACAGCCCCACCGAAATCGGAGCCCCCAGCCCCCACTGAACCCCTTCCCCACCCGCCACCCCAGCTAAGGCATCGCCTTTGTTTTAAAGGCGGGCAGGCCTTCCTTTCACAACCCGGCACAGGATGGGTGCCCCTCGCTCCAGATCCACACTCCCTATAGATTGCCATTCTCTTTCTTTTGTCAGACTTTAGACACAGCTTTTCCCAATCAGGTATTTCCCAGATATTTTAGGACTGCTGGACCCATCATCCCCACCCTTCATCCCTACATGGTCAGGGATGATTGGAGCTGTAGTTCCCACTTTGGGATCATTTTTATAATGAAAAGCGGGCATTAATAAATTTCATGAATGAAAGAATAAGCCAACATCTGATGGGACCCTAAGTTGTGAAAGGCTGCGAGAGTGCCTCGGGTTTTGTTTGTTTGTTTGTTTGTTTTTTTAAAAGAAGTGATCATCTAGGGACAAATTCTGCCCGGTGAGCCTTCCCTCCAAGCCCGCCTCCGTGAGACAGTGGAGCTCAGACCAGGTTCAAATCTCTGATGTATAGCAGAGCGCAAGCGCCTCGATTCATGATGGCCAGGCTCGCCACTCGTCAGAGCTAGATTAGCGAGAGGAGCCCTGGAGCAAAAAGTAATTTAGGAAGAGATTCTAAGTTGCACCTCAGGTGAGCAACATGTTAACCACGAACATGCGCTTCGAAAGTTCAATCTCCCCCGACCTTTTGTGTCATATACTCGACCCCGTTTTAGCCATAAGCCTGAATTCGATCTGCTCAGTGAGTAATCACATCTGAAAGCTAGTTCAGCCTCTTCCACATCTTAAAGGTGGCAGGATCGCACGTGCGAATGAGCCACCACTGACCATCTATTTCAAACAGAACTGTCATATCATCTCGCCTTATTTGTTGTTTTGCAGCGCACAGTCCATTCACACGTTCAGCTGCAAGTCACCAACAAGGATAATCAAGCGAGGACCAGACACGTGAGAACTGGCCCTAAGTCTCGCATATATCATTCTACAATAACCCATCTAGACCGGTCAAAAGCCAAGCACCTACCAGCCTGCCTCAGCTCAGAAGTCCTCTCCAGCGTAAACGGCGCGAGCTCGTTTCCATCCGAACCCAAACAACTGGCCCTTGTAAAAGAAAAAAAAGACGCCCGGACCTTCTCACGCTGTTGAAATTTGGGGGAATGTTTACGTCCACCCAAGCCAGGCAAAACCCCTCGTTAAATGTCCACCAAGATCCCCCGGGGCGAGCTGAGGGGGCGCGATCCACAACCTCCTATGCCGCTGTCCTTTGCTTTGAAAAGCCCACTGAAGGCACATGGTTAGATAAACAGACAAACAAACTCATTGCTGTGGCTTAACTGGTTTGAGGATCGAGTTTTTTTGGAAAGACCAAGGAGGCTTTTCGAGGTTCAGGCTTAAGATGTCGAGGGAAGGAGAAACAAAAGCAGAGAAAGGGAAAGATGAGAGAACAAGAGAAAACCCAGGCGTGATGTCAATTCTGTCTCCCCCCCCGCCCCGCCCCCTTTTTCTTTCCTGTGAGAAAAACAATGGGATGGTTTGGACCCAATCCAAGAAACAAAAAACGAGTCTTGGCCGAAATGGCTTGGGGATTCCTCCCAGAGATGGAGTGGGAAGGTATTCGCACGACTATTGGGCTTGTTATCAAATCACCTGGTTAAAAGATTTCTTTCAGGATTGGGGGCGGGGGGAGAGCGGAGAAGTTGCTCCCGATCCTTTGTTTCCTGGCGGAAGAGATTCCGGGAAGCTCCGAATGCCCTCAGCCGCTGAGTCCAGGCGCTTTTCCAGAGTGGGCCGTCCTTGCAGTAGGTATTGGGGGTGGGAGTTGCCCTGTTTGTAGAGGGAAATCGCTAATCCGTGTGATGGGATCCTTGCAGGTTTGAAGACGAGAGGAGAGACACGTCTTCCCAAAGTTCCCTCCAGCAAAACACACCAGGCAAGCAAGAGGCTTTAAACACACCCCCACGCACAAGAGAAGGGTTTTCTACCGAAGGAATCCAGATTAGACGGCGATGTCTAAATTCTGTAAAGCTGGCAAAAGGGAGGAGGGCTGGCTGGGGGCGCGTGGTTCTTCGTCTTGGCTCAGATTAGCTGCAGGTTTGGAAAACTCCAGATTTCACCAGATTTGTCATTATCCCGGAATAAAACGTCCCGTTCGGGTGTGGGTGAAGAAGAGCGGAGCGGGGCGCCGCAATTCGAATCCCGGGACCGTCTCGACGAGACAAAGAGAGCGGGGGCTCCGCGGCTGCGATCCTAAGCTGCGCGAGCTCGAGGGCGGTTTCTTGACACCTTTGTAAGCCGCGCTCGCAAACTGAGGGGAGACGGCCGCTTCTTTAGGTCACCAGCCTTTTGCGGCCGGGAAAGGGAGTCCATAGAAATTGGGGAGAAGGGTAGGTTGAGGGGGGGAAGCCAGCTCCTAGGATCCAAAGAGGAGCGAGAGGTACATCCCAGTTCCGCGGCCCTGGCCAGGGCGAGCCGATCTGACGTGGAGCCGCGCTCGCTCGCCCGCCCGCCCGCCTCGGAGTCTTCCCAAAACAAGGCGGAGAAACCTCGGGGGGGGGGAGGCTAATCCGGAGCCTGATCCCGCCCCCTTCGTCCCACGTCGGGAATTGGGCAGCCGCGCCTCCCCAGTCGCAGATCCTCCGCTCTGGGCTCTGACGGGTGCTTTGGATCGCCCGCCAGCTGCTGGATGATGGGCGCCGTCCAAAGAAAACGTTGCGCAACTTAGCCGAGCGCCGAGAGAGCCGTTTCCTGGTGCGCCCGCCCAGAACTTCTCCAAGGCGACCCAGCGCGCCAGGCAGCCTTGGCAGCGGCAGGCAAACAGCGCCGTCGGGTTTTCCATCTCAACCAACCAACCAACCGTCCCTCCCCTCTTCAACCCCCGCCAGCCAAACTTGCCCCGTCGCCTTATTTGCTGCATGTGCGCAACGAAGGCGCGTTTTGGGGAGCGCGTGAAGGACGGAGATCGTGGCAGCGGCTTGGCAGTCACCAAAAGCGATGGTGTGTGTGTGTGTGTGTGTGTGTGTGTGTGTGTGTAGAGATGTGGCCACATCTTTCACCGTACCGACCCACCGAGTTTTTAGTCCAGGTCGAATTGAAAAGCAACGTGCAAGATCGTCCTGGGTTCACCCAAGTGGGACTCTCTGGAGGTTAGGAGAGGCGAGAGAGAGGGGGGGAGGGGGGAGAAGGGGGAAGGAGAGGGAGAGGGGAGAGGGAGAGAGAAAGCCTCCTGGTTTGCAAGCGAAGCCTTTCCTCCTTCCTTACCTTCCTCAACAGCCTCTGAGCTGGTCCCCAACCTCCCAGCATCTGCTAGGCGCAGACTGGATGGTGGAGAAGCCAAGGGTGCTTAGCCGGCTCCCCGGGCCCTTTCCTGTTCCGTGATTCATCTGCAGATTATCCCGCTGTTTAAACACACACACGCACTGCTGCCCTCCCTCCCTGCAAGGGGCTTCACTCCAGATCGGGGCAGGCACGCGCGCACGCCCCTCTCTCCCCGCCTCCGCCCCCCCCAGCAGCCCACCTCTCTCCCGCTGCCCCCCAGTCCTTCTTCCCAGCCCAGCTGCAGGAATGCGGCGCGCGGTGGCCCCTCCGCGCTCCGCCAAATCTGGTTGTCATTAGCGCGGCCCAAAAAAAGCAGGCGTCGTTTTTCCAACAGCGCCGCAGCCTCCCTTCAGACCCGGGCGGGGAGAGCAGCAGGCCGGGCGCACAGACTGCCCCCGCCCGCGCCGCCGCCTGCGCCGGTCGCCCTGCAACAGCGGGGGCCGCCCAGGGAACTCGCCCCGCTGCTAGGCGGGCTGCCGTCTGCTCCTCGCGCTCCTCTAGCCACCCAGCGCTCCTCAATCGTCTCCATCGTCCCATCCAGCTCGATCCCCGATCCGATCCTCGACATTCGCCAGCAAACCTCTCTATCCATCCAATCCGTCCAGCTCAGCCGGATCCCATGATCCGGGTTGCTTCGTTCACACAAAAATAAATAAATAAATAAATAAATAAATAAATAAATAAATAAATAAATAAATAAATAAATAAGAACTTCAAGTAATAATAAAAAAGGCTCCACCTGGGCAAGAATAAGGGTCCATCTCTCCCCCTGGGGAGAGCTGCTCTGCAAACGCCAAACTTTCCTGCAAAGTTTGGCGATCCTCTGCCTTCTTTGAAACGAAGGCTGCACTTGGGAGTAAGCTCCCAGAACGACACACAGGATGCTTCGGCATAAACAGAGCTAGGCTTGGATTGCATAAACTCTTTCCCCCACCGTAGCCCCCATCGCCGCATTTGCCCCTGGTGGTTCCTTATCCCATCCATAGAGACAGAGGATCCGATTTTGAAACGTTTCCGGCAGAGAGACAGAAGAGAGGGAGAGAAGGAAGAAATCCCTTCCCTTACCTTCTCGTGTCTGTGCTAATAATCCGTAATAAAAACACGACAACAAATAAACCCGTAAAACGATTTTCCACAAAGACTCCACGTCTTTTTTTCGATTCTTCCTCCTGCCTTTTTCCTCTCTCTCTCTCTTTCTCTCTGTTTCTGGGATGGCCTCAGAAACAGAGTCCTGTAATTGATTCAATGCTAGAGTCCATCCTGCCCAAACTAATCATTTGCTTCAAGTAAATAGCTGTCAGGAAATGAAGCCCCCCTCCCGCTCTGACTTTTTCATAGTAAGAGTCTCCTCGGTTCCCTTGGCGTCTGGGACTCTCTTGCAAGCCTCTTACGCTGGCAAGGAGTGCGCGGGGGGGGGGGGGGCGGGGGAGGCAAAGCTTCCAGACTTCATCTGGATCGGGGGCGGGGAAGTGTGCCTGTTGGTGATGGGGAGAGGTTGACCATATGGCAGGGGCTGGGAGGAGAGGGGTCATTTGCACTGAAGGGGGTGAATTTATCTCCCCCCCCACCTCTTTCCCAAATGGTCCCAATGTCATGAACGAACACAGTTCCCCCACATCACACAGTCCCCGGGACGGTGGGTCCGCTGCATAAGACTTGGGTCCAACTCTCGCCATGTAAGTTGATGGAGAAAAAGGAATGGCCATGGCCATGGTTGGGTGGGTTAATCGACTCGCTGGTAGACTCGCTGCTGGGTCGAAGCGGGTGGGCACCTCGGCGTACGAAGCTGAGATGGATGTCCGTGTGCTGGTCAGCAGCTCCAGGCGTCTCACGGACACTGAGTTACTACAGAATATTTATGAATGAAAGGGGGGGGGGATCTGGGAAGGGCGCCGGCCCGGGTGGAGGTGGATTGTTTGTTACATTCTGCTTTGGGTGTTTGATTAGCACGGAGTCATAGCAAGAATGGGAAGTTCTTTACCAGGCAGTTCGATCAGGGGAGAAAGTTTGTCGGAGTATGACATTCCAAATAGATCACCGACGTTTGTCTGGAAGGCGAGGGTCCCTGGAGTTTAAGACGGAGGAGGGTACCACGATCTCGTAGCCAGAGAAAAGTTTGATGTCTGGGCAAGAGAGACGCGCTGGGAACTCTTGATGGTGTAGATGTGCGCGTGTGTAAGAGACATATAGGTGCGATCGCGGGAGTAAGAGACTGCTATTTATTTTCTGTCTAGTTCGTAGGAAATGAGGCATAAGACGGGGGTGGGGGTGGGGAGAGCTTCTTGGAACTTCGGAGCTGTTCAGCTTTGGGGGCCAAGGGGGCAGTCGAACTCCAGGAAAGAGAGCAGGGGGCGTTGATCGTATCCATTTCGAGGCGTGCGTTGGGTTTAAAAACAAAAACACGACGACGACAACAACAACAAAATCCCAGAACATCCATTCCAGTGTATAAGTTTTCAAACTTTTCGCCTTTTCCTTTCGAGCTTATTTTTCTCTCTTCCTCGCTTCCGTCCACCGCTTCCCAATTTCTCTGTAGAGATGTTATGGTTTGCTCTTCAAACAAGGGCTTGGTCTGAGATAAGGGGCGTCCGCTACACTCTCCGTGGAGCCGTGGTGGCGTGGCATGAATGTATGGCCGTCCCGTGGACCTCCTCCACAGCAGAATTCAGGAGCGGCGCTGGTGATGGCAGGGAAGCCTTCAGCCCCTTGGAGTGTGCGCACCGCAGGCATAGGATCATTGGTGGCATAAATCGGGGAGAAGGCTTTTTGCTACCCTTGCTCTGCCTACTTGTGCCCACTCATTGTGTGTTATATGGGACTGAAATAAGGGGCAGCTAATTTACTAAAGGCATCTGGCAATTGGAAGGGCGAAATGGACACTGTGTGTGTTGGTGGTGGTGATGGTGGTGGTGTGGGACAGGGTTTTCATGGTCATGTCAAGGATCCCCTTTGGTTGTATTCCCAGCCCTCCTCCTCCCTTCTTTTCTGGGCTCATGTTGCCTGCAGCCTTTATATAGCACTACACGCTCAGCCCTTGCTATTGCTTCCACATGTTTCTCCAGGAAATCTTTGGAGGCAAATCTATGAACAGCAGCCGCTTGTTCGGAATGCTAACAGTGTACCGTATTGCTTGGAAATGAATAGCAGTCTGCAATCGAGCTCCACTCTAAGGAAGAAAAAATCCATATAACTTACCTTTTTAGAGTTTATTGTGGCTGAAAGGCTACTATGGGAAATACAGGTTTATGTTATGGTTGAAGGGGCTGGGCTGGGGGGCTGGGGAGAGAAATCTCATGAAATTGACAAGTTGCAAGGCTGGAGTTAGGAAGTCAATTGCTCCAAAGTCTTGAGTGCTTTGGAATAAGTGATTTGTGGATACCAGCCTTAAAAGCTGGGTACACAAACAAACAACGAGAATCTGCATTAAAACAACAATGACGAGGTTAAATTTAAAGTGCTTTAAAGATCATTAGGGTTGCAATCTTATCCTGAAATAGGCCTCAATGAACTCCGTGGTACTTCTGAATAGACAAATATAGGATTGCGCTGTTAAGAACCTTAAAGCATGCACAGCAAGCGCATCCCATTTAAATAATGTTCAACTACAAGATGCTCCATTGTTAACATCTCTCCTGCTGCAGGAAGGAAACACTACTGGATGCATGGAATCCTTTGTATTTAAACCAATCAGGTCCTACTGATATCAGTGGGATTCATTCCACTCTGGGTCTTTTGGATCGGTCTGGATTTCCTCAATGCGTCTGGGGTGGGTGGGGGTGGAATGGGAAGAGCCATGGGGGAGGTACAGATAAAGCTTGGAGAGTGATAAAGGGGAGTTTTGTTGCAGGACCTATGGTCTGGGCCAGATGTGATGAAGACCAAGCTACTGCTCTGGAAAACAAGGAGAAAAAAGACAGATAAAGAGAGAGGGGAGGGAGGGGAAAACGAGAACGGGAAAGAAAAACATCTTCTGGTTGTAATTACTGCCTCATTTGAATAATGCCTTTGTTGTGATCATTAGCAAGAAGCTAAAAGTTTCCAGGTGGGATCCGGACAGAGGACATCACATCTTCTTTCTGGTGGGGCTACAATTCTGTGATAGATAGATAGATAGATAGATAGATGACGTTGCCCAGCTCAATGTGAGGTCTGCTTCCCCATCAATAATGAGCGTGGATGGGAGATATTACTGACTCAGCACCCTTTCTCCCTCATTGCAGGGAGTGCTAAAGAGAGGCCAAGGAAGCCCTTTGAACCCGCCCTGTTGTTGTAAGATGCTACAAGATTGCTGGACAGAGAAGAGCAGGGGTGCCTGCCTGCCTGCCATCCCTGTGTGGTCCTGAGCTTGGGAACAGGGCGAGAAATCTCTCCCCACCCTGGCCTCCACCCCTTTCCTCCTGACAAGCCTGCCTGTTTATTTTTTTTCTTATCTAGGTAGTTGGGAGTTGACAGAGAGCAGGGAATATTCACACCATATGTGCCCTTGGGTAGAGAGGGCTCTGGCCCCTGTTACCAGAACACAGCTGTCTCTTCGCCATTTGCTGGGAGGGGGAACCCCACTGGGTTGAAGTCAACCCCTCTCCCACTCCTACTCTCCCCCCCTCTCCCGCCCTGCCTATGCCATTGTGCTTCGGAGCCAGCTAACGCTGTTAATGACAGGGTTGTGCTGTGATCAATGAACTGTGGATATTAGCCCAAAAGGGAAAGTGCCACCAGGCGATCTTTCCATCCTGTGTGGAACTTGTCCTCGTAGGCAAGTGGGAAGCCAAGAAAATGCAGCAAAGAGCAATTGGAGCCACTGGCTTGTGTGGTGGTCGGTGGTGGTGGTGGTGGTGGTGGAGGAGGAGGAGGAGGAGGAGGAGGAGGAGGAGGAGGAGGAGACAAGTTTTCCGTGCAGTCCAGCATCTGTTCAAGTTTTCTTTTTAAAGAGAAATCATTGACCTTTCCTTCCCCCTCAAAGTAGTTTGAGGGACATTCAATTTTCATTGAACTAGTTCTTGTTAAGCTTTGTATGATTTGCAACTTCTTCTGAAAAAGGAGTCAAATACCACCTTTTTGATAGATAGAGATAAACTCCTGGCAAAACAAATCGTAACCTGCATGTTAGGGGGAAATGTGTGCACCCGTGTGTATGCAGTCATGAGTGAAGGACAGGAGAGTCTGTTCTGCACTATTCCACCACCCCCTTTTGGAAGGCTACCAGAGCTTAACATAAGAGAACGAGAGTCTTATAGCAAAGTCCTTTTAGTGTAACAATTTGAGTTAATTCTATATGTAGATTGCCAGAATTAATTATTCTACTTTGTGAAAACCAGTTCCGTGTTCCCACTTCCCAGAGAGTGTACACTGGGTGAATCACATGAGTTATGGATAATTATACCTAAAAGCTGATTTGCACGTGCATGCTCATGACATGACTTGATTTCAACCAATGTCCTGGTGACTCTTGGCTGAACGTGTGGATTGACATCCCACTAAAAAACTTTGAGGTTGAGTTGATGTGTGTAAGTGTTATGAAAATTATTTCTGTGGTATTTTTTGTTCTGTGATGGTTCATTCACACATGCATGTCTTGGTGAACCCATCAAGTGAAGGGCACCCACGCGTGAACCGGTCTAACAATCTATGCACATGTTGCACACAAATTCTTACATCCAAGTGACTTTCCTGAGAAAATGTATTTTTTCTTTATTTGAAGCTGCGCTACTTGGTTCTTCTGTCCCCTTGCCATTCAAGTATGAACTAATACGTCCAGATAATTAATGATGAATTCCTGCATCTAATTTTGAATGTATATTAATCAGACCTGAACCATGGTGGAAGAGAATAGACTGATGCTGACTGATTGCTTTAACAGCCTAAAATATATCTTCTGATTTGAAATGTGTATGTTTGCCTGATCCCATAAAATGTATTTTCCTAAATATTGTGTTTAGTGTAGAGAGACTGTTTTCTTCAAGAAAAACCTCCAGTATGTTGTCTATATAAAGACATTGTAGCCTTGGTTCTAATTGGTGAATTACTGTATAATACTGTAATCCTATAAACATTCACCTGGAAGTGAGCTCCGTTGGACTCAATGGGGCTGACTTCTGAGTTGAACAAGCACAGGATTGTGCAGCTAATCGATGAGAAACAAGGCATGGACTAGTACCTGACCTTAACTACTAGAACAAGGAACTTATTTGGAAATGTTGGAATGGAACTTGCTTGGTATGTACAGCCAAAATAATGCACTTGGGATCGCAGCTGAAATCTCTTCAATCGCTTGACAGATCTAATTCATATCTTTTCCCCCAAGTGCCTTCATTATGGCAAGGTTCATTTTCTTAGCTCTTATTTTTTAAAAAAATCTTTTCGGTGGTGTGTGTTTTTTAGAAAGGTTGTAAGGGCTAAGAAGCCCACTAGATTTTAATAGATTGAGCTACAGCCATACATTTGTAAGGAGGGTTTGAGTTTTAAACCTGAGGTTTAAGTTCTTCGGATTTTTGGCAGACTTCTACCTTTCTAAACCCCAAAGAGCACATCAAATCAAAAGTCTGCTTAGTCCAGCAATTGGTATCCAAAAAGCAAGCAGCAAGAGATAGATACCCTCGGGAAGATCACAAATTGGGACGGATGAAAATATACTTCAGAACTGGTCACAACAGTGGAGGCTGGTGGCTCGGTTGTCAGTAGGGATGTGAAACTGCTCTGGGTTTTGGGGATTGGCTTTAGCTCCTTTAGAGTTCTGACTGAAACCCACATGGGATTCACAGCCCCATTGACATCGGAGTCACCAGCCTCCACTGGCTCACAACAACCAAATCTAATGGCTGAGATAAGGCTGCATGGATGCAGATTTAGTAGACCGGTGTGTTTGTATGTGAATCTTGGGCCATAGCTAGACCTGAGGTTTATCCCTGGATCATCCAGGAGTCAAACCTGTTCATCTAGGTGACACACAGAGGATCCAGTGCTCAGGCAGGGGCGAACCCTGGATGATCCCAGGATAAACCTTAGGTCTAGCTATGGCCTTGGAATTGGTTATATAAGTCTACTCTAGAGGAGTACTCTTCAGGATGGCAGGAGGTGACTTTCAGGTTCATTCCCGAACCCAGCCTTTAATGGAATTGTTTTATATGTTATTGTAAAGCGCCTCGATGCCAGAAATGGTGAGGCGGCGCTATAAAAATGCTTTAAATAAATAAATAAATAAATAATATTTACAGGCTTCCTCCTCCAGAATGCAATGTGCTATCATGTCTCAAAAGTTCTCGTTAATTCGGTGGTTTAGTTTTTATTAACTCAGATCTACACCAAGCAGGATACGACACTTTGAAAACGGTTTCAAAACTGCATATGCCGTGTGTCCTGAGTCCCAACAGTTGTCACTACCATTATAAACCGTTTTAAACCAGTAGTGTAGATCCTGCCAGGTGGGAAGTCACATAACTCAGGGGATGCTGGAAGTGGGGAATGTAGCATTTGAGCTCAGTCTTCCGGGCTCGAATTATTGGGGAGGGGAGGTAGCGCCTCAAGTTCCCCCCTTGACTCGTCCCCCCAGTTTTAGCCAAATTGTGCCTGCCCCCCCCAAACAACAATAAAACCAGTAGCGAAAGAGGGGGGGGTCACAAAAGGTAAGAGACGCCGCCTCGTCCCTTTCTGTAATACAAGCGTTCTCATTCTCTCTGCTTTTCAAATTCCCGCCCTTTTTTTTTTTTTGCCTCGCGTGGCATCGCTGCGTGAGGGGGAAAGCGCTCCAAAACATTTGCAAGCTGAGTCCCTTCACTCAGACAGTTTCTCCTCACAGACCGTTTACATGACAGCAACAGGAAGGTGACAGGAGATTTGTGTGTCCCCCCCCCCCAAATAATAATAAAAATAAAACAAATAAACCCGTTTTCAATTAGGTTGATGCCGCTTCTGTCTCCTCTCGCTCCGCGTCCACGTATAGCAGAGAGAGGAAGACGCAATTTGCGCGAGGAAACACTCCAGAGAAGCAAGCCACTTGTTCCCCACCCTCACATCGTTTCTTGAACGCTACAACCAGTTTCTGGATCCGTATGGACGTGATCGAGGGGTTGAGGCAGTGGAGGCTGGCGGTTTCTATTTCGGTGGCGCTGCGAATCCATTCTGGGTTTCAGTCAGAAACATCCAGAACTCTACCGTAGCTATCCAAGGCGTTGAAGCCCAATCCCCAAAAGAGATCCAGCACTTTGGAGTGTTCCTTTAGAGTTCTGGTTGATTCTGACTGAAACCCAGAATGGATTCGTAGCCCCACCGAAATCGGAGCCGCTAGCCTCCATTGGACTGAGGTGTGGGAAAGAAGAAACCCACACTGAGGCAGGGAAGAATGAAGGCAAGCAGCAGGTTCCTTTCCGTGGCTGCTCATTACATTTTCTGCTCTTTGCTGGGTCTAGACTCAGACTTTAACCAACACCCCCCCCCCCTTCAGCCCTGTTTGTCCTCAATTCAGACACAGAAATACGTCCCTTCCCCGCCCCGCCCCGCCCCAGGAGTGAAATGAGCACATCTGAGGCTGCCTCTGAATAGTTTGTTAATTTCGTCCCCTTCTGTTTTGACTGCAGCAAGGGAGGCGTTGCTGTTGTGGAGTCTGTGGGGCTGGCCTTTGCTTCGGAGCCCTTTCCCCTCCCCTCGCTCTCACCTCCCTGACACCATCGATTAATTTTTATGAACGTGTTTAATTTGTAAATGGGGGAATGGGAGGGTGGTGCGGGGAGCCGGTGAAAGAGGGTGGGACGACCCCCGCCGCCCTTGCAGACGAGTCCTTGAGGCGGGCTGGAGTCTTTTGTCTTGCTCCGTGGAAGGTCTGGCTTCAATTATGGTGGCCCATGTTTATGCACTTTCCCCCCTTCCTTCAGAAAATAGACTTGCGCTCTCTGATTTCATCTGAAACCCTTCTTGCTGCCAGTCTGAGTCTGCTCTACCTTCTGGAATGTCGCCACTGCCACCCCCAACTGGCTGCTTTTTAATGTCTGGGACTTGAATTCGCCTCCTCCAAGCGGCCTTGAGTACCAGTCTCCTGAGGCCTTGCCATAATCTATTTTAGAGCAATTCATGAAGATCTTATGGTCTTCCTTAACCCTTTCCCCCAAAGTTGCCCCATAACTGTGGTGCATAAGATTGTTGGGGGGGAGGGAAAGGTGGGCGCATACCTTCAAAACTTTAAATCTAAACTAAAGATGTTTACAAGAGGCTCCATTACTTCCCTGAAGCTAAGTGGTCTTACAGAAAGGTGTGAAAGCCTTCTTCACTCCTTGCAAACATCAAAGAGAAAGGCAGAGAGAGGCTTTCCTAATTGATTTCTTGTAATCACAACGAACCCACCTAGCAGCACGTTCATCCTTTCCTAGTAGCAGGAAATGGCTTGGAGATTTCTTCTTTGATCCAGCGCCAAAAACCTTTCTTTTCCAAAGAAGAGCAGGTGAGGTGGGAAGAGAGAGCACTAATCTCATTCTATAAGAGTTTTCCAGCTAGAAGCTGAGGATAACCCCACACATTCATTTTGCAGAAACAGAGAGCAAGAAAGAGGTGAGACACAGTTATTGGATTGAACTAGGGCCAGCTTTATCAAACAACAACATCTGCAAGTGGATGTCAGTGCAGGATCTAACCAATTCTTCAGGCAACTAGCATCATGGGTATTGGGCGAGACCACTCTGGACTCAGGGAAGGTGGGCACAATTTCCTTGCTTCCCCAGTGCTATACTTTGAATGTTTTTAATTTTTGTGGACCGCCCAGAGAGCTCCGGCTATTGGGTGGTATAGAAATGTAATAAATAAATAAATAAATAAATAAATACACCTTCTTGGAAAGAAAGGAAGCCTTCCCGAGTGAGTGAGCCGAGTCCACTCCCCAAAATGAAATGTATCTTGCCCCTGGGTCTCAGAGCTCTGAATAGCAAGACTCAGGAAACAACATTCATCTCTGGCTGCTCACCTGCCCTATTCCTTTCCTGGCTTTTCCTACACTTAGGCCACAGCTGGACCTGTTTATCCTGGGCTCATCCAAGGTTCACCCCTGCCTGAGCACTGTATCCTCTGTGTGTCACCTAGATGAACAGGTTTGACCCCTGGACGATCCAGGGATAAACCTTAGGTCTAGCTATGGCCTTAGTTGCCAAGGGAAATGTGACCAATTTACCTAACATAACATGTAATCCCGTATTAACTTCAGTGCAGGGTAGGTGAAAAAGCAGTCACCCTGGCTAATCTAGTAACAAGCCAAAAAATTCTACTTGGTCCTGAAGGGCAACCTGCACTGAAAAGAGGGGTGGGTAGGGGCCATAAAATGGCAAAGAGGCCCAGGCCCAAGCCCCATGCTATGTGTGCTCAAGCATAAATTGCAGTGCCTCTCCTTCCTACCATTTTGTCCATCCCCTTCCCCTCCCTCTGTTACCTCCCCTGTGCCAAAATTTAGATTACAAACCCTTTGGTATATAATCTAAATATCTGCAAATATGCCAGGTGAAGCTGGTGCAGAGGAATGGGATTAGAAATATACTGGGTCATTTGGACTGAGCAGCCACATATACATACACCAGAATATTGTTGTCAGTGGTAAAGTAGGTGGGAAGTTGTAATTATTATTTGTTATCATAGGAGCTGTAAATGGCAGCAGCAGCACTTGTTGTGTTCACAAACATGCAAATACAGGCACTGCACACAGTGTTAGCAGTGGGTCAGTGGATGGGAGAGGTGGCCTCATGCCATGCTGTTCCTAGTCAACCAAATAAAATCTATTCTAATGTGCAACCTCCAGAAACTAAATTCACAAACAGTTCTGTATATCTAGAAAGTGTGCATGTTCTTTCAACAGCATCACTTGTGGTCTAATAAAAGGTAGAACCTGACCTCACTTTATGCATCTTACATTCCATGGAACAAACATGACATGGTCACAGCTCTCTGTATTGCAGAGAGAAGGAGATGGCTGGAGAAGGAGAGTGTGTTATAAGCAGGCCTCTCTTTTACAGAACGATGTCATTAATCCCATTGTTTTGTTGTTTATATACGGTAGAAAGTGCTATCTATATGCATTATACATGTAAACAAGAAAACAGGTTCTTGCTGCAAACTTTGGCACAGGGGAGGCAACAGAAGGAGGGGAAGGGAATGGACAAGACAGCAAATGCTCCTGATCCGTCAGGGATGCTTTAGGGTGGATTCCTGCATTGAGCAGGGGGTTGGACTTGATGGCCTTGCAGGCCCCTTCCAACTCTGCTATTCTATGATTCTATGATCTCTTTCCTTATGTCTCCTATCTTTTTAGCTTGTGAGCCTGAGGGCAGAGACTGATTCTTGTAAGCCAAATAAAAATGCTTCAAATAAACAAATAACAAACAGGAAGGATATGCACTCAGTTCCATTTCATACATTTAGTCTGAAGGGGCTCCCAGACAGAGCTCCTAGTTATCAATCAAAAGGCTTTGTGTGTAGCTTTTCTGTCTTTTCCCTCCTAAATGGATTTTCAGTGGTAAGGGGGGGGGGATGGAAAAAGCATTGAGAAAACCGAGGTAAGGTTGCAAGTGGAAGACATTGTTGTTTGGACATACAACCCTAGAATTCTATAAATGATGCAAGGCGATGGACGACATGATAAAAGCTTCATCTGAAAGCACCTTTAGTTTCAGTAAACTGGCATGAGGATCAGGGACTTGTGCCAAAGGCTTCATGGGGAAAGGTGGGCTTTGAGCACCTTAGAAAGTGTCTCAGACCATTTTACATTTGTGAATCCAACCCTTTCCCTTTGTGCTGTCCTTGTATCTTTGGCACAGGGGAGGCAACAGAAGGAGGGGAAGTTTTTATACTGTTTATGTTTTTGATGGTTTTAAAATTTGTATACTTTTTAATGCTCATTGTTTTTAACTTTTGTAAACCTCCCAGAGAGCTTCAGCTTTGGGGCAGTATATAAATGTAATAAATCAAATCAAATCAAATCTGTTTCTCTCACCTTCCTTTGGCACTGCTTCTATTCCCTACCTTTACTGTCACCACTGTTGCCATCGGCTTGCTTTTTACTGGTCTGCAGTGGGGAGGAGAATAAATACCTTTTATTTATGAGACAGATGCAGGAAACTAGTTTCTGCAATGGCTCTGTTCATGGCTGTGATATTGACATTATGTAAAAGAGCAGGATTTGTTATGTAAAAGTTGAAGCTAGGGAAGTTGGAAATTGTTATCAGCTGCAATGTACTAACAACCTTTTTCTCTTGTAAGTTCCCAGTTCCTTTAATACAGGGGTGCAAAACCCTTTTCAGCCCAAGGGTAGAATTCCAGGGGCTGCAATGCAATGGTGGATGGGCCAAAGGCAAAAGGGGCAGGGCCAAAATACCAGCATATTTTAGCTTAAAGCTCTTTCTGCCATTAAGTAGGGCCTAATCTACAGCTGGATCTACACTACTGCTTTAAAGCGCTTTGTAACAGTTTTGACAACTGCATATGGAGTGTGTCCTGGGCCCCAAGAGTTGTCAAAACTGTTATAAAGTGCTTTAAAGCAGTAGTGTAGATCCTGCCCAGGATATCACACTATGAAAGCAGTATATAAAAGGCAGGAGCCACACCAAGCACAATATAGCACTGTGAAAGCTTTATATGGTATGCGTCAATGGGCCCCAACAGTTGTCAGTGCACTTCAATACCGTTTTAAAGCAGTAGTGTGGCTCCTGCCTTTTATATACCACTTTCATAGTGCAATATCCTGCTTGGAGTAAATAAGTCTTAGGAGAGTCATGCCAACCTTTTTGAATCGGGGTGGTGGTGGAGAGGGGGGAGACTGCACAAATGCTGGGAAACCACCAATCTGGTTTGAAGGAATGGGTGGGGCCAAGAGAAAGGGACGTTGCTATCTGGGGAACCCTGGAAGGCCAGACTGCGACTGCAGGGGGGCTGGATTTGGCTGCTGTACTTGAGGTTCTGCACCCTTGGTTTATTAGCTGCACTGGTTGTATAAACTTCACAAACGATATTTCTGAATGACACACAGCTCCTTAAAGTACTGAAACCCACCCTTAGCCTTGCCATACAGCAGGGTGAAGCAAATTGCTTCAGGCAGCACCATTGTTGAGGGATAGATTCATTGGTGCAACACTTTTTTTTATAATGTTAACCCTAGTATGTGTATATGTGTGTTTGGGGTCTGCTTCAAGTAACAAAATGCCTTCAGCTGGCATTGTAGGAGCCTTGCCAGGTAAAAGGATGATGAATCTATCTAAAGATTAGGAGCTACCCTAGTTATCTCTGTGCGTGTGTGTGTGTGTTGAGTCATTTGCCCTTTATCTGGGCCAGGCCTGATATTAAAATGGGAAGCAGTAAATATCACTTCAGTTTTTAGATTCTAAGCAACTACTTTTATCATTCTGGACAGAAAGAGCTGATAAGAGCAACTTTGTTGACTGCAGAATTCTCCATAACCTGCAGAGAAGCAGGAACTGTGGAAAAGAGGGGCAGTCTTGCTGAGAATAATTACAGCATGGGTACGATAGATACAACCCTACAGTAGTTACCACAGAAGTTATTTTAGGTGGGGATAATTTTCATGACTCCAGAAGAACGAAGATGACCTTCTTCAACAAAACACAATTGATATCACATTTATTTTGATTTTCACAATTTTCATTCCAAAGAGTGCCTAAGAGTTCCAGGCACACCCTGTGAGGATAAGGGAGTGTCCTTAATCTCTTTTTCTTTTGACACTATATTTTTTGCAGGGCAGATACAGGGATGCTTGTTCTGACAGGATAAACAATGAGAAGAGCATGTAAGTGAAGCTCCAAATCTTGCTCTTCCCACAGACACTAAAAAAAACCTCCATTGTGGAGACAAAAGAACAGAGAAGCGAGAACAGCACCAGATCTCAAGCATCATCTGGACTAAGTCTGACAAGGTTAGGCAGCTCTTTTGCTGACGTGCTCACATGGATGGTTGCTTTGGCTTCTTGTTTTTCTTCTAATAGCACCAGCCTACTCATTCTGTTTGTTCAACATAATTTGGCTCTGAATAGCAAGGCTCCAGTGAGGGGAGGGAGGGAAGTGAGAACTGAGCTAGAGACAAAAGAAGTTAAAGACTAGTTGTTCCCACCCCTTCCCTCCCTTTCCCTTTGTTTTACTCCCAACATTGCTGTTTAACTTAAGGTAATTGATTATGTTCTTTGCTAGTTTTACTGTGGCCACTGTTGCAACCTCAAGATATTTTCTTCGTCCTTATTGTTTTCATAGTTGCTTTCTTTGGCTCTTCATGTTAAAGATTGGTTTCTTCCTTCCTTTCCCCAAACAGTCTTCAAGAAAGTTAAACATGGTCATTTCCCCCCCCCCTTGGAAACAAGTTTAGTTTTTATTCTAGAGCCCTGGGGTTTGAGTCTTCTGGCATCAAATTGCCTCTGGCCATTAAGCAGACCCAGCAACTCTGCTTTGGAATGCAGTCATCATGGAGCCAAATGCTTTATGTTATCACTATGGCTCTGAGTATGCACATAAGCACACAGAGATGTGCTTGCATGCATGCAAAGGTTGGCAATAGGCCCTGGTCTACTAAAAACCTACTAAAAGGGGTTTGCACATATACCTCCTTTAAATAGTTTAAGCTATTGTAACGGACAAGATGTGGGCTAGTAAAAATTTAATCTTTTTAATACTATAATAAGCTGTATTCTCACAATGTTGTTTGGTGCTCCCCATTCCCAGAGCAACAGGAAGTTCCAAGCACCTGTAAAGGGTCAATTTCCTTTCAAGGAGAAAGACTGTGGAGGTTGAAGTCTTGTGGTGTTTTTGTAATTAGAAATATGCAGGTTGAGAAGATGGGAAGTAAGTAGGCACACAAGTAGGCCGTGCAGGCCCCAAAATATCAACAATCCAGTACCCAATCTAGTACTCTAAAATCCTCAAAAGCCATCTGGTCCAAATTCAAGCTGATCCTTCTCCTTTTCCAGCCAGACTGAATTGTATAGAAATTGTTCCTTTCAGCCTCAAGCAGTGGAGGGATGTGTGGCTTGAGGTGCCTTCTACAATGGGTTTTTAGATAAAGGTTAATAAACAAGATTGTTGGGATCGGATACAACGGCATGCCTAACGGATGCAGTGATGACTTGCTACCTTGGACAAGAACAGCAGATAGTAAACTTGACACAAAATATCCCTATGATATCTCAGCTTGGCTGCTTCATCGTCGCTTGAAGCTTAACATGGCAAAGACTGAATTGCTTGTTTTTCCTCCTAAACCTTCTCCTCATCTCTCATTCTCTCTTACTGTCAATGATGTTACGCTTACTCCGGTCAAGGAAGCTCGTAGCCTTGGCTTTATCTTCGACTCCTCGCTCTCCTTTATTCCTCATATTGAGGCAGTAGCTAAATCTTGTCGATTTTTCCTGTATAATATTGCCAGGATTCGATCATTTTTGTCTGTCTCTTCTGCCAAGACGCTTGTTCATGCACTGGTTATTTCACGGTTGGACTACTGCAACCTTCTTCTCTCTGGCCTTCCTTCTTCTCACATCAGTCCGTTGGTTTCTGTTCACCACTCTGCCACAAAGATCATCTTCTTAGCTCGCCGCTCCGACCATGTTACTCCGCTTCTGAAATCTCTTCATTGGCTTCCAATTCACTTCAGAATCCAATATAAACTTCTCTTGTTAACCTTCAAAGCTTTTCACGGTCTAGCTCCTTCCTATCTTTCCTCTCTCATCTCACACTATTGCCCCGCTCGTGCTCTTCGCTCCTCTGATGCCATGTTTCTCGCCTGCCCAAGGGCCTCTACTTCCCTTGCTCGGCTTCATCCATTTTCGTCTGCTGCCCCTTATGCCTGGAACGCTCTTCCAGAACATTTGAGAACTACAAGTTCAACCGCAGCTTTTAAAGCTCAGCTAAAAACTTTTCTTTTTCCTAAAGCTTTTAAAACTTGATGTTGTGCAGACTTCTACTGTTACTTTCTACTGTTAGTTTTTCCCTACCCTGTGCCTGCTTACCCTTCCCTGTACCTGTTTGCATTCTCTTCCCCTCCTTATTGTTTTACTATGATTTTATTAGATTGTAAGCCTATGCGGCAGGGTCTTGCTATTTACTGTTTTACTCTGTACAGCACCATGTACATTGATGGTGCTATATAAATAAATAAATAATAATAATAATAATAAAGCCATATCTATTGACTCCACTACTAGTTGGGTAGTGAGAAGAACTTAGGAAGGCAAGACTCTTTTTTTGGCATGGCACAATATAATGTCATATCCCATAGTAATAGTTTGTGTGTGTGTGTGTGTGTGTGTTTCTGTCTTAATACACACTAGTGTTTTATTACTTTCGGTTCTTAAAGATTGTAAAAGCAGTTTCTTTAATCTTTTCATGAGGCATGAAGAAAGATTTACATGTACAGTATAGAGTGTTTGTGCTCATGCAGTGTTTGGAGCAGTGTTCTTAATGCTGTTTTACTGAATGTAGACACAGGCCTTAGCTAGACCTACCTTTTAGCACAGGACGGAGGAGGGAAGATCTCGCGATGTGTTTTTTGCGAGATCCCTCCTCTGTTTACATGTGATGCATGACGACCTCAGAAGTAGAGGGGTTGCACCCACCATTTTTTTTATTATTAAAGGGCCAGCAGCACACAAATGCTCGTGTACAAAAGGTAAGTTTTTTTTAAAAAAATTTAAATTATTTCTCCCACTCCCCCCCTACCCCCGATGGGTGCAGTGTTCCTGAGGAGCACAGCACTCAGTGCACAGCTCTGGCTCCTCGCGAGGAATCGCAAGGAGCCGGGTCAACCCGTGGTGCCTGGCCACATGTTCTGGGGCTAAAGGGGAGGGCATGGGCAAGATCCCGGGGCAAGGGAGGGATCATCCCTCCCTGATCCCAGGATCCCCTGTGTGTCATGTGGATGCACAGGGATGATCCCAGGGATCATCCCGGGATTTCGCCCCATCTAGCTATGGCCACAGTTTTATTTTGAATTTAAATTTTCATTTTCTTAGGATATGGCCCAAAAAAAGCCCCAAATCTACCACTATTACTTAATTGTAATTATTTTGAGAAGGCTTCTTCAACTTTTGAGAACTTTAAGCTTCATAAATCAAATATCTAAGGCTGGTGCTCCATTGATCATAACATTCATATCAACAGCAAAAGTTCTCAAGCTGTAGAAACCAAAGGATTACTTAACTTCAGTACAGGCTTGGTTTAACTTGGAGAAGACTTATAATGCAATCCTCTACAGGTATACTTATTAGTAAGTCCTATTGAGTTCAGTGGGGCCTGCTCCTAGGTAAGTGGATAAAGGGTTACAGCCTAGTCACTATTGCAATAAAGAAACCATAAAATCAACATAGATCAGGTTTGCACAATACCATGTTGTGCTAATGGTATTGATTCAAAAATATTAATTCCAGATCATAGTTATATGATTATTGTTTAATATCCTTATACCCTTACTCTCAACTTGTAAATGATGCTTAAGACATTTGCTCAAGTTCTGGCAGGAGGTCTCTGGTACCTACTCTCTCTGGTGGAGAAAAGGCCAGAAAGCTCAATGTTCTGTAAATATATCAGACAGAAAGATGTAGGCCAGCACACTGCACATGTGTATGAATAACAGCCAAATAATGTCCCTAAGGTAAACAGAGAGGTATTGGATACAAAAGCCCTCCAGGTGGTTTTGAGCAGGGGACATTAAATCCTAATGATCTGGGATGAATTGTTAGTCAACTAAAGGATTATTAATATCCTCTGCGCTGCAAAGAATTCCAAATGTCACTGCACAAACATCTGTTAGATGATGGAGAGGAGGGGGAGGGAGGAGAGACTTCCTCTGCAGACTGTGCTGCTGGCTATATTATATTGCGCAATGTGGGTTGGGTTTAGTTGTTGTTGAAATAGTTTGGTTTGCTATGGCGCTGTTTGTGAACAACTTAGAAGAAGCCTGTCTGCAGTTTCATTAAAAACACGTATACACATACCACTGCCACCATTAGCATCACACAGCAGCACCCGACTGCCTCTTGCATAGTGTGCAAGAGCTAATAACAAATAAAATGTGGAGAGGTTTAAACAATTGCAGAGCAATATATATATTTTTAATACCCCGATAGCCTTTAGTTCAGCCACATGGGGGCACTCGAGTCCAAGTGAGCACAACAAAATTAGTTCAAGGCAGCTTGGCAGGAGTCCAAACAAAATCAGTTGAATTGTGGACAAGGTATTCGAATTTCACGTCTGTACAAACGGAGCTCAGAATAAATGGAGTATTTGTGTGTGTGCTGCCACTGCTTACTTTATACAATGAAAAAATACATCTCTTGCTTTAAAAACTCCACTCAAACCTCCCTATGATGGTAAATGTCTCTCATCTCCAGCCAATTCTATTTTATGAACATGTTCTATTTACTGCCCCAAAGAACACTGTTGATTTTAGTTAACCTCTGTATTGTAAGTATTATGAATTGGAGAATGTCTCTGGGGTGAAACAGACACAATTACTTCCAAATGTGGCCCAGTCCTTCCCAAGTGCTCTGATCTACACCAACATTACAGAGCGCAGTTCTATTTTTCCAACTAAAAATACCCTGTAAAATGCTAATAACAGGAGCTGCTAGGCAAGCACGTGGACTATCTTGTGTAACTTATGACCTGCCAACTCAAATGCATTGAGAAACCTCCTGGTTTTATTATTAGGCCTGGGATTTCTTCAGCTATTGGGTGGTATAGAAATGTAATAAATAAATAAATAAATAAATAAATAAATAAATAAATAAATACAATAAGCATCAAATAGCCCCAAGACATGGCTGGTGGGCTGCATCTGCCTTGATGGAACACAACTTCCATCACAACCTAAATAAGGTTATGGGAGATTGCGTAGTATTGGTGCTGAATTAAATTGGGCAGAGGGGGAGGTGTTTTCTTTTTTAAAAAAAAAATATTCAGGAGCTCTAATACAATGGAATGCAACAGTAGCCTTATTCAAAAAACATTCCCATGTGGAACTGCAAAAACCGTTCTGAAGTTATTAATGTCACTGGCATATAACACTGGATCTGCCAGAGCAATAGAATTTTGCTTGTGCAAAATCCAATGGACAGCAGCCATTTGTAAATATAAGGGCCAAGCACCTTCTTCTCCTGACAGATAAGTAGTCCCACAGGCTACTTGCACCTGTCAGTGTTTCCTAATTGCTCTTTGCCCTACGTGGCCACCACTTCTGAAGGTCCTGCTAAGTTCTTTTCCATATGTTTAACTTTTTTCTTCATCATCTCAGTCTGTCCCAATATTGACTCAGGACAGTTGAGAGTTTAAAATAACTCGTTGTATTGTGGCTTGTACTCTGGCAGATCCATTGCCTAGCTTGGCTTCCAGATCTTGGAATGGTAACATTAGTTTAAGCAGTTTTTTAATTAATTAATTAATTAAATGCTGTAGGGGGAAAATGCAGTTTCCTAGTGTAAGCAACAATTCTGAAAACTGAAAAAAGCAGAGTGTTTACATTTCATCTTCTTATATAAATTACCATGAATTGGTTGTGTGTAACAAAAGGCTTTCAATGATTGTTTTGCTAAGAATCTTTCCTAATTTTGAATGGAAATTAGACCTTGACTAGCTAAACAATTCATCAGGTTTTGTTCAAGTTAATTCTGGACAAGAGTGCAGGGGTGGGCGTTGCATGTTTGAATGCATCTCCATGAAAAAAGAAAAGAAATCTAACAGAAAACTAACATGAGAGAGATCAGAACAGATTAGAATCCTTCTTGTTAATATCTAGCTTATTATGTGGAGGAAATGTTTTAGATATTAATAAGCATTCATTCATATATTATCCCCCTGCCAAAGGAAGTGAGGGCCTTCTCTGCTGTGGCACCCTGACTGTGAAATGAGCTCCATAGAGAGGTTCACCTGACACCTATGCTATATTCTTTTCAACACCAGATGAAGACCTTCTTATTCTCCCAGTATTTTAACAGTCTTTTAACCTTGCTATTTTAAATCTGTATTTTAAATCTGTATTTTAAATCTGTATAAATTTCTGCATTGCTGCTCAGTTTTACCCTAGTTGTGCTTTTATATGGTATTTTTACTGTGTTTTTATACTGTTGTTTTATGCTTTGATTCATGTCTGATGGTTTTAACTTTTGTGAACTGCCCAGAGAGCTTCAGCTATTGGGCAGTATAGAAATGCAATAAATAAATAATCTCAGTCTATGAACCAGTTTTATCTTCATCTGTTTGTCTAAGCTGCTCCTTAAAAAGCCCAAATCATTACAGAGAGCATTCCTCCTCCTCCTCCTCCTTCCCATCCATAGAGCCCTACTCACCTTCTGTGATGTACCAAGTCAAGACATGTTGTAGAAAATGAATCCTGATATTTGTTTGGATTCAAAGGGTATCTCTAGGTAACCCAGCTAGTACACAGAAAGATCTCTTTTAAAATAGACATCATTTTCCAAAGCCATTAATGTTGGGTTCTGTCAGAATATGACTGAGTGTGAGTTTCACAGCTACATTAAATCAGGAGCCAAAAGGTCCAAACTCTGTCAACTAGAGAAGAGCTGGATTAAGACAGCCAGGCTTAAGAAAGGCATATTTCAAGTTGTGCAAGCATACACATTCAAACTTGCTTTTTTCATTCATAAAGTAAAAATGGGAAAGCTATGCATTTGTGTCTTATATTTGTTCAGAAGTATTATTATTATTATTTATTTATTTATTTATTTATTTATATGGCACCATCAATGTACATGGTGCTGTACAGAGTAAAACAGTAAAACAGTAAATAGCAAGACCCTGCCGCATAGGCTTACATTCTAATTAAATCATGGTAAAACAATAAGGAGGGGAAGAGAATGCAAACAGGCACAGGGTAGGGTAAGACTAACAGTATAAAGTCCAAACAACATCAAGTTTTAAAAGCTTTAGGAAAGAGAAAGGTTTTTAGCTGAGCTTTAAAAGCTGCGATTGAGCTTGTAGATCTCAAATGTTCTGGAAGAGTGTTCCAGGCGTAAGGGCAGCAGAAGAAAATGGACGAAGCCGAGCAAGGAAGTAGAGACCCTTGGGCAGGCGAGAAACATGGCATCAGAGGAGCGAAGAGCACGAGTGGGGCAATAGTGTGAGATGAGAGAGGAGAGATAGGAAGGAGCTAGACCGTGAAAAGCTTTGAAGGTCAACAGGAGAAGTTTATATTGGATTCTGAAGTGAATTGGAAGCCAATGAAGAGATTTCAGAAGTGGAGTAACATGGTCAGAGCGGCGAGCCAGGAAGATGATCTTAGCAGCAGAGTGGTGGACAGAAACCAACGGACTGATGTGAGAAGAAGGAAGGCCAGAGAGAAGAAGGTTGCAGTAGTCCAGCCGAGAAATAACCAGTGCATGAACAAGCGTCTTGGCAGAAGAGACAGACAAAAATGATCGAATCCTGGCAATATTATACAGGAAAAAACGGCAGGATTTAGCTACTGCCTCAATATGAGGAATAAAGGAGAGCGAGTAATCAAATATAAAGCCAAGACTACGAGCTTCCTTGACCGGAGTAAGCGTAACATCATTGACAGTAAGAGAGAATGAGAGATGAGGAGAAGGTTTAGGAGGAAAAACAAGCAATTCAGTCTTTGCCATATTAAGTTTCAAACGACGATGCAGCAGCCAAGCTGACATATCTGAAAGACATGCCGAGATACGATCGTGAACATCAGGAGAAAGTTCCGGAGATGAAAGATATAATTGTGTATCATCAGCATACAGATGATATTGGAGGCCGTGAGATTGAATAAGATTACCCAAGGGCAACATGTATAAAGAAAACAACAGCGGGCCAAGCACCGAGCCTTGCGGAACCCCTACTGAAAGGGGAAAAGAGGAAGACGAGCTGCCATTAGCCAACATGCTGAAAGAGCGACCCGCTAGATAGGAGGCAAACCATTTATAGACAGAGCCGCAAAGTCCAAGGTCATGAAGGGAATCTAAGAGAAGATCATGATCAACTGTGTCAAAGGCTGCAGTTAGATCAAGGAGAATAAGAACGGAATAAAGGCCTTTAGACTTGGCAGTAAGAAGATCATTGGTGATCTTAGTAAGGGCTGTTTCAGTGGAATGCAAAGGACGGAATCCAGATTGAAAAGCATCCAGAGCAGAGTTACTAGAAAGAAAGTCAAGACAACGAGAGTAGACCACACGCTCCAGGATCTTTGAGACAAAAGGCAACAAAGAGACAGGTTGGTAGTTAGACAGAGCTAGCCTATCAAGAGTAGGTTTCTTGAGAATAGGAGAGACTGTAGCATGTTTAAAAGCAAAAGGAGCTGGCCAGATCAGAGCGAATAGTTTGGATTTTAGCATTGAAAAAAGAGGCAAAGTTATTAGCAGACAGAGAGGCGGGAAGAGATGGTGGATTAGGCTTCAGAAGAGAATTGAAGGACGCAAAGAGCCGCTGAGGATGCTTAGCATTTGACTGGATCAACGTTGAGTAATACTGCTGTTTGGCCAGTGAAATGGCAGAAGAGAAAGAGGAGAGTACAAATTTGTAATGGACAAAGTCTGCCCAGTCCCTGGTCTTACGCCAAAGGCGCTCAGCTGCCCGGGAACAAGAGCGAAGGTAGCGGAGGAAAGAGGTGAGCCACGGTTGGGGTTGAGAAGGGCGAACTATCCGAGTTGTAGATGGAGCAAGATTATCAAGAGTTGAAGATAAGGAGGAATTAAAGAAGGAGACAGCTGAGTCCAAGGAGACAGCCGAAAAGACAGAAGGAAGAGAGGAGGCTAGAGACTGAGAAAAAGCCTCATAATTGATAGATTGCAAGTCACGACAAGAGCGAGAAGCAGGACGTGAAGGAGGAGGATTATGAGTAAGATTGAAAGAAACTAGATGATGATCTGACAGAGGAAAGTCAGCAGTGGAAAAGTCCAAAACAGAGCAATTCCGAGTGAGAACAAGATCCAGACAGTGTCCAAGGGAATGTGTGGGTACATCAGACCAAAGCTTAAGATCATAAGAGGAAGATAAGGAGCGAAATCGTAGCGCTGCAGCGTCTTGAGGGTCATCCACATGAATATTGAAATCACCCAAGATAAGAGTAGGACAGTTATCAGAGAGGAAAAAGGATAGCCACGAATCAAAATCAGAGCGAAATTTTGAGGACGAGCCTGGGGGGCGGTACAAAACTGCAATCCGCAATCACAGTGGAGTGAAAAGCCTCACCACATGTGCCTCAAAGGAGGAGAAACAATGTGAAGGTGGAATGGAAAGAGGCTGGAACTAGCACAAACTAGATAAGTACATCCTATTGTCTGTTGGATGAATGTACTCCCCTGTAAGGGGCTTAGGATTTCTATGTTAGTCACACTGACCTTTTTCAGTTAAATTTCAATATAATTTGTATTCCTTATATGAGCTGAGTGGTCAACACAATCAAGAGGAGAACACTGCAGGCATCATGTTTCTAGTTGGCTGACAAGATCAGTGGTAGCAAGGACTGATTCAGGAAGAATATTCCTCTCACTTATGAGGTTCAACCTCCCATCACTCAAACACAGAGTTTTGGTATGCTATGCTACTCAATTTTCATTGTAGTGCAAATCGTCCTATAGAAGCACCAGAAGCATCTGTTACCATCTTACTAGGTGAGATGGCTGAAACTTCTTTGGCCACGTGTAAAAGATGTATTGAAGAAAGGAGTATTGCAGGGACACTGGATCAGTTCGCATGACACAACCGTCCAACAATTTTAATTAACACCTGAGAAGCCATGGCACATGCCAGCAGACACCATTTTGAATGTACAACCCTTGATCTGGAGGGGTTGTTGTGTTGTATGAACCTGACCATCAGAGGTTATGTGAGGGTTAAACAAGAGAGGATAAAACAAGCTGAGGGTTATGCAAGAGTTGCTTGCAAAAAAACCAATGGCCAGGTTCAGATGACACAACAACCCCCAATCAGGGAATGCATATGCAAAATAGTGCCTTTAGGCACTACAGCTCATCATGGGTTAAATAACAATAACCCGTGGTAAGCCATGGGGTGTCTTGTGAACCAGGTCAACAACATAATTCTTCCCTGCACTTCTGAACCATTGGTTTGGGGCAGTGCATGTGATGAACTATGTCAGATAGAAGTGATGAAGGATGAAGTCTTAGAAGCAGAACTATTTGAAAATGGTGAAAGAAGCATGTCATGGATGCAGGACAATATCCATTTGAAGGTTCCGAAACAATACATAGATTTCATACTTAGGTGAAATGGTATATTTTAAAGCTAAAATATGTAACACATCACTAAAATCTTCCTCCATGCCAGAGGATTAGAAGTTAGTATAACACAAATTTAACACCAACAACAAAGTCCAAAAGTATTGAAGAGAAACTTTGTCACAAAAAAACTTTTAGAATTTTTTGAAAGTATCACAAAACAGGTTTGTATAAATGATCTAGTAGATTTACTTAGGACACAGCCCTATGCATGTTTAGACAGAAAAAAAGTCCTAAATTCTTGAATGAAACTCTTGAATGAAACGGATTATCTAGATCCATTTCAATCGGGTTTCAGGCCTGGTTTTGGAACGGAAACTGCCTTGGTCGCCCTGTGGGATGACCTCTGTCAGGAGAGAGACAGGGGGAGTGCGACCCTGTTGGTTCTCCTGGACCTCTCAGCAGCCTTCGATACCATCGACCATGGTATCCTTCTGGATAGGTTGTCTGAGCTGGGAGTTGGAGGTACTGCGTTGCAGTGGTTCCGCTCCTACTTGGATGGCCAATTCCAGAAGGTGGTGCTGGGGGATTATTGCTCTGTGCCGTTGCTCCTAAGCCATGGGGTTCCACAGGGCTCTATCTTATCCCCTATGCTGTTTAACATATACATGAAGCCGCTGGGGGAGGTTATCCGGAGATGTGGACTGAGGTGTCATCAATATGCAGATGATACCCAGCTCTACCTTTCCTTTTCATCAAACCCAGGTGAGGCAGTGACTGTTCTGAACCAGTGCCTGGGCACGGTAATGGACTGGATGAGGGCTAACAAACTGAGACTCAATCCAGACAAGACGGAGGTACTGTTAGCGGGTGGTTCATCTGTCCGGCGAGGTGATGTTTTCCCTGTCCTGGACGGGGTTGCACTCTCCCTAAAGGATCGGGTCCATAGTTTGGGGGTGCTCTTGGATCCAGAACTGTCACTTGAAGCACAGGTGAACTCAGTGGCAAAGAGCATCTTTTATCAGCTTAGGTTGATATACCAACTACGCCCTTATCTGGACAGAGATAGCCTAGCTACAGTTATCCATGCTCTGATAACCTCTTGCTTGAATTACTGCAATGCGTTATATGTGGGGCTGCCTTTGAAAATGGTCCGAAAGCTTCAGCTGGTACAAAACAGGGCAGCCCATTTACTAACAGGGACTGGCCGGTGAGATCACATTATGCCAGTCCTTTTCCAGCTTCATTGGCTGCCAGTCCAGGTCTGGGCCCGATTCAAAGTGCTGGTATTGACATTTAAAGCCCTAAACGGTTTGCGGCCAGGTTATTTGAAGGAACGCCTCCTCCCATATGTACCTGCCTGGACCTTAAGATCATCTACAGGGGCCCTTCTCCGTGAGCCCCTGCCAATGGAAGTGAGGCAGGTGGCTACTAGAAGGAGGGCTTTCTCCGCTGTGGCACCCCGGTTGTGGATTGAGCTTCCCAGAGAGGTCCACCTGGTGCCTACACTGTACTCTTTTCGTCGCCAACTGAAGACCTTTTTATTCTCTCAGTATTTTAACACTTAATTTTAACAAATTTAAATTTTACTGTTTTAACTCTGTATTTTAATCTTATATCAATTTTGCTGCGTGGTTTTATCCTGGTTGTGCTTTTTATACTGTATTTTGTAATTGTGCTTTTAACCTGTTGGTTGTTTTATTGTGGTTTTAATTTTTGTGAACTGCCCAGAGAGCTTTGGCTATTGGGCGGTATAAAAATGTAATAAATAAATAAATAAATAAATAAATTCCCAGCATTACCTAGCCAGGCATGCTGGCTGAAGGATGCTGGGAGTTGTAGGATTTCTTTTTGTCTAAACATGCATGGAATTACACTTTTAGCCTGTCTAAAAGTTTTTGACGAAGTCTATCACGATGACCCTCCCCCCGCCCCCCGCCCCCACACACTTGAAGACTGTGGCCATAGCTAGACCTAAGGTTTATTCCTGGATCATCCAGGGGTCAAACCTGTTCATCTAGGTGACACACAGGGGATCCAGTGCTCAGGCAGGGGCGAACCCTGGATTATCCCAGGATAAACCTTAGGTCTAGCTGTGGCCAGTAATACCCAGAAACATCAAGAGTGATAAACATACACATTTCAAGTATGAAACTGTTTCTCAGGAAAACTGAAGACAGTAATTTTCAAAATGTTGTAGCACGTATTCAGCACAAAATATAAAATGGCCAAGGCATGTGCGCATATATGACAGACCTTTTATATGAAGTATTTTTACAATTGTAGTTAGTTGTAGTCCATAGGTGTTGAACCTCTCTCAGCCCGAGGGCTGAATTCAATTTTGGAGACGCTCTCAGTGGTCGCATTCCAGTGGTGGGTGGGGTTGAAGGCAAAAGAAGACAAATACCAAAAATATAAAAAATACCACACCAGCATATTTTAGCTTAAAGCCCTTAATGCCAGTAACTAAGCATTTCAACATTTTAGAATGGGAAAAAAACTACAAAAGACAGAAAACCAACAAAGAATTGGTGGCTGTGGGAAAGGGTGGGGGGGACAGGGGAAAGGGGAAAGGGGCATCACTATCTTGGGAACCCTGGAGAGCCAGATTGAGATCTCAGGTGGGATGGATTTGGCCCGTGACCCTGAAGTTCAATAGTCCTGCTGTACTCCTTCTTTTCTATACTAATGAAGCAACTGAGCAATTTTATTGGTAGTCCCAAGCTAGCACCAAACTTGCACAATGGAACAGAGAGCAGAACAGGGATTCAGTATGTGTTTGTTTTTGGTTTCCAGTCATCTCAGTTAATTCCATTTTAATTCCAGTTATTCAATTTTTTGAGCATAATAGGAGATGTCTGTGGACCACAATGTAGCCCTCCCACACACACACCAAAAGCCAATAGTGGTTACAGGATAGGTAGCATTTGTAGAAGCCAGGTATATGGAATAGTTAATCATGGGATCTTCAAGATCATGTGTTGATATTACTGAAAAGTAATATCTGAATACTGAAATACTGAATACTGAAATACTGAATACTGAAAAGTAATACTGAAAATGATTTAATCTAATCCTCTGTAAAGTCCTTCCAGAGCAAGAATGCGCAAAACACGAAACTGTACAGCCCAAGTGCCAGGAAGTGAAAAGCGTAATTCCTTTGTCCATCCCTAAAGATAATTCTTTGTTTTGACAAGATCTTGCAGCTTCTGTTCAGATCGCAAAGACAGCTGACTATGGTATTATCCCACAGTTATTGAGTCATACAGTGGTTGCACTTGGACAACACATTAGTCAATGGTGGGTGGAGTAATCAACTCACAGTTGGGTTTTTTGCAGGTACCCCCACACAACATGTTCCTACACAACTGTGGAGTGGTTGGGGCTCATGTTGAGTGGATTACTAGTCAACCTGGAGTTTGACTGACACAGTCCCCACCCACCCTCCTCCCTCAGTCCTCCCAGTGCTATCCCAGCAGCCTGTGCAAATTGTGCTGGTTGTAGCAGAGTGGCTGGCTTGGTTTTGCCACTCTTGCTTACGAATTCTGTAGCCAGGCAAAAAAGTTAACTCAATGGGTGGAAAAACTCCACTGGCTCAGTTTGGACAACACAATAACCACTGGTTGTGCAACTAGTCAACTCTGCAGCCGGTTGTGTTTCACCAGTCATGTGTTGTTGTTTTATGAGGAAAAAGTCAACCTTGGAGTGGTTTTTGCCCAACAGATAACACAAATACCAACCACTGAGTACTCAAATCATGGTTGACGACTAAAACCACCAGTGGTTATTGTGTTGTCTGAACTGAGCCAGTGTATATCAGCATGCAGGGGAAGTTTCAAGTTCCATAACACAATTAGGCCAAAACAGTTTCAATGTAAAGGAATTAAGTGAAAACAATGATGAAGCATCAGAGGATCAGGGCCGAAATTGTGTTAAGGCATACTGGTAAGGTTAGTCCCAAAGTATATTTTCAATGTCAGAACACAGCCCTGAAATATATGATGCAATGAGTGTGACTTTGACCATTTGCAAATGCCTTTCCTGTGGGGGTACATTTCTGCATGCTGCTTTTGGGTTTATTTTAGACCAGGAGTGGGCAACCTGTGGTCCTCCAGATGATTTTGGATTTCAGCTCTCATCAGCCCCAGCCAGTACAGCCAATGGACAGGGATGATTGTAGTTATAGTTCAAAAACATCTGGAGAGCCACATGTTCCCCACACCTGGGTTAGACACTGCACTGGTACAGACCTCATTTCACAGGTGCTTGGAATGTCCTGCATAAATCAACATGAGCCCACCAATTATACATGAATGATGTATCATCATCAGCTCATAAGCTTCCTGATATTGCTGCCTGGCTGGGACTTCAAAAATGGTAGGGGTCTGTGGTTGTCAACTTTCTGACTGACCATTGCATCATAGCTGGTGACTTTCATTTCACCTAGTTGGGTTCTTCATAGAATCATAGAATCATAGAGTTGGAAGGGGCCTACAAGGCCATCAAGTCCAACCCTCTGCAATGTAGGAATCCACCTTAAAGCATACCTAACAGATGGCTGCCCAGCTACATCTTGAATGCCTCTAGTGTGGGAGTTCCCACTACCTCCCTAGGTAATTGGTTCCATTGTTGGGGTAAAATGTGCTGTGCTAATATAGCCATTAATTCATGTCTAGATTATGGCTATTGTATACTGTTTGACCTAAGGGAAAAGACCATTCAAATAGCTATGACCTGGAGAGTGCCTATGATAGGGATAGGGAACTCCACCCAGATGAGGCCCCAGGATTTCCCAATTGGCTGCAAACTTCTTATGCTCTTATCTCTGATCACTGATTATAGATAAGAAAGTATTTAAAGGCAATTAACCTTTAAATAACCTGAAAAGAGCTGTTGCAGTTTTTGAGCTGTGCATTTTTCAGGAAGGAGATTTGCTTACTTGTGAGTAGACATGCAGAGGTTTGGTATTTGGGATGCTATTTGAAAGTGCTGCTGACATTCCTGCTTACTTCTGAGTAGACATGCAGAAGCATTTTTCTGCTTACTTTCGAGCAGTCTTAAAATGGTAATAATTATGTCCCCCCACCCCCGGCCGCCTTTGGCCTCACCCACAACTGGAATGTTTCACCCATTTCCCATTTTGCAATTTGATCCTGGAGCTGAAAAAGGTTCACCACCCCGAGCCTGAACCAAATGCAGCCTATGGCCGTTCCTTGCAATTCCCAGTTGAGCAGGGTTTTGAAGGGTGCAGGGAGAAGCCATTGTGTTTGAGTTGGGTGATATGAAACTTCTATCTGTGGTGATTCATCTTTGAAGTCTCCTTCACACATTAAAAACATCACTTAATCCTGCGGTGAATTAGAGATATACATGTGTGTATAAACTGTGTGAGCCAGTGAGGTGTAGTGGTTAGAGCGTTGGACTAGGACTTTGGAGATGTGAGGTTCTAGTCCTCAATCAGGCCTGAAGCTCACTGAGTGACTTTGGGCAGTCACTTGTCATAAAGATAAAATGGAGATGAATATGACTGTATAATCGCAAGAGGATAAAAGCAGGATACAAGAATGAAGAAATAAACAAACTGTTCATTAGGAAAGGGAATGGACCTCAATGGAATTATGCTGTTTGGGATGTAAAGAAAATATGTGGAGGAAATATACATTTCCTAGAATGTTAGTAAGCCCTGTACTCTTTTAAAACCTCTGAGACCTGATGGATTTGTGAATGGGCAGTGTAGCCTGTTATAATGTAGTCCAAGAAATGAATGACACACATCTAGTCTACATGCTTCATGCCAACAGAGCAATGCAGGGATATTTCTGTGGGATAACAATGATCTCTTCTGGGTTTTACTACAGGAAGATCCAATTTGGTTTGATATTATCTAGCTACTATCAGTAAAATCTCAGAGGTCAAAATACTGTGTTATGTGGGATGCACTATTTTTAGGAACACCTAACACACCCTCCCCAAAATGCAAGGTCATGTATGTATGCAAAATACGTATTTGTTGATCATGCACACAATCTGAGGGAATTATTGTTCTATCGTGTTTAAAAAGATGCAAAGGAAAACTGTACAATCTTCATACTGCTATTAAAGTGTGTGTGTGTGTGTGTGTGTGTGTGTGTGTGTGTGTGTGTAGTGGTGGGAGGAACTATGATTACAAATTATATTTTCCCATTTAATGCTGGCATTTTGATATAGGTTCTTATGCATTTTTGAAGGCAATCAGGTGGAAATTGACACCCAAAATTGAACCAAATGCAGCCTATAGTTTCCTTTCTTGCAATTGGAGCAATTGTCTCTTGCCGTTATATTGCATTGCATCCATTACTTGGCTGAGCTTGGATTGAAGCCCTAGGCTTGTCCAATGTAGCTCCACCTACTTGTTGGTATTTCTCTGAAGTTCCTCCATGTGATTTACCACACTTATCAAATAATATTCTTTTACCACATTTACCTAACATTGACCTACTACCATTTATTGAACCCATACTAATTCCCTTTATGGCCACTGTTAATAAACACTCAAAGTTAGATACTTTAAAGCCCATTGATTGCTTATCTCTGTCCCATTAAAAACGAAAGGTACTTCAAATGGCTTAATTCTGGATTACACCCAGAAATCTTTTCATTCAGTTCAATAGAGTAGTTATCTCTTAAAAAAGAAACAGAAACAGATGAAGCAGCTTCTGATAGTGCCAATCTCATGTTAGAAAAAACATGAGGCAGTTCATTTGATTATTAATGATAACATATTCTTTGTGCAATACATCTTGTAAAGTTACATCCATGAAATAAAGAATACTATAATGCTCCTCTGTTCTGCAGTTAATGTCTGGCTCATTTTAAAAAAGGCTGCAATAAAGAAAAGATGAGAAAATCACATGATGAGTTGCACAACCCTGTATTTCACAACCCTGTAAAGAATGTTGGAGGAACTGCATTCCTGAATCAGACATTTAAAACAGAGTCATCCCTTTGTAAATCACACTTGCATTTATTTATTTATTTATTTATTTATTACATTTTTATACCACCCAATAGCAGAAGTTCTCTGGGCGATTCACAAAAATTAAAACTATAATAAAACAGCCAACAGGTTAAAAACACAAAAACAAAATACAGTATAAAAAGCCCAACCAGGATAAAACCATGCAGCAAAATTGATATAAGATTAAAATACAGAGTTAAAACAGTAAAATTTAAATTTAAGTTAAAATTAAGTGTTAAAATACTGAGAGAATAAAAAGGTCTTCAGCTGGCGATGAAAAGAGTACAGTGTAGGCGCCAGGCGGACCTCTCTGGGGAGCTCATTCCACAGCCGGGGTGCCACAGCGGAGAAAGCCCTCCTCCTAGTAGCCACCTTCCACACTTCCTTTGGCAGGGGCTCACTTGCATTTGGACCTCTTTCTTTCTTTCTTTCTTTCTTTCTTTCTTTCTTTCTTTCTTTCTTTCTTTCTTTCTTTCTTTCTTTTGTATTTTTTATGATATCCAAGTAAATATATTGTGCAGATTGTAACATTCTAGATGTGAAAATACAGATCACACATAACAAAGAAGCTAAGAACTTATGACCAACTATTTGAAATCTGGGATAAATCTTGTGTAATAAACTTGAAGTCAATACTGCTAGCATTTTTGTAGGACTGTAGAATCTTCAAAGGACTTCACATATGTTGACTGGGTTCAGACAACATAATAACCAATGGTGGTTTAAATATCTCAGTAATCATTAGAACAGCTGTGTGAGGTAAGTCAGTATTACCCACATACTGCAGATGGGGGCAAGTGGGTGGAGAATGAAAGGTAGTTGGTTGCCTGAGGCTACCAAGTGAATTGATAGCAAAACTAAAATTTGAACTGGTCTAAGTTGGTTCACAGCTCACTAACTTAACTAGTACTAGCTCTCTATTTTGTAAGAATGAAAAAGTGATGCCACAAGTCCACTTGTAACAAAGCTGAACAGGACATGCCATCCTTGCATGGACATGTGGAGTTGGTGGAGGCATGAATGACATGCCAGATGTTGGGAGGGCAGGCACATTCATGCTCACCACCATATGATGGCTGGAGCAGTATCATTTGACCCACTGGAATGCCTTGGCTGAACCCTACCCAGGGTTAGGGTAATCTCCTATTTACCCCAGAATGCTCTAGCTTGAGGAGCATTAGGGAGAATCAAAAGGTGGTGGCAGTCTACTTGGAAGTAAATTAAAGGAAGCTTGTCTCAGCCTGGTCCATTTTGCAGGATAGGTGGGTGGCTCATGTGTCACCCTCTTATAGTGCTTCCTGTCCAGGAGGATCCAATAACCAGCCAAGGTGGGCAGGGCCAGGACTGGGCAGTGGGGGGCAGTGGGGCCAGTTGGCATGGGCCTATGATTTTGAGGGGGCCTACTCCGAGTCCCCCTGGGCAAAGTTGCTTGATTTTTCTGTTGTTGATGATGAATTTGCCCAAAGAAAGTGATGTGAAGAAGTGATGTCTTATATACATCTTGAATAAAAGTGCTTGCCATTGCCTTTTTTATAAATTGTTCTAGTTCATAAGTATTTAGAACTGATTAAAAATACTTAATGAGCAGTTTGAAATGGGGCCTGCATTTCCTATCTGGCCTGGGCCTATTACCACTGTTTACCGGGCCCTGGGTGGGGCTGTCCAAGGGCTGAAATACTAAGCTGGTCAGGCAGATGCTGCAAGATGTAGTTCAGTGGCCTGCCACATGGGGCAGCCATGCATCGACTCAAGGTTCCTGGTTTGTGCCCCAGCAATTGCTGACAGTAATTTCTCCCCTGCACAACAAGCTTGCAGCTGCTGAATAACAATTAAAAGCTTAGGGCCTCCCCACCTTTGGATCCTAACAGTACAGAGCTGCAAGGCAATGAAAGCGTTCACATTTTTCTATTCAGGTGAAAAATCAACGGTGTCCTGTTGGCAGGGTCACTTTTATTTTTAATGCATGTGAAGTTCCCTACTGTACTTCCAAATATGCAGAAAAGCCCCCCCACACACACACACACATTTTGCTCAATGCTCTTAGCTTCAATCTAAAGCATGGGGATGGGGAAGTTATAGAATCTTACATATAAATTCTCTTCTTGCTCCTACCACAAAGAGAGACATTTTTACAAATTCTGTAATGGATATACTAGCAGAAGACGATGCTTTTGCTCTGGTTAGTCCATTTGAATTCATTCATTTGGTGAAGGCCCAAAACAGTTTTTGCAAAAGCAGATGTAAAACGGTTCATTGACCCTTGTTGGAACAATCCAGAACACTGGAATAATTTCATAAATCTGTTTGCATGGCAATGAAAGCATGTTTGAATATAAATGTGTATAATATAAATTATTTCAGCCAAGTTCTAATCAGTAAAACATATTTGTACTCAAATTGTTCATGCAAACTGATGTACAATATGATCAGATGTTCTGGATTGGTCCAACATAAGCAGATGCTTATGATCACAAGATATTTGTGGAACAAACTAACTAGCAAAATATAACTAACCAGTTATTCAAAGTGTAGGCGTTGGCTTTTAAACCCCTAAGGGTGCAATTCTATGCATGTTAAGACAGAAAAGGCCCTACAACTCTTAACATGCTCCAGCCAGAATGGCTAGCTGGGGTATGTTGAGAGTTGTAGGGCATTTCTCCTGTCTAAACATGTATAGGATTGCACCGTAGATGGCTTAGAGCTAGGTTATTTGAAGGACCCCCATACCAGTGTGAACCTGCCCATGCCAAAAGATCATCAGGGAGAACCTGCTTGTTGACCCACTATTATGATCAGTTAGACTGACAAGCACTAGAGACAGGGTCTTTTCAGAGGTGGCCCCTAACCTATGTTTCCCCAAACTTATGGAGCTTTTTCCCCAATGGGTGTGCAATTGGCACTGTCAGTTCTAGGTTTCAAAAAGGCTTTGAAGACTCATCTATTCTGACTAGCTTTTAGTTAAGATAGTTTTATTAAGGTTGCTGCCTCTCTGGTTTTGGACTGCTGGTTATTGGATTTTGTGGAGTTTACTTTTAATGCTGAGCTGAATAATATTTTAAAGGGTTTAATTGTAATTTTTGTTAGCTGCCTTTTTGATATTTTGATATCTGAGATTTGTGTTTTATATTGCATTATATTGTTGCAATTTTAATTTTATCTGTTATATGTTTGAAAGCAGCCTGAAGAAGACATTGCTTTGTAAGATGGCTAAAAATGTGATAGATGGATAGATTCAGATGGCCTGATTCAGATGTTTTAAACAAGCAGCAATCCAGTTCCTGTGGTAGATCTAGTTCTCATGGTCTAAGGCAGCCTCCCTCAACCCAGCACCCTCCAGATGTGTTTAGTACAACTTCCATCATCCCCAACTGGGTAGGGTGATGGGAGTTATAGTCCAGCACAACTGGAGGGCACCAGGTAGGAGGAGGATGGTCTTATGTAATGCACACTGTAGGTGTTCCATATGAAGCCCATCCATGCAGAGGCTGGAGTTGCCTGGTTCTTCCTCTTCAGTTAAAAGTTCTGGTGCTGATATTACTGCAGCCATCAGTAATCCCACAAATATCTGCTCTCCAGGAGCAGTGCAACTTCACAAAAGCAAATCTGTGTAATTTACCTCTCATGTAGAGTGACCATATGAAAAGGAGGACAGGGCTCCTGTATCTTTAGCAATTGTATAGAAAAGGGAATGTCAGCAGGTGTCATTTGTATGCATATAGCACCTGGCGAAATTCCCTCTTCATCACAACAGTTAAAGCTGCAGGGGCTCTGCCCTCTTTTGTATCTAGTCACTCTATTACATAGCATAGCTAGAGTGACTAGGAAAATCGTGCAAACCAGACTCATGCATGTACCAAGCTTCCATGTACATAACTTGCATGTTACATTTGATGCTTGGTGGTGGGAGATGTATGTATGTCCACTCCTCTACCATGAGACTTGGGATTGTCCTCTGGTAAATATCTGAACTGGGGCCATTTGTTCACTGAATTAAAGGCATGGTTATAATATTGGTCTAAATTGACATCATGTTTGTATTATATCATAGTTTAGGGGTGCCCTTGGATCCAGAACTATCACTCTAGGCACAGGTGGACTCAATGGTATAGAGCATCTTTTATCAGCTTAGGCTGATATACAGCTGCATCTTTATCAGGACAGAGATAGCCTAGCTACAGTTATTCATGCAGTAATCTCATTTGGATTACTGCAATGCAAAAACAACAACAACCCAACAACAAAAAATAAAACCAGGTGCATAGCCATGCCAGTAGTAAAGAGGAGGCAAGAAATGACTGGATTTCTTGGGTTGGATCCAGACTTAGTCATACCTAGAGTAGACCCATGTAAATTAATGGGACTTAAATTAATCACGACTAACTAATCTCCCATTTAGTTCAATGGGTATACTCTAAATATAACTAAATCTGGATCCAACCTATGATGTAAAAACATTCCAGTGCCAGAATAGTGCTTTGTTGCAAAGGGACATAATAAAACTTAATTTTATTAGACCACTGTGAATTTATTAGCAAGCTATGCATCCAGATTCAAGTGATAAAACAGCTTATTCTATATGAAGTAATGAAAGTGTGTGTGTGTGTGTGTGTGTTACCATACATGAAACTATAATGGCTTGGATGCAGCTTTCCTTCCATGGATGGATCAGAGTTCCTGTTCATGGAACAGGCTCACTAGATCTCCAAAAATATGCTCCTGAGGGTTGGTGGATCCTCGGGAAGAGATCTAGATAGGTTGTGAGGGACTGCAGATGGAGTAGTGAGAGTGGCAGCTATCACCCCTTGTCTTATGATGTAAGAAGAGCAACTTAGGCTCCAAGACAACACACGTCACATATAGACACCTTGTTCACAGACTGCTGATGTCTATTATCCTAAATAACATTGAATTTGTTTGATAGCAATGACATAATTTAGCCCAAATGAGTAGTTGTATTAAATTCTCTAAACGCAGGTATCCAGTGACAACAAAGGTGCACAAGTTGTGACTGGAATCATTATCCATGAGCAGAGCACTATTCCTTTAAGTAAATTACTTTTTGTTTAACTCTCATTGCTTTCTGAGGATAATAATAGTGAGCTAATGAAGAAAGAAAAATACTTTTGGAATGGGAAGGCTCAAAGTCGCTTATTTAACTACATCAAAAAGCATATGCTTTTCCTAGCATCTTACTTTTTGAATTCAAAAGTCTGTACTGTACTAAAGACTGTAGAAATTTATCCCTTCCTTTTCCACCAGCCCTGGATCTCCAGTTCAATTGGACTTACTTCTAAATAAGCATTACTCATGAAAGACCATTCTGTTTTAAGCTCTATCAAGCAAGGGGTCTATTTTCCAAAATTTCAGCCTGTAGTGGTTTTATTTTTCTCAAAACAACAAAGCCTACTTCTTTTAAGACAAATTGCATGCAACAAGTTGTATTTATAAATAATTTTAGCAAGCAAATCTCAGCACACAGAGACACATGTCCCTTATAAGTATCTTTTCACAATTGCGTCAGGATTTGCTTCTGTAATCATTCAGTGGAACTTGCACATGGCCATACCAGACACAGAGCAAGGAGGGAACATGAGCCATTCTCTCTCTCCAGACAAAAAGTCTTCAATTTGCAGAGTCCTAAGTGCCTAGAAATGGGCCTGCAATGATGAGTGCCTCCTTAGTAACTCTGATATCGCTTTCACGATGCTGCAATAATATGGCTGGAAGAAGTTTACTGGTCAACATCCATTTGATTAAAGTGGGAGCTGATAGCCTTTAAGGATGAATAAGGCTTTGCTAGCATGCAGTTCCATGGCTGTGTAGCATGCAGCCATTCTGCAAAAGAAACACGAAGGTTGTACAAAATAAAGAGTACAAGGGTGTTAGGCCATCGAAGGAAGACCACACAAGATTACTTTATTGAGACTGTAATGGGTTACCTTTGTGCCATTCCCATTCTCATTACAATCAGTGCCACTAGAATGGATTCACGTTGTGCCATTTTCTGCTCTACTTGCACTAAGAATGAAGTATTTAAACCCACATACAATCTTTGATTGGTTGATCACTCCTCCTGTACTGCCTTTCATGAAGTCCTGGCAACTTGGAATAGTGAAATTGTCAGAGGGTCAAAATGCACATTTGGGAGGGAACGTTTTGTCTTTTGATTTCTTTTCTTTTTCTCCTTCTTTTTTTTACCTTTCCCATTCACTGTATCTCCCAGTGACACTAACAAATAACTAAACAACACCCCTCCCCAAATTTCAGTTCTTCTTACAGTTTCCTTCATAAAGCTGTTTACACGTTGCAGGGTATGCAATCTGTTTTTCTCCCCTGTCCACTAGATGGCTCCAAGTCCAGAAAGGAAGTAAGCCTGCTCTTCATGCCCATCTGACCACATTACTCCACATCATTGCTTCTGTTACAGCTGATCCAAAAGGGGAAATTAAAACACGCACACATACACCTACCTTTTGACGTTTTTTCAAGGATTGCTTTGAAAGGCTTTGAAAGCATTTGCTCATTCCGAGTGAGGGCAATCTTTCTAAATTTGCTTCATTTGGACTTAAAGAGATCAGCATGTATTCAGTTCTGAACTGGCTATGTATTGTCATGACATTTGTTCTCTACATGATCTCCAACTTGCTGGGATCACTCTTACGTTGAAATCAAGAAGAAGAGATCACAGCAATTGGAAGAAGAAGAATTGCGTCCATGTAGCTGCAGTAGAAAGTTGGTAGTGAACAGGTTCAGAAAATAGATGAGTCCTCCCATGACTTAGGGTCAATATTTCAACCTCTCTGCAAAATACTACTTTAAACCTGAAATCAAAATGGGTGAACATTCGGTGCAGCCTGTTGGCATTTTATGCTGTCCGTGTCAAACTCAAACAGACAGCAACATGCAATGCTGTGGGAATGTTCATCCAGAATGTTCACACAGTGTGCCAGTAAGTGTATTGTTCTTCTGTGTCAACCACTAGCATTGAAAGTCCACGACTGATCCACATCGTTCATGTGAACAGATGTTGTATCCTGAATGTAGATTGTTGCATCTTGATAACCATCGCCTGATAGTTCTGTGCTACTGTCCACATGTTATTACATCTGCTTTCTTCTATTCTATAAGATAGATTTATTTGTTTGTTTGTTTGTTTGTTTGTTTCTATACTGCCCAATAGCCGGAGCTCTCTGGGCGGTTCACGATATCTCAGACTTCATAGGAACATAGGAAACTGGCTTATACTGCATCACACCATTGTCCCATCTGGTTCAGTACTGACTACATTGATTGGCAGCAGCACTCTGGGTTTTTAGACAGGAGTCCTTTCAAGCCTGGAGATACCAAGAATTGAATGTGCGACCTTTTGCATGCAAAGCATGTGCTCAACCACTAAATTAGCTTATTTCCACTCAGATTTAAGGCTATTAGTTCCTTCCTGAGCAACATGCTATACACTACCTCAGTAATTGTTGCTGCATTAAACAAAGGCCATACAGCAAATATATTATATTCTGCCATCCTCTATTGACCCTTCTGAATGCAGTCTTTCTTTGCTTGCTTGCTCTTTCTTCATATGCTGAAACATTTTCTTAAGCAGATGACTGGAATACTATTTTGAACAGAGTTTCAGACTTTTACTGAGATAGTCCCTGAATGCCAAAGTAGAAATCAGCATGGGAGTATCTCTGGCCCTTTTCTTTCATTCTATTGAAAAGCCAGTCTAAATGGAAAAGGAAGTCATGTATGTAGCTTTGTTTTCTTGCTCCTTTTAAATGTATTACATGGTACACTTTTCTATTACCTGTTGGGCATACTCATTCTAAAGGGAATGCAGTTCTAGATTCTGTCTTATCTGGGGTCAAGTAATGAAGCTGATGTGCAGTAGGCTCAGGGCAAGTGAAAGAAAACACTTCTTCCATCATTTATTATTATTTATTTAAACCCCTTACATCTACAGATTTCTAAGTGGTGTACACAAATCTCAAAAACATAAAACTAATACATAGAATCAAAAATACATCTTCATATCCATAAGAATAAAATACATGGAAGGTATCCTGACTAGACAAGTGGCCCAGGGGAAGCATCCTGCACCACAGTGACCGCATAGTGTCTGATATGAGTCACTTCAAACAGGAGTCACATCAGAACCTTGGATAGCACACTGCAGGAGGTGCTGGCTGGAGTATTCTTCGTAAGTATTCTTCCACTGTTGTCCCAGCAAAGTGCTGCAGTCAAGTGAGGCCCTAAGAAGGCTGGCAGAGATTGGTCTTTCTCTGGCTCCACCCTGCTTGACAGTGACTGGAGTTCTTAAACAACCCATGTTTGTTTTTGCAGTCTTATGCTTTCATGGCCAAGGGACAAGAGAAACTGTAGGTGAGTTATCCCAGAGTCAGACATTGATGGGAGAGCCACGTCCTCAGATTGGGAAGATATGGAGAATAGGATGATCCTCAACCTCTCTAAATCTATGTCCACCTTTGGGTAATGGAAAGATTCAGAACCAGGGGACATAGCACCAAGCTAAACTCCACTAGAATTTCTTGCATAAATAAAGTGTCTTCAACATGAACCTAAAATACAAATTGCTGGTGCAAGACTAATCTCAGTGGGAAGATCATTCCACATAGTAGGCACCGCCACATTAAAAGACCTAATCCAACAACCACAAAGTGGACCTCAAGAGCATGTGGCACCATTAGGACGCCTGCAACATCAGATGAACTCAAGGATCAAATGGGTCTATAGGAGAGAAGGTGATCCTTCAGGAAACCATGCAACAAGTTGTTTAGAACTTTATATACTAGCAAGCAAACACACAAATCCTTAAATCTGCCCCAAATAGCAAATAGGGCTGTGCTTCGCTCTGCTGTGATAGGCGAATCCGGAGCAGAACGACCCGATCCGCCTCTGCTAAAGGCAGAGGCAGATCGGGTTGGGGGAGCTGCAGATTGAGGCGAAGTGGTTTGCCTCGATCTGGAGCTCCAGATGCAGGTAAGTGGGGGGGAGGGGGGCTTACCTTGCACTGGCACCACCGCAGTCCGTGAGGCAATGGCGGCGGAGCCAGGTAAGGGGGCAGGGGGGGAGGGGGGCTAACCTACCTCCATCGCCGGCGGAGATAGGTAAGCCTGGTCTTCCGGTTTGAGCCCACGGCATCAGTTGAAGCCGGCAATGGAGGCAGGTAAGTGTGGAAGGGAGGGGGCTTACCTGGCTCAGCCACCACTGTTGCAGTCCGTGCAGCGACAGCGGCAGAGCCAGGTAAGGGGGCAGGGGGGCTAATTCGGCCCCCATTTTGTCCCCCCTTCCCCACTTACCTGCTTCTGCTACCTGCCGCGGAGGCAAGTAAGTAGGAAAGGGGGACAAAATGTTGATCCGCCCCTCTGGATCTCGCTCTGTGGAGCGGGGGAGGAGCAGATCGGCCTGAAGCAGATTGGCCCAATCCAAAAGTTGTGGATCGGGCCACAAAAAGGTTTGGAGGGGGTCCGTGCACAGCCCTAGTAGCAAATAGGTAGCTGCTGGAGTTCCATAGGTGTAATGTATTGTTGGTAGGTCATTCCAGCAGCCCCACTCAGCAGCCTAGCTGAAGCATTCAGCACCAGCTGAAGTTTCTGGCCCAGCCTCAAAGGCAACCCTAGATAAAGCACATGGCAATAATCCAACTTTTACCAATAATGCCTGGACCAATTACTTACTTACTTAATTCATTAACTATTTAAGTATAACGCATAATTAACTAGCGGAATTCAAAAGCACAAGTCATGGAGGCTAGATCATAGCCACCAGCTTAGATGGCTTTATAAAATTATCAAACAAATTTGTGGAGAAATGGTCTGTTAATGGGTATTAGCCATAACACCTAAATGGACCCTCCTTGTTAAACGTCTGCATATTTTTGATTCCCAGATACTTGGAGAAAACATTATACTCCAGATCCATCATCTTCATGTCTTGGTTGTAAACTTCACAAAACATCTGGCTGGCAGTTGTTGGAAACAAAATGCTGGAGTATATGGAGCTTGATTTGATCCAACAAAGAAGTTCTTGTGTCTTTGTCACAATGTCGCATTCTCAGTGTGTGCACTATAGGTGTGAGCTTGATTACTCCCACTGGTTACTTCAGACAAAATAAACTGGTTGTTTGCAGCAAGGCTTTTGGGAAGGAGCAAATCTTGCTCACTCTAAGAAACTAAAGTCATCAGTGACTCCATATGTAAAACCTCTATTCCAATGTTGTCCACTAAGTACATCCCTTTACTTTTTAATTGATTGGCTTAGCTCAATATTCCCCAACCTAGTGACTTTCAGATTTGTACTCCAACTCCCCTCATCCCCAGCCAGAATGGCCGTGATGGCTAGGAATGATGAAAGTTGCAGTTCAACACATCTGGACAGTACCAGGTTGGGAATGACTGATCTAACAGATTCACCAGTTAAATATTGCTGCTACAGTTGTTACTATAAATGTTAAAGCATGCCATTGTGAAGAGGATGACTCAGAGGAGGTTGGTGGCTCCAATGTCAGTAGGGTTGTAAATAAGTCAGACCTCTAAAAGAGCTATGCAAAGTGCTGAATCCTATCCCCAGAATGGGTTGAGAAGGATAGAAATATGTTGTTAAATGAGATAGGCAATGTGGTGTCCTCCAGGTGTTTTGGACTGCAACTCTGACAAACCCCATCTTGCATTGCTAATAGTTAGGGGTTATGGAAACTGTCATTCAAAATTTTTGGAAGGTGTGAAGTTGCCTACCTCAGGGCAACCTGTCATTTATCTTGCTGCTATGTTTCAAAAGCTGTAATCACATGCACACTTAACTTCAGAGTAAGTCCTATTCAATGCAATGGGATATATTTCTGAATAAACCTGCATTGGTTGGGGTTACGCATGTTATGGAATGAGGCCTTACAGCTGTATCCTAAGCATCATACTTGGAAGTAAGTCCCACTGATTTGAACAGGCTTTTACTCAGAAATGGCTCAGGCTGTTTATTTATTTATTACATTTCTGTATCGCCAAATGGACAAAGCTCTCTTCCCACTGGTTTGCCCACTTCTTTAGTGATACTAAGGCTGCCTCCTATACTCACTCGCCTGGTTGTGGAGATGTAAAATTTCCAGAAATTTTTAAAGCCATGCAAAAATGCTCTTTCTTTTTCTGGCTGGTAGAGGGTTGAGAAAAAACAGTTTGGGGGAAATTAAAAAAAAAGATACACTATTTATTTTATTAACACTGTTCATAGATCTGAAGTCATTGTATTACTTTAGGAACATAAAATGTATAATGTATAACTTGGTTTGTTCAAAAATATTATTAAAATGATAAACATTTAAAATTAAACTCAGTAAATTTGTAATTATTGTCTATACTTTAAATGTCTGTACATTAAAACTATATTTTTATAATGTAATGTACCAAACATATTAAGCTTATGAGCAAACCAAGTTATACATAATGGACAGTATCTAATGTAAATTATTTCCCGAGCCACTTGGGTTTTAATTATGGTCTAATTGTTGTGGGCTGCTTTTGTTTGTCATATGTGGCTGTGAATGGGGAGTGTGTGTGTGTGTGTGTGTGTGTGTGTGTGTGTGTGTGTATTTGTGGATGAACACTTTTTCATATTGTATTGTTTTTAGATTATGTTTTTATGGTATTTATTTGTATTATTGTGCTGATTATAGTTTATATTGATTATGATGTAATTGTTTTCCTGTTATATTAATCATTAATTTCTTTACTGTGTGTGTAAAGTGCTTTGATACTGTTTTTTCCCCCAGTGAGGTGATGTATACATTAATAATAATTATAAATAATAAATTACATTGTGCTAACAAACTACTCTAGCGCAGGGCCAATAGCTGGCACATAGATTTCCCAGGCACACAAGCTAATACTATTGGTGTTATGCTAAAGTAGTCTATGCTAGCACAATGCAATTTACATGAGTGATTGTACTCCTTTGGATACTGCCCAATATATTTTAGGAACTTCAGCAGGTAGTCCCTGAAACATCTGAATTGTCCTAGAAGACAGAACAAGCAGAAAGAGCTGGAGACAGAGGAAAAACTGCTGTACAGCATCTATTCCTGTTTGTGAAGAATTGGTTGGGGTGGAGTTTAAGGAAATCTGGTTTGAAGGAAAAGCCATTGAGAGCTTATTGAGCTGGGGAAGAATCTTACCTGTTAGGAATAGTAACCAAACATATTTAATTTAAGAACCATTAAGCAATCTCTGCCTATTATTTGACATTTTATTCTTTTTTGTAAATAATTCCCTTTAATAAATGTTTTGTCCATTTTGAGAGGTTTTCTCTACTGGCAGTATCACTCTCATACTTGTGTTATAGGAACTAGTTTCTTTTAGATATAGAGAATTTACTGGTTAAAGATTTTGTAGCTGAGGTAGCATTCTGCAATGGGGTGGGGGGGCGAGTCTGTTTGGGAACTTTAGTAAAAACTGTGGCAATAAGTTCCATAGACTAAAGCCTCAATGGCTTTTTTTAAAAAAAGAAACATAGGTGGGATAACACACACTGTTCCATCACATGTAGTGAGAATTAAAACAAAACAAAACTTCCCCCATAGTTTAAAAGTTTTCCTCCAGATATTTTACATCACCAGACTTTCTATAAAACTCTTCCTGTTACATAGTTTATAGAAATCATTTTGATGGGTGTAAACACCATATAGGAAAACCATATCTTCAATATTTCATGCATAATTCTAAAAAAAATCATAATTAAAAAGTGTTTAATTTTTTCAGAAAAAACAAAACAAAAAGAGGTCCTTTGGGGAAAAACCTCAGAAAACTCCAGTTTCCTCCCAATTTTCTCTCGGTTTCTTCTGGCCTTCACATCTCTATTTGGGCATAAGCCCCATTGAACTCAATGGGAATTACTTCTGAGTATCCATGTATAGCTTTGCAGTGCAATAATTGCACAAAATTAGATTCAGCGCAGGAAGGAACGTGTAGTGGCGTCATTGATCGACGTTGTGCCCATGGCTCTTTCTCGCTGCACAGCTACCTTGGGGTTGCTATGAGATGGTGTGTGAACAGCTTTCGCACTAATCGGACAGGGTACAGAACATCGCCCTGAGGACTAGAACCTTGATATTCAGCGGGACAAATGCAAGCCACTTTCCAAGCCACTAGATAAACGGACTCCCAGCCCCGCCCGCCACTATTTGGAAAAGGAGCGAGAAGAAAAGGCAGGCTGTTGGAAAGTGCCCGTGGCTCTTTTGGTGCTTCTATTGATTGAAAGGCGTGAGACGTTACTGTGAGGTTTGGTAACACACCCGAGAGCTCCCGGTTCCCTGATCAGGACAAGATTCATGCCGACGCTGACTTTTCAAGGCGACGGCAAGCTGCAAGCCATAAATCACCTGCCCAGCTGCAGCCCTCGCCTTGCCCTGTAGTTCCAGGGCTCTCTCCAGCGCCGGCCCACGTGCAAAGCTGCGCTTCCTCGCTGACTGCTTAATGGCCCGCATCCCTGGCTTTTCAACTGGGCTCCATCGGGGAGAATGTTATGTACAGCAGCCAGGCAAAGGGCGATCTCTCCCTTCTTGGCGCAGCAGAGGCGCCGGGGTGCGGAGGGGGGGGGCGGGCTGACCCACCGGGGGCTTTTGCCACCCCCCCTACCGAACACCTTCTGAATCCGCGGAGGAGAGGACCGCGCGTGCCCCCTCCCGCCCCCTCTGCCTTGGCCTTTGCCGTAGAAGGAGGTCGCCGGGTTCACCCCCCAAAGGTCCTTGATCCGTGACAAGCGTGCCTTTTCACGTGGGAAGAGGCGAGATTCTTCAGGTGGCTCCAAAGCTCCGGAGACTCTTCGTTGCGCTCCCCTCCCCCCCCCCCCCGCGCGCGCTCCGCCTCCGAAGAAGGAAAACTTTTTGGCACACAACAATTAATATATTCGCGTTTCCTCCCACTTTCCCAATGGGCTACCAGCTGCAAAACTCCTGAATAGCAAGCTTAATTGTGTTTTGTCATGCAGAATACCTCTCTTTTCTATAGGGGGGAAAAAGGGTACAAAGGGGAGAAGGAGGGGGAGAAGCAGCTTTTGGTAGATTGGGAGCCGCTCTTTCTTGGCCAATACCGACTCATTTGCATGGATCACCTTCTTCGCCTGCCGGACCCAGGTAACACCCCAAAGCCCTGTTGTCCCCCTTGGGTTGAACACATTGTAGCAGCATTCTGAGTTCTCTAAATTATTAAGAATTCGTAGCAAGAATAATGTGGTGGCAGTGGCGGCTACAGAAGCATGAAGGAAGTTGTTGATGATATTTTTAAATTATTATTATTATTATTATTATTATTATTAGCAATTTAGAAACCCAAGAAAGCTGTTATAATGGGTAAAATCCAACACATCCTATTTAGAGCAGAAACACTGACCTGAAAGGGATTTAAGTTAAGTCCCATTCATTTCAATGAATCTACTCTAAGTAGGACTGACGTCAGTTTTACCCAATGTGTCTAACCCAAGGGGGATCCGTTCAATGAAGACGCATTTTTCTTAACAAAAGATCTTGCCATTGCCCTGGATGAGTCGGATTCTTTGCGAGGCTAGCTGGAAAATAACGTGGGTTTTTTGTTTGTTTCTTCCATTGGAGGAAACACGCCCTGTAGCGTCTTAGTACAAACAGAATACCATGGGGATTCAGTCATTTGATGACAACTAAAAATTGGCTAAGCGTATTTATTTGTTGCCTTTTTGTACCGCCCAATAGCAGAAGCGTCAGGTCCCCGGGTCGGTTCAGCGCCCCGCCAGGCACTCCTTTACTCGGAAGTAAGCCGCCCCGCTTTGCCAGGGCCTGCTGTCGAGCAAGGGCGGCGCGTAAGATGGCAGCCCAGGTTGCCCATTAGTGGCTCTTCATAACGCTTCGATATGATATAAATAGCGTGTAGGCGGATGTGGTGCGGGGAGACGTTGACTGCGAGTCGCTGTTAATGACCATTTGCAGTTAATTATTAATTGCCAGGCTCCTCCCGCTCCTCTTCCGCCTTTCCCGGCCGATTCGCCCCCTCCGCCTTCCCAAAGGGCTCCTTTTCCTCCCCGTTTCTTGTTTTGACACTTCGGATCCAGGTCTGCGGGGCGGAGGGAGCTCATAAAATGCTCATTTCATTGTTAATCTGATTCCGTTGCAATCGAACCGCGCGAGGAGAAGAGAAGAGGAGGTGCCCTGCCCACCTTCCCCTCCTCCTCCTCCTCCTCCTCCTCACACCTGCGGGGCAAGGAGTAATGCCGTTAATAACAATAGTCATATATTTAAAAACCAACATATTCATTGCATGTATTTCCCCCCCCCCCTCTCTCTCTCCCCTCTGATGATATATTGTGAGTTGAAAAAAGAGCCATTGATATTCCCAAGCGTGAATGAGCCGGCGTGAGACTCGGCTTTCACCTGCCTCGAAATTCAGGCAGAAAGCGCGTTAAATTAACCGTTGGCTAATTTCCCCGGCCTCCCTCCGCCGTAATCCTCGCTGCCTCCCCTTGTCAGTTTGGCCCTCAGAAATTACCACATGTTGCAAGGTTCAAACAGTGCCTAATGAAACAGTGACTAAACGGCTCCCTTCCGAGCCCTCAGTCAGAGGAGGCCTTTCCCTGGGCCTACAAAAGGGCGGGAGGCTGCTGCTGCCGGCGGGGGTCCCCATCCCTTTCTGAAAGCTTTGGCAGAAAACCCCGAACTGACAACGGCTCCGCCTGCCGGGGAGTGGCGCGGCTGGGCCCCCTCTCTGGAGCCCCCGCCGCCCAAGGGAGACCAACAAGGGAGCATTTCCACATACGCACCCCTCACACGCACCCACTAACATACGCATTCCCCTCAGGTTGCCTCTTCCACAGACTCTCAGTTACTCGCTTCGCTTCAATGTCTCTTACTTTTCCCGCTCACAAGTATACTCATTCTCACAGGACACCATCTTTATCTCTTCCATTCACACACACACACACACACACACACGTGCTGGACTTAACCCTTGGAGTTTAAAAAAAATGGATCTTTTTCCTCTCACGCAGGCACACACTTTCTGTCACAAAATTCATTCTCACTCACCGACTTTTCGTATTTGAGCCACACATAGGAGCTCTTTTTCAGGCACACAGAGCTGTAGTTCACAACAGTGGAGGCTGGTGGCTCCTATTTTGGTGGGGCTGTAAACCCATTCCGGGTTTCCATCAGAACCATCCAGAACTCTAAAGAAGCTGTCCAAAGTGCTGAACCCTATCCTCAAACTAGGTCCAGCACTTTGGGTAGCTTCTTTGGAGTTCTGGCTGTTTCTGACTAAAACCCAGAATGGATTTATTTTACAGCCCCACCAAAATCAGAGCCATCAGCCTCCAGTGGCTCGCACTGCAGTATGTCATTGACACAGATGTGCATACACACAGTGGGTAGTATCCAATGTTAGTCCTACTTAGAGTAGATCTACTGAGATGTATTGAGATGACTAACTTAAATCCCATTCATCTCAACGCTTCTACTTTATTTATTTATTACACCGCCCCATAGCCAAAGCTCTCTGGGCGGATTACAAAAGTTAAAACAGTGAACATTAAAAAGTATACAAAATTTAAAACCATCAAAAGGATAAAAACAAAAGCATAGGACTAACACTGGATACTACCCAGCGGTTATTCCTCCTACACGAAGCTGGCATTCATTCACTCACACACACCCTCCTTACACGTCTTTCACTCTCAGAAAGAGTTTTCACCCAATAATGCTCTTCCACCTTCTCTCAATCACAGACGAGCATTCTTTCCTTCTCTGACTTCTAAGTATAGACCACGGCTGGGATACCTCTGCCTCCCCCCACCCCTCCAGATGTCACTGGACTCCAATTACCATCAGCCCTAGCCAGTCTGACCAATGGTGTGGGAGATGGGAATAGTAGTATAAACACAACTGGGCAGGGCTACAGCTTTCCCAGTCTGTGGCCACAGGTTATTGCCACAGGTTTTGTCGCCCTAAGGCCAGCATTTAGGATGCAACCCTATGGATTTTTAGACAGAAAAACCTACGACTCTCAGCATGCTGCCTGGGGAATGCCGTGAGTTGTAGGAGTTGTAGGAAACATCCATAGATTTGTGCCCTTATTTTCTTTGATACCCACACTGCCTTTCAGCCAATCTGTCTTGCTCCCCCCCCACCTTTCCCATGAACATACAACCTCTTTCCCCTTCCTTCTCACGCACGACAATTTGGTCGTTGTCTCTCCTTATCGTGCACCCTTTCCCACCACACATTTCTACACACATGCATTCTCGCACACCCTATTCAAATTCTGCCACGAATGGCACACTTCACCCTCTCCATAATAAGCCTGGGCAGAATTTGGAATTCAAACCTGAGAAGCAACGCGGCTTTGGGGTGGGGAGGAAGGACTGAAATCAACCACCTCCTGCCTCTAGTAATGGGGGGAAACTAGAGTGATGTGGAAACAAGGCCCACCTAGTTTTATTTATTTTTACATTAAAGCTGACTCGCTTTATTCTAGGAGGGTGTTTTTTTTTAAAAAAAATTAAGCTTAGGGTGCAATCTGATGCATATATTTAGACAGAAACAAGTCCTATCCTATGCTTTCCCCCGCCCCCGTCTAAACATGTACAGGTTGCACCCTAAACCTGTCAACCTTTTGGGCGAGGACATTGCTTTTAAAGGTTCTCCCCGTCTGGGGAAAATCCAAGCACCAACGGTAGCTTAATACGTCTTTTCCAGTTCACCAGATCTCTTTTCAAGCAGTTTGGGAGTCTCAGAAGGAGAGCCGAGCCGATGGACTTGGCCCTTGGTACCCACAACAAAATGGTCTGCGCTTATTTGTTCCTCACTGAGCCAAACTGATCGCCCCAATCCCGTTAAACCGGCGTGCTTGCAAATAACGCTTCCTGCTTAACTGATCCGAGATTGCCTTCCCGAATGCGATTTTCAACCCCTCTTGTCCCAGAGCAGTCCTACGAGCATGAGCGGCATCCTACTTTTGTCCAACTTGGAATCGCTACATTTTGTTTGACTTCGGGAAGCAAAGCAAACCAAACCCACAGGTCAAGTCCTCCATCCGGTATTTTTCTTTCCCCTAAGCGGATTTTCGTCCTGGAGAGCCCTGGCTAAAGCAGCTTCACTTGAAGTGTCATCCCCTTAAATTTCCTTTCAGCTCCCGTCTCAGGGGAGTTGGAGTCACTTATAGGGAACCGTGATGCTTAATACAAAGTCATCAAAGCGCTCTGGTTCTTGTCTTAAAGTGACAGGCCCCCTTTATTGGCCTGTTTGAAATACGCCTCCTGCTTTTCAGTGCGCCTCGATCCATCATTGTCTGCTCTTCAGAGAAAATGCGGACAATAAAAAGCAAAGCCTGGCGAGCTCCCCACGCTCAGCCTTGGGCAGTGCCAACCTCGGCCTCACAGCAGATTGAAATTGTCAATCCTTAATTAATCTAGGACTAGTTACTTTCTACAAGGGGAAAGTGTGTGTGTGAGAGAGGGCGGGATGCTTATTCGGATGCTTCTTTGCAGCTCCTCTTTGAAATATATCATGAAAGATATTCTTGCATCAACCCTTGGCTAATGTGGACATATCTTTAAATTATTCCTAGAATTTCTTTATTTTATTTATCCCACCTTTCTGCAATAAGGCTCCCGAGGGGGGCTATTTTCAGCGTGACGAGCAGCGCATAAAATCACCGTGGCAAAGTGTGAAGCACTTTTATAGTTGCATTCCTAAAAGCATTTATTAAGGAGTAAACTTAGTGGGACGTATTTCCAAGCTAACGTGCTTAGGACCGCTCTGCATCTTCATTGATTTCAAGGGGGGGGGATTCAGCACGCCCTTAAAACCCAGTGATTGCAATCCACTTTGAATCATGCCTTAAGATGTGTAAAGGTTCTCCAGATCAAACAACCAATATTTGTTAATCAAGTGGGGCACTGCTTTAAAAACTGTGGGCGAAGTCTGACCCACGGTTCCACGTCAAAACGGTTCCTTTCAAATCGATCCAAAACCAGCTAACATACTTGGACTGAAGCCTATTTCTTTCCAAGGAAATGGTCTAGAATCCGTGGACTGATGTCAATCAAGTGCATTTTGGCTTTGAGTGAGATCCGGCTTTTGCAGCCCAGCCCTCCTAATCATGTTTACTCAGAAGTCAAGAGCGCTGTTTTCAAGGGGACTGATTCGCTTGAAGGGTGTGCCTAGTGATGCTTGCAGCAACAAATCTTCATTTCTTCCTTTTCACCAAGCAGTATGCAATCTATAATTAAAACCAGTTTAAAACGTGATAACTATCTTCTTTAACTAAAGTATTTCATCATATGGATCGTCGGTGCCAACTGGTTTCCTGGCGGATGTCAAGGTGCTTTTCAGTTGCCAGCCTAAAAGCCAAAGAGATGTGGAGAAAGTTGTGTCATCAGAACTGGCTGGCAGTTCACTTTAGGGGCTGAAGATTGCAGGGCTGCCCCGCTGCCTCATCCACTAGACCTGTTTCTAAAGCTTTAGTCCAGGGGTCGGAAACCTGTGATCATTCAGGTATTGTTTGACTCTAACTCCCATCAGCCCCAGCCAGCAAGGGGCTGGGAGTTGCAATCCAGCGAAGAGCTGGAGAGTCATAGGTTTCCCACCCAAGCTTACCAGACAACTGCGGAACTTGGGAAAGAGTGCCTTTCTTCTCCTTCTCCTTTATCTGGCTGGGTGGGTGGCTGCACAGAAAAGTGCCTGCTCCCGAAGCTCCAGCAGCAGTGGGCTCCAATGTCAGTGGGGAAATATTTTATTTATTTATTTATTTAAAACATTTATATCCCGCCCTATATAATTACGATCTCAGAGCAGTGTACAGATAAAAACATACAGTATAAAATAATAAATATGCACAGTTAAAAACAAATTAAACCATGATCCAAATTAAAACGATATATAAAGCAGTAAAAACACTGCTTAACCACTCTGGTTTTCAGTCAGATCCAGTCAGGACTCTAAAAGAGCAATCCAAAATGCTGAACCAAGTTTGGGGACTGGGTTCAGTGCCTTGGATAGCTCCTATAGAGTTCGATGTGGAACGTTCACCCCTCCTCCCCTGACTTCAGAACCACCAGCCTCCACTGTCCAGCAGTGCAAACTATCTTCATCTCCTCAGAGTGCCCTTTGGGCCCCACATGGAGCCTAGGCAGCAGCATGCCCACCTGGCTAAACATTTAAAGAAAGAAAAAGGGTGTTGTGGAAATTGCCACCAGCCCCAGTATGCAGCTGTCCATGCTGGGTGGTGACACCACATTTATCTCCTACTGCCTCCACTCCTGGGCTCCAAAACCTGGTGTTAATAGAGCCACTGAATATTTATTTAATTATTTATTTATTACATTTCTCTACCTCCAAATGTCTGAAGCTCTCTGAGCAGTTTACAAAACTTAAAACTGTAAAATACTACAATATAATGAAATATAATATGAAAACCTTTAGAAACTTATAATGGCTCATCTACACCAAGCAGGATATAGCAGTATGAAAGCAGAATATGGCATGTATCATGGGCCCCAACAGTTGTCAGTGCACTTCATTAGCGCTATAAAGCAGTAGTGGGGCTCCTGCCTTTTACATACCACTTCCATACTGCTTTCATAGTGGAATATCCTGCTTGGTGTAGATGAGCTGAATGTTTCATAGAACCAATACAGAAAATTGTTTGAAGGGGTGAGTAGAAACCCTAAAGGAGGCAGGCCCCTTATTTTTAAAATAAGATTATGGCTAATTGTTTTAGGCTTCCTACTGTTATGATGGGATGCAAATATCCTGAAAGCAATGTATGTTAGAGAAATCAGTGTGTGTTAAACACAGAGTTTATAAAGCTAAACATCATAGGAAATAAATCAAACAATAAATGCTGCATTCAGGGCAAATGAATTTCTTAAAAATAGCCTTCATAGGCTATTTTTTTTCAGACAAGCACTAATGTACATATAGAGCAGCTGAAGCTTAATTTCAAATAGTAATGCAAACAAACTAGCATGTCAGATTAGTAACTCCAGCAAAATGCTGCAGTATATCTTTGCCTGCTAACATCAGTGCTACTGTTCAGAGTTTCAGCCAGCCAGCTATGCCTTCATCTGTTCCATTCTCCCCACCCATTTTCCATTCTCTCCTACTCAATTGAGACACTGGCCTGGTTCAGACAACACGCTAAACCATGCTGCTTAACCACAAATAGTTAAAGGAATGCATTAAGGTCAATGCATTCTGTTAACCATTTTGTGGTTAAGCAGCATGGTTTAGCGTGTTGTCTGAACCAGGCCTCAGTGTTCTATGACTACTGAACATGCCCTGTCCTTATTGGACTGATTTTGGGAAAGGAATCTTGTTTTCCTCCTTAGGTTTTGGGGTGGAAGCTTAGATTTGGATGCGCAGGAATGATCCAGGGATGATCCTGGGGGGGAAAGGCAGGTGTAGAAATGGCTCAAGACTGTGGTGGATAAGAGTGCATTCTCAGGGTTAGTTAACACAGCCTAGCTAGTTAACCATCTTGACTATTAAGAGAGTCTTGCTTTGTAAATTAAAACACAGGTATTGGCCAGGATTCTAGAGGGGGAGAAGTGGACCACATAAGACTAAACAGGGTCACCCAGAATGTTTATGGGGCTTAGGATCAGTGTGATGTTGGGAGCCCTGTTGCTGCCCCCATAGATTTGTGGTGCTCTGTTAAGCAATGTGGCAGGGCCAGGGCAGGGGCCAAGTGTATGCAGAGGCAGGGAGCCCCTTGCTTTTTGGAGACCAAGGGCAAATTGTCCCAGTTCCCCTCACCCCTCTGGGCTGCCCTGAGATTGAAGTTAACCTGCTCCTGCACTGCACAGCATTTTGTGTAACAAGACACATTTTAAAACATCCGTGCTGTGTGGACACACTCTGCGAGAAACATCTATTTGGCTATGATTCCTTGTGGTGTCTTTGAAGTGGCTATCAGTGGAGGCTGGTGGCTCCAATTTTGGTGGGACTGTGATTCCATTCTAGGTTTCAATAAAACCAGCCAGAATTCTAAAGGAGCTGCCCAAGGTGCTGAAACTAATTTCTGGGGAGCTAGGAGCTTATGGAACACACCTCATTTCTCCAGTGCTGAGGCAAATCACTAAATTCTAACTCACACGGTTTCTGTGTTATGCAAAAACTCAGGATCCACAGATATGCAGAAAAGCTACCATCACTTTTTAAGAACTGGATTTTCTTTTTGCTCTTTAAAGGAAACGAAGAAGGCTTGCCAATGTTTTTCATGAGCTTGTGTGAAACAGCTTAGGGAAGTATAGCCCTGAAATCAACCATCTCTGGTTGCTCTCTTTCATGTCTTCACACCGGTGCCCTTCAGGTGCACTCTGAGCCATGTGGGAGCCACTTTTCTATCATCTGATCCCATGTGGCACAGGGCTGTGTGTGAATGAGGCCACCACATGAGTCTTTTCCCTGTTCCCTAAGTCTGTCATTGTATGTCCCATCAAATACAGGGAGTACAGTACCAGTGATGAAAATATTATTGATG